>NW_003852491.1:7278506-7292668 GCF_000181295.1 Otolemur garnettii | reverse complement strand
AAAGAAAGAAAGAAAGAAAGAAAGAAAGAAAGAAAGAAAGAAAGAAAGAAAGAAAGAAACTAAGTGACTGAGGTGAGATAACCTCAGAAGCAAATGGCCGAGCTTTGACTTAAATCCAGGTCACCATGTTCTAGAGCCAGGCCTTTACTTATCACATGAGGTTGTGTCTCCATAAGATTTCAGTGTCAGACAGGCCTGGGTTCATATCCCACTTCTGTCACTGAGTATGATATGAACCTCTAAAAAGAGGACCTGTCTCACTATGAAGCTTTCACATGGTACCCAGCACACCACAACTACTCACAGGATAAGAACTGAGTTTATTTGGGGGGACTCAGGGGTCCTGTCTTACCTCAGCACGACTACCCGGCCCTCAGCCCCCACAACCACATCTGCCAGGCCATCCCCTTCAAGGTCCTTCATCCCGTGGATGGAGCGTCCAAACCATCGAATTCCTGGGAACAGCCGGGTCCCTTCTATCCGCTGAGAGTAAGAGAGGGATCATGCTGAGCTGGGAGGGACAGGCTGGAGGGTGGGAAGGGGCTGGCATGGGAGAGGGACCTGGGGGCAGAGGCTTCAGGACCTGGCGCTGGGGTTGGCTTGGCAGGCAGGGCACCTCACCTGACTCGGCCGGGGGCTGAGCCCATCCTGTAGCCCATTGAAGATGTACACAGCCCCCTGCTCCTCCAGGGGGGCTCCCACAGCCACATCCATCAGCCTATCCCCGTTGATGTCTGTCAGGGCAGCGATGGCCGCTCCAAACCTCCCCAGGGGATAGCCATGATCCCCATGCAGTTCTGAGACCTCTTCAAATCCCAGCTAGGAAGGAGCAAGGAGACAAGTCACACCTCAATCATTCAGTAAGCTTTCACAGCATGTGGTATTGTGAAGGACAATTTCATGAAGAACACTAAAGAAACGTGAGATAGACCAGGCACAGTGGCTCATGTCCAGAATCCTAGCACTTTGGGAGGCTGAGGCAGGAGGAACGCTTGAGCCCAGGAATGTGAGACCAGCCTGGGCAACACAAAAGAACCCCATCTCCACAAAAAAATAAAAATTAAAAAAATGAAGCTGGGCATGATGGTTCACGCCTATAATCACAGCACTAAGGGAGGCCAAGGTAGGTTGCCTGAGCTCAGGAGTTTGAGATCAGCCTGAGCAAGAGGCAGACCTGGTTTCTCAAAAATGGCTGGGTGTTTTGGTGGGCACCTGTAGTCCCAGCTACTTGGAAGGCTGAGGCAAAATGATCACTCGAACCCACGAGTTTGAGGTTGCTGTGAGCTATGATGCTGTGGCATTCTACTGTGGGTGACAAAGTAAGACTCTATTTCAAAAAAAAAGAAAATTAAAAAAAATTAGTCAGGTGTGGTGCTAGCCTAAACTCCCTACTACTTGGAAGGCTGATGTGTGAGGATCACTAGAACCTAGGAGTTTAAAGTTACTGTGAGCTATGATTGTGCCATTGCACTCAAGCCTGGGTGACACAGTGAGACTCTGTCTTTTTTTTTTTTTTTTAAGAGACAGAGTCTCACTTTGTCGCCTTCGGTAGAGTGTCGTGATGTCACAGCTCACAGAAACCTACAGCAACCTCCAGCTCTTGGACTTAGGCAATTCTCTTGCCTCAGCTTCCCGAGTAGCTGGGACTATAGGTGCCCACCACAATGCCTGGCTATTTTATTTTTTTATTAAGTCATTTGTACATAGATCATAAATACATTTATGCCATTATGGGATTCAATGTGTTAATTATTTGTACAAATTGGAGTGCTTACATCCTGCTAATCAACATAACCTTCACCTCATTTACCCAATTACAGTGTTAAGACATTCGTGTTCTACACCTGATAGATTCGACTTGTACTTGCCATATGCTCCATAGGTGTGGCCCCCCTACTAACCCTCTCACTATCGTCCCAGCCCCCTCCCTTCCCCTTTCCCTTCCTTTCCCTCCTTCATCCTAGGCTATAGTTGTGTTTCATTTTTCATATGCAAGTGTGAGTGATTGTAAACTGGTTTCACAGCCAGCTATTTTTTTGTTGCATTTTGGCCTGGGCCGGGTTGGAACCCGCCACCCTCAGTATATGTGGCCAGCGCCCTACTCACTGAGCCACAGGCACCACCTGAGACTCTGTCTTTTAAAAAAGAAAAAAAGAAACGTAAAAAGCGGTTCCTCAGAGACTTGAAATGCTGCCAGCTCCACCTCCTGTTCATGTGCCCCTGTGGCTTCGGGAAATTACCTAGCTTTGTGGAGTCTCTGTGTTCCCATTTATAAAGGACAGCTTGTAGAAGCTCAGAAAGTGGTTGTGAGGATCAAACGAAGTTATATCCATAAAGAGTCTGGCAGGGGCCCTGCACACAGCCTTCCCCAATGAAGAGTCACTATTGTATGTTTTTTGTTCTAATGGTTTGAGTAACCCATGATCAGATAGGGAAAGCCCTTCAGAAAATTGGGATCTACATAGGCCTGTGAGTCTCTATCTCTCCTCTTCTCCTACCCCTCAACTCCACATCCTGGCACCTACCTGTCGTCTCTGGTAGATGAGCACCCGGCCTCCCCTCTGATCCCCATAGAATAGCGGGGCTCCCACCAGCAGCAGCTCCATTTCCCCATTCTGATCCATGTCAACACCACACAGCTCCCCACCAAAGTAAGAGCCAACCTGCAGGGAGAGAGAGGTATCTGAGGAAGAGCCTGTGGGGACACAGGGGCTGGCAGGCACCCCTTCAGCTGTATCATGTCCATCTTATTTCACTCCCTCAAGTAAAGATTCAAACCCTAAGTCCACCCTTAGAGCCATATGAATTAAGATAAAGTGGGCTCTTTGAGGCTCAATTTCTTAAATTGGAGTGTATAGATGTCAAGGCTTACCTCAAAGGGTGCCATGAGGGACAAATGTGGTAGTGTTTGGCCTAGGACTTGCCACACAGTTAGTGAATGAGTACTCAAAGGATAGCGGGGAGCATGGTGCATGTCACAACAGCCCCTGGTCTGCAGATGCCCCTTGGGCCATGAGTACCTGAGTTCCTTCTATTTTCTGGACCTGGCTCCACTCTCCTCTGTTCTTTGGCTCTTGGAACAGCAGTACTCGGCCCACATGTTGGTATCGGGGTGCTCCCACTGCCAGCAGTGATGTTTTCCCTTGCGAGGGCAGCCAGGCCACTGTGTAACCTGAGGAGACAGAAGGAGGGGATTGGAGTCAGGAACACACAGGATGCTGGAAGGGCCAGGCATGGTGGCCCACACCTATAATCCTAACACTCTGGGAGGCTGAGATGGGAGAATCCCTTGAGCTCGGGAGTTCAAGACCAGCCTAAGCAAAGTGAGACCCTATGTCTGCTAAAAGTAGAAAAATTAGCTGGACATTGTGGTGAGCACCTGTAGACCCAGGTTATCAGGAGACTGAGGCAAGAGGATAACTTGAACCCAAGAGTTTGAGGCTGCTGTGAGGTATGCTGACGCATGGCAGACACTCTAACCTGGGTGTCTAACAGAGTGAGACACTGTCTCTCTAAAAAAAGAAAAAAAAAAAAAGGAGGGCGGTGCCTGTGGCTCAGTGGGTAGGGTGCCGGCCCTGTATACTGAGGGTGGTGGACTCAAACCCAGCCCAGTCAAATTGCACAAAGAAAAAAGATGGTGGAAGAAAAGGTAACATCCATAGGGAAAGGGGCAGAAGCCTTGGGAAACCAGGTTATTAACAAAGATGCATTCAACATACACTGGTGCCTTCAGCATACACTGGTGGTATGTATAAATGTAGTGGTTTACAGAAAAGACTTTGGGGATAGACTACCTGGGCTCCACTACTAGTTCTGTGAGCCTGGTCAAGTCATTTAAACTATTATTTAAAAAATTAATAAATTAGCCAGTCATGGTAGTACATGCCTCTAGTCAGAGCTACTTAGGAGGCTGAGATAGGAGGATTGCTTAAACCCAGCAACCCTTGAGGTTGCTGTGAGCTAGGCTGATAGCACAGCACTCTAGCTGGGACAACAGAGCCGGACTCTGTCTCAAAAAAATAAAAAAAATAAAAAAATTAAGAAAAAGAAGGAAAACAGAAAAAAAGAAAGAAGAAAATTATTGATGGTAGCCTCCCTTAAAAGAGCAGATGCGAAATGAATAGAACTGATTTTACTGAGGAAAAATTAATAAGAACATTTTGTGTTCTGAGAATCTAATAAAAGAGTGGCCCACTCCTATACAGTGGTCATGGATGAGGCAAGGTAGAAGGATGGTGGTTTTAGACCCAAGAGAAGCCAGCTCATACTTTGGGGCAGACTGACTATATAAATGTGAACTAAAAGAGCTATAACTTCAGAGCACACAGGGGTGAGGCCCCAATGTAGCCTGAGCCTGGCATCACCTTGGGTGGACAAACATCCACAGAACTGTGCAGGAAGAGACTTCAACAGCGACACCATGAGGCAGAGAGAAACAACAGCAGTTGTGAATGGACCAGATTCATTTCTTCTATACTTGGCATCACAAGAAATCTTGTAACTGAATAAAACCCTGAAGTTCTGGCTCGGCGCCTGTGGCTCAAGTGGCTAAGGCGCCAGCCACATACACCTAAGGTGGCGGGTTCGAATCCCCAGCTCAGCCCGCCAAACAACAATGATGGCTGCAACCAAAAAATGGCCGGGCGCTGTGGTGGGCTCCTGTAGTCCCAGCTACTTGGGAGGCTGAGGCAGGAGACTCGCTTGAGCCCAGGAGTTGGAGGTTGCTGTGAGCGTGATGCCATGGCACTCTACCCAGGGGGATAGCTTGAGGCTCCGTCTCAAAACAAAACAAAACAAAACAAAAAAAACCCCTGAAGTTCTTGGACAATTCAAGGAAAGGAAACCTTAAGAAAAAGTGACTAGGGTGGCGCCTGTGGCTCAAAAGGGTAGGGCGCTGGTCCCATATACTGGAGGTGGCAGTTTCAAACCCAGCCCCTGCCAAAAATGGCAAATAAATAAATAAAAGTTTAAATCTAAAAAAAGAAAGAAAGAGTGACTAGCCTTCCTACTAATAGGCAGATTGTTTTAAAATGTACATGGGATTTAATTTATAGGTATGACTGACAACACAGAGAGGTCACTGTCATTGAAAGAACTTTATTACTCACAGCTCCCAGAAGGAATCACTGTATGCCATGCAGGGCCAAATGGGGAAGCACTGAGGAAACACCAGATCAGTGAGAGGCAAAAGGAGCAAGAGAAGACTACGGTCTAGAGCTCTTATTGTGGTTTCTGTGGGAAGGATGGTGAACTAGGGTAGGCAAGTTTGAGCAGGTTTACAATTACATAGTTTGAATAATTTTAACAGGTTCTGGGCTATAGTGGCTGTTTCTAGTTGTCTGATACCTGATTCTGGGCTGATTTAAGGATGAAGAAATAATAGCTTGGTGTATAAAAGAAGATGAAGGAGGTAGTTGGAGATATAGGCTCTGCATTGGCTGGTTTGCATATAAAAGGTATGTATACAGGCAAGTTGTTCACTATTTCTAGCAATTAGCTAGCCCTGGGAGGGGCCATCTCTCCAGGATCAGCAAGGTGCCAAGATGTCCAAGCATCAGAAAATATAGAAAATTAAAAAAAAAAAATCATTAATACACAGTGGGGGACTATTAAGGGAAAATTAAATATGTTATAACCAGGTTTGAATTCTGAGTTTGTTCATGCTGGTTGCTTCATTGCTTTCACTATTATTTTAAAAGTCAGACTGAGGGACCCTCTGGCCTCTAAAACCAGAAGAACTTTGCAGAAAAGAGAAGTACTCACCCAAATATCCCGATCTCACTTCTGGTGTCAGTGGCTTGTTGCCAACAAATATTTCACCCTGTAGGTCTGTCTTCAGGTCTAGGAATCCCCCAGCCCAGTCCTTGGCTCCAACTGCCCCCACAACTGCACGGCTCTGCCCAGGGAAGGAGAGAAGTGGAGTCAGCTGCCCTCTCGGACCCACTTGTGTCCCCATAGCACCCATTGCTTCAGGCCCGCCACACACCTTGCTAAGGTCAGCACTGATCCCACTGGAGGACAGCTCCATGTCAAAGGAGGTCAGGTCCTGTTTGCTTGTGCCTAGGAGACAAAGTAGAAGAGAATGGGCAAGACCCAAGAAGCAGTAAAAACAGTGATTTTCCTGGAAGGAGTAAGAACTATCACTGGGTGAAGCAGAAAGCTCTTACTTCAAAGCCAGACAGACTGGCCAGGGGCTTAAGGCTCTGAGTGGGCTTTCTCATGTGAAACTCAAGGAGCCTAGGCCTCAGATCTCCACTCACTCCACAGGGCAGGCCCAACATGTAGTTCTTGGTTTCTGCTCCTACCAAGGCCTCCCCACTTCAGTGAATGGCGCTCCACCCACCTAATAAACTATGTTAAAAAACCAGAATCCATCCTGTCTCAAATACATCACCAAATTATCATGAGCCTACCTTCAAAATATACTTGTTTCAGTCCCTGAATAACTTATACCTCTACCACAAAGGTAAAGCCATCTCATTTCCGGTTTAACCAGTATAAAATCTCACTAACGTGGTCTCTGACTCCATTTTTTCCATGTTTTGTTTCCACCGAGCAAGTCTTTTTTAAGCAAGAGCGAGACCCTGTCTCTAAAATATAGCCAGGCATTGTGGTGGGTACCTGTAGACACAGCTACTCAGGAGGCTGAGGCAAGAGAATCACTTGAGCCTAAGAGTTTCAGGTTGCTGTGAGCTGTGATGCCAGGGCACTCTACCAAGGGTGACAAAGCAAGTCTCTGTCTCAAATAAATAAATAAAAATGAGTATCAGACCAGAGCTTTCCCTTTCTTTTTTTTTTTGCAGTTTTTTTTTGCCAGGGCTGGGCTTAAACCTGCCCCCCCTCCCCATATAGGGGGCCAGTGCCCTACTCCTTGAGCCACAGGCGCTGCCCTTCTTTTTTTTTGAGACAGCGTCTCACTGTATTGCCCTCGGTAGAGTGCCATGGCATCATATCTAACAGCAACTTCAAACTCTTGGGTTTAAGTGATTCTCTTGCCTCAGCCTCCCAAGTAGCTGGTACTACAGGCACCTGCCACAGCACCTGGTTATTTTTGTTGTTGTTGTTCTTGTCATTGTTGTTTAGCAGACCCAGGTCAGGTTCAAACACACCAGCCTGGTGCTTGTGGCCGGCACCCTAACAGCTGAGCCATGGGCCCTGAATCAGCTTTCCCTCTTTTTTTTTTTTTTTTACAAATGTATACTTTAATAAGTATAAAGTATATAAACATTTAGGTAAGCTTATGGAGAAGCTGACCAAAATACATAAATTAGGAGATACAAGTGTCCATCTAAATTTTCTATATCATTTTTTACACAATATTTATTAAAGTTGTTCAATATACAATTTCTCCTTCTTCATTCTGGAAGTCATTTATTGTAAAAGTAATTCTTTTGTCTGATGACAAACAGCAGCCATAGTGATTACTCTGGACCTCCAGGTTGGATATATTCAATTTCTTCTTGAGATACAAGTTTCCTTCTGTATTTCTGAGGTAACATTTTTATTATTTCTGCAGTGTCTAGTGGACCCTGATATATCAGCAAATCTGGTGATTTAGTTCCCTTCGAATACTGGGAAATCGCAGAAGAGTAAGACGGTAGTCCTGCTGATCTCAAAGCTTCTGATACATTGGGTTTAGGATTGTCTCTTCTATCAGGAAATCATATTAATGGAGTGTGTGGCTTGACTACCTGGACCACCCTGCCGACAGACGCCATTTTGCTGCCCATCATGACCCCCGAGCAGCTTTCCCTTTCTTAAAAAGCCTGCTCTTCCCACTAAAATCCGAATTCCTTCTGAGGGCCTACAAAGTCCCTACCTCCACCAGGTTCTTTCTCTTCCCTCTCCACACTCTGTGCCCGCAACATGTCAAGCCCTTCCCCTGGTCCACTGGGCCTCCGCACTTGTGCTTCTCTCTGACTGGAATGCTCTTGGCCCACATTCCACACTGCTCCTGTGGCTGTTTGATTCTCAGATTTCATGTCTCAGCTCACAAGTCATGTCAGAGTGTATTTGGTTGTCTTTAATTACCACGTTTGTCTACTCGATTACAGCCTTGCTTCAGTATGAAGATGAGCTCTACTTTCACAGCATCTCTGAGTGTCTTATTCATAGTACAATGAATGTAATAGCACCAGCTAACAAGGATGCTGACAGAAATGAATGAGATAAAACAAAATGCCATGTCCATTTTCAGGAAACATAGCAATTGTTACAATGATTTGTTCAATCACTGAATAAATATATAGAATAATTAAGTATCTAAGTATCTGGTGGCAGGACTACAATGGTGGGAAGGGGATGAAAGTCTTGCCAGGGAAGACCTCAGGGTTTAGCGTAGGAGACAGATACGGAACAAGTAAGTCAGAATATGAAGCATGGCTTGGCGCCTGTAGCATAGTGGTTACAGTGCCAGCTACATACACTGAGGCTGGCGGGTTCAAACCCAGCCCAGGCCAGTTAAACAACAATGACAACTGCAACAAAAATTAGCCAGGCATTGTGGTGGGTACCTGTAGTCCCAGCTATTTGGGACGCTGAGACAAGAGAATCACTTGAGCCCAAGAGTTTGAGGTTGCTGTGAGCATAGCACTCTACCAACTTTGTCTCAAAAAAAAAAAAAAAGAAAGAAAGAAAGAAAGAAAAGAAAAAAAAAGGATATGATGCATGCCATGGGCCTGTGATAGGAAGCACACAGAGGTGACAGAGCACCCAGCCTAGATTTGGGTTATATATACAGAGACAGTGACATCTAAAGACTTCTGGCCTTCAGACATTGAGACAATAAATTTCTGGAGGTTTTTTTTGTTTTTTCTTTGAGACAGTTTCACTCTGTCACCCTCAGTAGACTGCTATGACATCACAGCTCACAGCAACCTCAAACTCTTGGGCTTAAGCGATTCTCTTGCTTCAGCCTCCAGAGTAGCTGGGACTACAGGCGCCAGCCACAATGCCTGACTATTTTTGGTTGCACTTGTCATTGTTGTTTGGCAGGCCCAGGCTGGGCTTGAACCCACCAGCCTCAGTGTATGTGGGTGACACCCTACCCACTGAGCTATGGATGCCACCAAATTTCTGTTATTTTAAGTCACCTAGTTAGTAGTATTTTGTTACAGCAAACTTAGTTAAAACTTACATCCTGTTAGCCTGGTGTTATTTTCACATTTAATGTAGAACAATGAACCTCAGAGAGGAAAGTGACCTGGCTGAGGTCACACAGTAAGAAAGAGGCAGAGTGGATTCTTGGCAGCAAGTCAACTTGGTTCATGTGACACATTACTTCTTCACTTGAACTGGACACCAAGGCTGTGTCCTAGCAAAGGGGACTTCCCTGTGGATATCACATAACTTTTTAAATTGAGATAGAGTCTCACTTTGTCACCCTCTATAGAGTGCTGTAGCATCATAGCTCACACCAACCTCAAACTCTTGGGCTCAATTGATTCTCTTGCCTCAGCCTCCCTAGTAGCTGGGACTACAGGCACCTGCCATAACGTCCAGCTATTTGTTTTGTTGTTGTCATTGTTGTTTAGCAGGCCCAGGCTGGGTTTGAACCCACCAGCCCCAGTGCACATGGCCAGCACCCTAACCACTGAGCTATGGGTGCCCAGCCCATATAACTTTTCACAGACTAAACTTCCTTGGGGAAATATCCTCCCATAACCAGTCCTCTGGCGACTACAATAAAAACTTCCTCTTATTCTAAGCCAAGGAAGGCCTGTGGCTCCAGCCAGCTTGCCCATCCTAAGTAATATGGAGACTGAGAGAAGTGAAAATGAGAGTCAAACCAGAAGAGAAAGGAATTACAGTTAATGTGCAGGGCTCAGATGACACCAGGAAGATACAGGTCAATTCTGGGCCCCGCCATGAATCATGCTTAGCTCCAAGAGGAAGATGTTATTTCAGAGAGAAATAGCAACGGCTGCTCCTAAATTACCCTCTCCCAAATTCCTACTAGAAGTTTTTGTTTAGGTGAGCTCTTAGCATGGCGTCAGACACTTGTTAATGCTTGTTATTATTACTCAGTGTGTCTCTAATCTGATGAATTTAGAATTTCTGTGTGAATTCTAAAGGGGAAATTTTGTATGCGGCAGCCTCCTGAACTCGCTCCCAGGGTTTGTCACTCACCTTCAATCACATAGATCTTCTTCTGTAGATCACTGAATAGGTCTTTAAGCTTCTCAAATGTGTCCAGAATCTTCACAAATTCCTCTATGGGGTTTGAGGCAAACTTGTGGAGTGCCTCCTGATTTTCCTTGGTTTTAAAATGATTTCCGATCTGTGAGAGAATGAAGAGTGAAGGGCTGGCATTCCCCAAATCTCAAATCAGTTTTCTATTATCTTCACAAGGTTCTGCCCCACAGAAGGGGACTGGGCTTTGGGAATAACAGAGGGAAGATAAGACATAGAAGCAGCAGGGGCCTGGGGCCATACCCCAATGATGTAGCGGATGATGTCTTTGGCCATGCCAATGTCGCCATCGTCACTGGCCTCCCCATCAGTGATGATGATGAGCACTTTGGTGGCATCTGGTCGGGCCCCCTGATCTTGCCGAAACACCTCTGTCCTGTGCCCAGAAAAGGCAGATGTGAGAGTCTCTTCCCAAACCAGAGCCTGAGGTCTCCCCAACCGCCTACTAATGGGTAAGTCACTGCCCTGCTAATTAAGCAAAAGCCTTCCTTGTATCTCCCAAGCAGGTATTCTAAGTCTCTGGTAGTCTCCTCTTAACCCCCCACCTTGTTTTTGCTATCATTCCTCTCCTTCTGGACCAGTACCCTCTAGACAACCTGGAGAGTATCTCAGAGCCCACAGGCCAAGAGGAAGAGGTTGTGTGATGGGTGACTCTTGTATTCCCACCTTCCTTTGCAACCACATGGGAACACCCTTTAACCAGTTAGAGATGTTGATCTAGGTAAGATTTTAATGAGAATAAAGGGTTCCACAGCCATTTAGGAAATCACTTTTCCAGAGCAAACTCACACAGCACCTCTTTTACCTTCTCTACTATTCCCAGGCTGCCTAGAGATCTCTACTACAGCATTTAACCTAGTGAATTATAGTGCCTTGTTCCTGTGTTAATTTCCCCCATATACCATGAGGAAAAGACCATGTTTGATTTGCTGCTGATCTTTGGCTCCTGGCACAGAGTAGGTGCTCAGTGTAGGTGAAATGAAAGAAGGAAGAAGTGAATACCAGACAGGCTGCAGCTGCCTTTGGAGAAAGCTGGGTTGGCCATGGTTCTTGCTGGAATAGCAGCTCTATGGAAACCATCTGAGCCATAATTGCCTGATGTTAAGACTCTTGGTTGTGGCTCAAGTGGCTAAGGCGCCAGCCACATACACCTAAGGTGGCGGGTTCAAATCCAGCCCAGGCCCGCCAAACAACAATGATGGCTGCAACCAAAAAAAATAGCCAAGCGTTGTGGCGGGTGCCTGTGGTCCCAGCTACTTGGGAGGCAGAGGCAGAAGACTCACTTGAGCCCAGGAGTTGGAGGTTGCTGTGAGCTATGCCACAGCACTCTACCCAGGGGGACAGCTTGAGGCTCTGTCTCAAAAAAAAAAAAAAAAGACTTCTGGTTCTATCTTGGATGCAAAATGTTTCTCCATCCACATGGATGTGAGGCTATCACACATCTTGTTCCTGGATTTCCACCCTGGCTTAAACTACCACTGCCTCCCATCTAGATTTTTCAGTAGCCTCCTCCCTGGCCTCAATGGTTCCACCCTTGCCCCCTCTCCATTGTAACATCAGCCCTGCAGCCAGAAAGATCCATCATTTTAGACCCATAAATCAGACTGTCACCTCTCTGCTGAAAACCCCCAGCAACTTTTCATCATACTTGGAGGAAAAGCCAAAGTCCTTGCTATGGCCTCCAAGTTCCTTACTCATCCAGACTCCCATTATCTCTCTGACCTCATCTCCCACTATTTTTCCCTCTTACTTATTTCTCTCCAGCCATACTGGCGCCCTGGCATCTCTCCCACATCCTAAGCATGTCCTTGGCTCAGGGCCTGGGCTGTTCTGTCTGCCTGGAATGGTCATGCCTCTATTGCTTCCTCAGCTCCAGCAAGTCTCTGCTCGGATGTAACCTTCTCTGATCTTCCTACTGACTACTGGCTTTATTTTTCTTTATAAAGCTTACATCTTTGACTGTACTATCTAATTTACTTATTGATCCTGTTTATTATATTTCTTTCCCTTATTAAAGTGTTAAGCTCTAAGAGGGCAGATGTTTTTCTTGGTTTTATTCACTGCTATATTCCCAGGACGTAGAAAATAGCACAATAACTGCAGGCCAAATCCAGCCTGCTGCTTATTTTTGTGTAGTCCATGAGCTAAGAATGGTTTTTCTATTTTTAAAGGATTATCCAACAGGAACCATATGGGTCTAGAAAAACCTAAGATATTTACTATGAGGTACTTTATAGAAAAGAGTTGCTGATTCCTGACCTAGAACACTGCCTGGCACAAAGTAGGTAGTTGAGAAGTGTTATGGCAAACATTTTCAAGACTGCTTGTTTTGCTCCCATAATTGATACCTTTTAGGGTGTCTTTTCATCTTACAGTAATTGTTTTCTCTAAGAATTTAGAGAACATTTTCTAAACCCCCTTTGCACACAGGCGGGACCCTGGAATCATACTTGTGCTATGTGACCTAATGCCATGAAGCAGATCCAGGCTACAGTGAGGTGGATCCCTGGGCACCTAATCCATGCTTGGACAATAGATTTTCTCTCATGGAAACTAGAATTCACATTGTTCATATGAATTGGGAAACTGAGGCTACCATTTTTCAAAGGGATGTGGTGTGACCAGGTGCTCATCAAAGCTGTCTACAGAGAGAGAACGAAGTGAGCAGGACAGACCAAGTCAGCCCCAGAAGAAAAAAGTTAGAAACACACATACAGGAAGAGTTTTTTTTTTTTTTGAGACGGAGCCTCAAGCTATCCCCCTGGGTAGAGTGCCATGGCATCACGCTCACAGCAACCTCCAACTCCTGGGCTCAAGCGAGTCTCCTGCCTCAGCCTCCCAAGTGGCTGGGACTACAGGCGCCCGCCACAACACCTGGCCATTTTTTGGTTGCAGCCATCATTGTTGTTTGGCAGGCCCGGGCTGGGATTCGAACCTGCCACCTTAGGTGTATGTGGCTGGCGCCTTAGCCGCTTGAGCCACAGGCGCCGAGCCAGGAAGAGTTTTGAGGAGAGTACTACAAGCTCCTTCACTGTATGCAAATTCAACTACACAAGTAAGGAAATGAAAATGGAAAAATATGTAGAAGTGTATAGGAGATGCTTCCTGTATTTCACTGAATGAGATGGCAGGTATGCTCAGAAGGGTACATGAAATAGAAGATATAAATTCTCTTATTCCCTAAATTGGTCTCAGTTCTCATGGCCACTCTACTCTTTAAACGTAGGTATTTTTAAAATATACAATATGGCTCATCAATATAATCTAACAACTTTCCTTAGGTCTCAACTTAAATACAATTCTATATTGGATTTAGGACATCAGGATAAATGTCCAATGTGGGACTTGAATATATTGATGTTTTTAATAATTCAAGGAATTCTTCAAAGATAATTTTGACTGCATGAGATTTTTTTTTCTTTTTTTTTTTATTGAATGGTAACTATGTACATAAATGCACTTCTGGGTGTACAGTGTGGTGTTTTCACACACAATCCGAAACACTTCCATTAAACTGGTTAACATAGCCTTCATGTCATTTTCTTAGTTATTTTGTTAAAACGTTCATATTCTACTTTTAGAAAGATTCACTTGTACCCTTGTAAGATAAACCACAGAAGTGATCCCTCCAATCCCCCTCCCTCCACCCATTCCTTCCTCCCCTCTCCCTCCCTCCTCCCCATATTTTTAGGCTGTTATTAGGTTATAGCTTTCATATAAAAGGTATAAATTAATTTCATAATAGGCGTGTGTACATTGGATACTATATGAGATTTGTATTCATTCGCTGAGTTCAAAAGCTGATCCCCATATACTATGTGAGTCTACTGTGCCTGCCATGGGTCATAATCACTTTCTAAGTCCTGGTTCTAGTTTTGTTTTGTTTTGTTTTGTTTTTTTTGAGACAGAGCCTCAAGCTGTCCCCCTGGGCAGAGTGCCATGGCATTACAGCTCACAGCAACCTCCAACTC
>NW_003852491.1:7265983-7278406 GCF_000181295.1 Otolemur garnettii | reverse complement strand
GGGTCCGGGCTGGGGATTCGAACCCGCCACCTTAGGTGTACGTGGCTGGCGCCTTAGCCAGTTGAGCTATAGGCGCCGAGCCCTGGTTCTAGTTTTCATAAGACCTGTCAATACCTCCTGTCCAAGGGTTCATTGAGCTTTCCTTGCAATAATTTCCCTTTGAGATTTAGTTAGTATAGAGTAGATTTCTGTTACTTACAACCAAAAGAACCTGAGCTAAAATTGCTTCACTTAAATTCAAACAATAAACCACCCCTTGCTGTACCTACCTACTGAGTTCCTATACCTAGCAACTGAAAGAAGTTAGCTTACAGAACAAATGAATGGATATGTTCTCTCCTGCAAAGTGGAACTCACGCAACATAGTTGATGGCACGAAAGGTGTTGGTCAGGTCACGCATGTGTTCTACTTTGGCTAGCAGAACATCTGGGTCCTTCACTCTATCATAATATGAGAAATTAAATTCTATTCGGCAGTTCGTGGAAAACTGAACAGCAGCAAACTAGAAAAGGAAGGAAGAAATGATATGTAATAACACATCCCTTCCAGCTTGTCTCTTCCAATCTCTACTTCTTATGTGGGGCCCAATTCCACATCCCTGCTTCAAATCATTCTTTTGAAAATGAGGCAATATATAAACAAACACAGAAATGTTTAAATAAACCTCTGGACCAGGAGTGGTGCCTCACACCTGTAATCCTAGCACTCTGGGAGACCAAGGCGTGTAGATTGCTTGAGCTCATGAGTTTGAGACCGGCCTGAGCAAAAGTGAGACCCCCATCTCTACTAAAAATAGAAAAAAATGAGGCAAAAAGGATCACTTAAGGACAAGGGTTGAAGGTTGCTGTGAGCAATGATGCCACGGCACTCTACCCAGAGCGATAGCTTGAGACTCTGTCTCAAAGAAGAAAAATAAATAAATAAATAAACAAACCAACCTTTTGTTTCTTCATGTAGTGATGTTTGCTGAGCTCCTATTCACTGAGTCTGCCTGTCTCGCCCACATGCGTGGCTCCTAGCAGCTGTATTTCTGCTGAGTGACCGTGCTACACTGGATCCAGTTAACTGGGCCACCAATGGCCATCCAACTGAGGGTAGACCAATCAGAATCTCTTTTTCTGAGAATTTGGAATTTGCAGAAGGAGGGGGTTGGTTGAGAGGAAGGTAAAAAACCCTCCTAGGACTTTTTTTTTTTTTTTGAGCCAGGCCCTCAAGCTGTCCCCCTGGGCAGAGTGCCGTGGCATCACAGCTCACAGCAACCTCCAACTCCTGGGCTCAAGCAAGTCTCCTGCCTTCGCCTCCCAAGTAGCTGGGACCACAGGCGCCCGCCACAATGCCCGGCTATTTTTTGGTTGCAGCCGTCATTGTTGTTTGGCGGGTCTGGGCTGGGGATTCGAACCCGCCACCTTAGGTGTACGTGGCTGGTGCCTTAGCCGGTTGAGCTACAGGTGCTGAGCCACCTCCTAGGACTTTAACACATGAATTTAGGAGCTTTCCACAGGCCCCCTATAAAGGGAGCCCGTCTATAGAGAAAGCAAGGAAAGAAGGAAACAAAGGCATAAAACAAGAGAGAATCCTAGCCACTTTCTACTGTCTGACTCTTATTTAATTAATTAATTTATTTAATTTTTATTTATTTATTTATTTTTTTTTGAGACAGAGTTTTACCATGTCACCCTGGGTAGAGTGCTATGGCATCAAAGCTCACAGCAACCTCAAACTCTTGTGCTTAAGCAATTCTCTTGCCTCAGCCTCCTAAGCAGCCAGGACTATAGGCACCTGCCACAAAGCCGCCGCCCCGCTATTTTTTTGTTGCAGTTGTCATTTTTGCTTAGCTGGCCTGGGCCAGGTTCAAACCCACCAATCGTGGTGTATGTGGCCAGCGCCCTAACCACTGAGCTATGGGCACTGAGTCTTATTTTTGAGACAAAGTCTCAAGATGTCACCCTAGGTAGAGTGCCATGGCATCATCATAGCTCACAGCAACCTCCAACTCTTGGGCTCAAGTAGTGCCCTTGCCTCAGTTTTTGTATTTTTATTTTTATTTTATTCTATTTATTTATTTTTGAGACAGAATCTCACTATGTTGCCCTCAGTAGAGTGCTGTGGCGTCACAACTCACAGCAACCTCAAACTCTTAAGCTTAAGCGATTCTCTTGCCTCAGCCTCCCAAGTAGCTGGGACTACAAGCACCTGGCTATTTTCTTGTTGTCATTGTTATTTAACTGGCCTGGGCTTGGTTTGAACCTGCCACCCTTGGTGCATGTGGCTGGCACTGTAACCACTATGCTATGGGCGCAAGCCTTTTTTTGTATTTTTAGTAGAGACAGGGTCTCACTCTTGTTCAGGCTGGTTTCAAACCTGGGGGCTCAAGCAATTCACTGCCTCAGCCTCCCAGAATGCTGGGATGATAGGCATGAGCCACCTTGCCTGGTCTATTGTCTGGCTCTTGTGACTCTCAGAGGTCTAGCTGCCACCATACCCATGGGTTCTGGGAGATGCCACGTACTAAATTTTCCTTTTAGGGTTCAAGCCAGTTTAGGTAATTGTGCACCTATTGCCTGTAATCAAGAATCCTAACATATTTACCTGGTAGGAAGTGTTGCTGAGTTTCCTCATCACATCCTTCATGAAGTCCAGAATTTTCTGAAATTCATCTTGCCGCAAACTGTTTGAGCCATCGAATAGAAATACCAGGTCTACCTTGCCCTTTATACATTCTGCAGAGGCCAGATGCAAAGGGACCTGGTGAAGTAGCTTCTATGTTTGGCCTGCCCATGCTGGTCCCCCTGTAGGGGCAATCACTTGGAGGTATTTTTGCCCATTATGTCCCCAGTTCCTTACCCTGATAACCAGGGTGCCCTTGCAGCACAGGACCCTGCAGATTCTGGTGGAAAAGGTAACACAGGCCACTCAGGTAGGTGTTCTGGTCACATGTCCGAGACAACCCAGGATCGCAGGCCTAAAGGAAGCAAAGGCATTCCTGTACACCTTTTGGAGCAACATCAGGCAAGAAAAAGAACTGCCAGAATCCTTGCTCACTCCCTTGCTCTCTCCCAACTGGCTACCAAGGCAAGGTGATTCTGCCTCCACAAGGTTTCCCATACCCGTTTCTCCATTCCCACCAATGCTCTGTGCCAATGGACACTTGTTGTCTACAGGACAGAGTCCAAACTCTTTAGTTTGACATTCATATATATTTATTTTATTTTATTTATTTATTATTTTTTTGGAGACCGAGTCTCAAACTGTTGCCCTGGGTAGAGTGCTGTGGCATGTGCAGAACCCGTGGGCATGGCGGTGGCTAGACCTCATAGCTCATAGATGCCATGGCACTCTCCAACTCTTGGGCTCAAGTGATCCTCTTGCCTCAGTTTTTCTATTTTTAGTAGAGACAGGTCTTGCTTTAGCAGGCTGGTCTCGAACTCATGAGCTCAAGCAATCCATCTGTGTCGGCCTCCCAGAGTGCTGGGATTACAGGCATGAGTCACCTCACCTGGCTCACATTCATATTCTTTACAGTTGGGCACTAGCCAGCATTTCCAGGCCTATTTTATCCCATTTCCAATCTTACATTCTGTGTTTAAACTAAATCAAATACTCAGAATTCCCAGAATATACAATGCTGTTTTTTTCATGTATTACTATCTTTCCTTCCAGACTGCAACTTTGAAAGTCAAGGTTCACGTCATGGTCCTCTTCGTCTCTTTCTCTCCCTCCCCCTCTCTCATTATACAGCGGTTCACAACTGTAATCCTAGCACTCTGGGAGGCCAGGGCAGGAGGATTGCTTCAGCTCAGGAGTTCAAGAGCAGCCTGAGCAAAAGCAAGACCTCATTTCTACCAAAAATAAAAAAACTAGCCAGGCATTGTGGCTGGTGCGTGTAGCCCCAGCTACTGGGGAGGCTAAGGTAGGAAGATCACTCCAGCCCAAGAATTTGAAGCTGCTATGAGCTACAATGATGCCACAACACTCTACCCAGGGTGACAGAGTAAGACTCTGTCTCCATAAATAAATAAATAAAGAAAGAAAGAATCTAGCACAATGTCCGGCAGGTAATTTAGCTAAATAAACAAGCTCTTTTAAATACTGGATCAACATTTCACTCAGTCTTCTGTCTCTCACACAGAGGGATGTTGGCTGGGATAAACTGGAAAGAGCAATGAACTGGGAATGAAATGGGAATTTAATTCAAATCCTGGCTCTACCACTTTGCAGTCATGGAAGCTTGGTCAAATCTTGAGGGGTAAAAGATTTAAGGTAGTGTTTCCCAAACTTTAGACATTTGTGTAATACTTCACAATTTCTGCCAGATGAGCATACTATTATTTACTTAATATTGTCCTTTATATTTATCTTTTCTTTTTTTTGAGACAGAGCCTCAAGCTGTCCCCCTGGGTAGAGTGCCATGGCATCACAGCTCACAGCAACCTCCAACTCCTGGGCTCAATTGAGTCTCCTGCCTCAGCCTCCCAAGTAGCTGGGACCACAGGCACCTGCCACAATGCCTGGCTATTTTTTGGTTGCAGCTGTCATTGTTGTTTGGCGGGCCGGGGCTGGATTGGAACCTGCCACCTTAGGTGTATGTAGCCACTTGAGCCACAGGCACCGAGCCAAATTTATCTTTTCTTAACTTTAGCCTCTTTCCAAGCAGTATGGTCCAAGAAATAATGAATTTGATGTGCTTATTGTATATTTTTTCTAATAAGCCAATAAATAAATATATAACTATTAAAACATTAGAAGTTTGTATAACACCCAAAATTGTATTGTTTATCAATGGTCATAGATGTTTCATATTTGGAAAAAACCAAACACTGATTGAATCTGAATCTCTCTGATGCTTTTGACCTTCTATGGTAGGCGTCCTCAAACTATGGCCTGTGGGCCACATGCAGCCCACCTAGGACGTTTATCTAGCCTGCCTGGTGTTTTTGCCACTGCTGCCTGTCCTGCTTAGCAGCCGACTCGTCCTGGGCCCGCAATCCAGCCCTCCAATGGTCTGAGGGACAGTGAACTCTGTTTAAAAAGTTTGAGCACTCCTGTTATGGGATCCTTTATCTGTATTTTTTTCCGCTTTTCAATCTCTTGCTCCTAGCATTGAGATTTATAGACACTAATTCCACAAAATTCTTACCAAAATATTTGCACCTGTTGGATCTGTTGCCAAGGTCATTCCCAAGTACTTGGACGTATGGTTGGAACCTGTAGGCACCAAATGTTTGATTTAGAGAGACTTAGGCAATCCAGGCTTGTTGGGGCCTGCCTTGATTTCCCTGAGACCCCATTCTTCCCATTTCCCTTACCAGTTACTCACCACTCAGGCTGACTGGTAGGCAGTTTCCAGTGCTTGGATGGCACTGATAGAGGTTCCCTGTGCTGTTCCCCTCACCTGGAGCTCCCACGACAACCCTGTTGAGAAATCTCACCTGTGAGATGGAATTGCCCAGGTCTTCACCCACCCACTGCTGCCTGTTAAGGAGGTTCGGATCTCCCACCAAGAATCTCAAAACAATACAGCCATTTCCCTTCTGGGGAGCTCCCAAGCCCTCACCTCTTCCCTATAGAATCCCAGAGAAATAATTCCATATGCCAGAATTCTAGAAAGTTGAGGAGACTTTCCATTTATAGTCTAGAAAAATGAGCCAGGCATTGTGGCGAGCACCTGTAGGCTGAGACAGGAGGATTACTTGAGCCTAGGAGTTTGAGTTTGCTGTGAGCTAGGTGGATGCCACAACACTCTAGTGCAGGCAACAGAGTGAGATTCAGTCTCAAAAAGTAAATAAATAAATAAATAAAATAAACATTTACAGTCTAGAAACACTGGAGGTGTAGAGAATAATCCACCAGAATGTCCCATTATAAGCTCAGTAAGTCCTCCATTCAAAGCTATTTATGGTTTACTTAGCACTAGGCTGGGGGATATACTAGGAGTGCCAGGGAATGGGAAGAGATTATAAGCAAAGTCCTTGCTTGAAAGAGCTCACTGTGTAGTAAGGGAGTCAGGAACCTAGGAATTCATGCCAAGTGTGCCAGGAGCTGTGATGTTTCCACTATAGGTACTTGCTTGGTACCTTAAACGTCACCTTCATTCTACTATGTGATGGCCTGTGCCTGGCTGCTAAGAATTCCCATGGACAGACTCCTTCAGGGAGGGATGTCCTGGTGACATGCCCTAGCTTACTAGCCATCCACCTCAGGATGGGGCCACCAGGAGGGAAACTTGGGGATGGGATGGGTATTGGGGGCAGCAGCTCACCTGTTTCCAACTTGCAGGACGCGGTACCCGAAGTGCCTTCCAGCTTGGGGAAAGGAGAAGCTCTGCACATGCTTAACATCCAGGTTGTAGCTCAAGGCGGGGGCTGAGGGAGTTGAGTGCGGTCAGCTGGTCTGCTGGACCAGCACGTGCCTGGCAGGCGGGCTGGCCCTGGCCCCGGCCCCACCCCTCTGCAGTGCACCCATGTCCCCTGGACTTCCCCTCCAGGGCCTTGACTCTGGGGCCCATGGAAGCAGCCTCTTTGTGCCTCCCAGAATGCTGAGAGCTTTTCACAGGGCCTGAGAAGGACACACTTCCAATTTGGCCACTAGACAAAGAAGGAAGGATGAGAAGGTGGAGGAGTGAGAGAGGAGGAGGCCAAAGGTGCCCCAGAGGCATAGGGTGGCCAAGTTCCCAGGCAGAGGCTGGGATGGGGATGTCCCGAGGCAAGATGGGCCTGCCCACACACCAGCTTCTCCTGGGGTCATGGAGCCTGGGTCCCCAGAATTCAAATGCTGGGCCTCAGCCTTCTTCCCAGACTCAGGGCTTTTAAATCCCCGGATCCTATGAGGCAACCTGCACCACCCACCCCACTCCCCGAGCCATTAGATCTGAACCCCCACCTCAGGAAGCCTGCCTAGAGCACAGCCCAAACTCTCCTCCCTGCCCTGCTTTCCACCAGGGCATCAGGATGAGTTGACAGTGTCCTTGGATGTCAGAGATGCCTATGCCTTCACTTGTCCAGATGAAGGGACTGAGGCAGAGAAGGGGAAAAGACTTGCCTAAGGTGGCCTAGACAGGTGGCCTTAAGGGTAGCACCAGACCCAGCATTCTCCACCCAGCACTAGATGCCCATTAGTCATCTGCTTTTTTTCAAGAACCCACTCGCCCTCTTTATGTCAGCCCAGGCACGGTGGCTCACACCTATAGTCCTAGCACTCTAGGAGGCTGAGAGTGGATCCCTTGAGCTCAGGAGTTTCAGACTAGCCTGAGCAGGAGTGAGACCCATCTCTACTAAAAATAGAAAAACTATCCAGACATTGTGGCAGGTGCTTGTAGTCCCAGCTACCTGGGAAGCTAAAGCATGAGAATCGCTTGAACCCAAGAGTTTGCTGTGCCTGCTGTGCCTGTCAACTCTAGGGCGACACAGTGAGACTTTGTCTCAAAAAAAAAAAATGCTACCTTTGTCTCCCTTCTCTGTCTTGTCCTCCCCCACGTGCCTACACTTTGAGCTCTAGTTTTCTTTCTTTTTCTCTTCCCCTTCTCCCTCCAGGATTCCATAATACCTACGGCAAATCCCACCCTTACAGTAGCTCCTCGTCTACTCCAGCTCTACAGAGCCCCACAATTCCCTGGTCACAGACATGTGTGCCTTCCCCTGCCACCTCCCTTGCTTACCAAAGAGAAAGGGCCCAGACAGTAGCACTGCCTTCAGGACCATGCAGAAATTCATCTTTCTTGTGCTGGAGGGACCTGAGGACCAAGGCTCAGCCTCAGAGGGCCCCTGGAATCTGCCGGCAATCTAGACAGGGTCAAAGAGGGAAATGATTATGCCTCTGGGCCTCTTGCAGTGGAACTTTCTCACAGAAGCACTACGCTGATGACACTGGGGGTATGTGCCTATAGGGGTTGTGAAACCACATGGGTTCAGAGAGGAAGTGTAAGCAGGTTAGAGACATTTCCTGTGCCTACTTGTATTTTCACATCATCCAAGAGCAGATAGCATGGTGATGAGATGACAGCTTCTGCTCAAGAGCACTGCATCAGTCTCTCACTAACACACCAACTAAAGACTCTTTAAAGCTCAGTAGAGGACTATTCACATGAACTGTGGTAAAACTGTAATGGAATTCTATGCAGCCATGAAAAAGAATGGCGGGGAGGAGGAATAAGAGGGGAAAAATGAGGAAGCCTTCTCTTGACATTGAAAAATGTTCACGATACACTATTAGAGAAAAAGAGCAAGTTACTGAATTTAGTAACTAATTTTGGTTCCTAAAAATAAAATCCAGGCTGAAAATGGTGGCTCATTCCTATAGTCCCAGCACTTTGGGAGGCCGAGGTGGAGGATTACACTAGCCCAGGAGTTTGAGGGTGCATTGAGCTATGATTGTGCCACTACACTCCAGCCTGGGTTACAAAGCAAGACCCTGTCCCAATAAATAAATGAATGAATGAATAAATAAATAAATAGAATGCACAGAAGGGGAGAAAATATTTGCAAATCATACATCTGATAAGGGATTTTTACCTAAAACACAGATAGAATTCTTTTTTTTTTTTTTTTTTGAGACAGAGTCTCACTATGTCACCCTTGGTAGAGTGCCTTGGTGTCACAGCTCACAGCAACTTCAAACTCTTGGGCTTAAGTGATTCTCTTGCCCTAGCCCCCCAAGTAGCTGGGACTACAGGTGCCCAACACAATGTCCAGCTATTTTTTGTTGTAATTGTCATTTCTGTTTGGCAAGCTCAGGTTGCATTTGAACCCACCATCTTTGGTGTATGTGGCTCGCGCCCGAGCTGCTGAGCTACAGGTGCCAAGCCAAAAACAGAACTCTTATAGCTCAGGCTGGGTGGGGTGGCTCATGCCTGTAATCCTAGCACTCTGGAAGGTCAAAGCAGGTGGATTGCTTGAGCTCATGAGTTTGAGACCAGCCTGAGCAACAGTGAGACCCCATCTCTAAAAAACTAGCTGGGCATGGGAGGCGCCTGTGGCTCAAAGGAATAAGGCACTGGCCCCATATGCCGGAGGTGGCGGGTTCAAACCCAGCTCTGGCCAAAAAGTGCCCCCCCCCAAAAAAAAAACCAAAAAAACTAGCCCGGCATTGTAGTCCCAGCTACTCAGGAGGCTGAGGCAAGAGGATCATTTGAGCCCAAGATTTTGAGGTTTCTGTGAGCTATGATGCCATGGCACTCTACTGAGGGTGACAAAGTGACACTCTGTCTCCAAAAAAAGAAATGTTATAACTCAACAATAAAAAGACAACCCAATTTTTTTTTATTATTTTATTGTTTTTTTGAGGAGAGTCTCCCTCTTTTGCCCTGGGTAGAATGCCATGGCAAAATCATAATTCACAGCAACCTCAAACTCTGGGGCTCTAGTGATCCTCTTGCCTCAGCCTTTCAAGGAGCTGAGGTACAGGTGAGCGCCACTATGCTGGGCTAGTTTTTTTATTTTTAGCAGAGATGGGATCTCACTCTTGCCCAGGCTGGTCTCCAACTCCTGAGCTCAAGCAACCCACCTGCCTCAGCCTCCCAGAGCACAAGGATTACAGGTGTGAGCCACTGCACCCAGCCAATAACCTAAATTTTTAAATGAAGGGGCATCCAACCTCAGCCCACAGCTAGCTACCAATGCTTATCTGTGGTGGCAGGTATTATGAAAATTATGCATGGACCCTTTTTGTTTGCTCATCAACTTTCGTTAATGTTTGTGTATTTAATCTGTGACTTAAGACAACTCTTATATAAGTATTCATAGCCAGCCTCGGGCTGTGGCACTCCATCATAAATGGCCAATAAGCGCATGAAATGATGTTTGACATCATTAGTCATTAAAGAAATGCAAATCAGAATCACAAGATACCTTTAACATCCACCGGGATGGCTAGAACTTAAGAAAAAAGAAAAGAACAGCATGATGGTGAGGACGTGAAGAAATTAGAACCCTGTGGTGGCTCAGTGGGTAGGGCGCCAACCATATACACCAACGCTGGAGAGTTCGAACCTGGCCTGGGCCAGCTAAATAACAATAACAACTGCAACAACAACAACAACAGCCAGGCTCTGTCTCAAAAAAAAAAAAAAATTTCGGTGGTGCCTGTAGCCTAAAGGAGTAGGGTGCTGGCCCCATATGCTGGAGGTGACGGGTTCAAACTCAGCCCTGGCCAGAAACTGAAAAAAAAAAAATTTCAACATAGACTTACTGTATGACCTAGCAGTTCTTTTCCTCGGTATACCCAAAAGAACTGAAAACATATGTTCATACAAAAACTTATACATGTTCATGAATGTTCACAGAATTATCCATCCAGGCCCCGAACTGGAAACAACCCACGTGCCCATCAACATAACTGATAAACAAAATGGGGCATATCCATACAATGTAATATTATTCACCCATAAAAAAGAATGGATTACTGATACATGTTACAATATTAGACGCTGAAAATATGGTAAGTGAAGGAAACCGGGCACATAAGGTCATGTGTGGTATGATTCCATTAAGCTAAGTGTCCAGAATAGGCAAATCTATAGAGACCTAAAGTAGATTAGCGGTTGCCAAAAAGAGGGAAATGCAGACTGGGTTGTGACTTCTAATGGGTATAAGCTTTCTCTGGGGGGTAATGAAATGTTCTGGAAATAGATGGTGGTGATTGCCCAACTTCATGAATATGTTACAAACCACTGAATTAAAAAAATAAAAAAAAAAAACACTGAATTGTGTAATTATTTATTTATTTTTTTGAGACAGTCTCCTTCTATTACCCTGGGTAGAACACCGTGGCATCATCATAGCTTATAACAACCTCGAACTTGAATTTCAGCAATCCTCTTGCCTCAGCCTCCTGAGTAGCTGGGACTATGGTCATCTGCTACAACGCCCAACTAGTTTTACTATTTTTAGTAGAGATGGGGCCTTGCCCTTGCTCAGGCTTGTGTGGAAATCCTGAGCTCTAGCAATCGGCCCTCCTCAGCCTCCTATGCCTGGCCTGAATTGCATACTTTAAAAATAGTGAATTTGGCAGAGCTGGTAGGGTCTGCGGGAAAAGTAAGTGCTGCTGGGGGCTCCCACCTCCCACCTCACCCCAGCCACAAGACCACCATGGCAGCTGTGCTGGAGCAGCCAGGCCAAGTAGGTAATTGCTGCCATTGTCACTGTGGCTCTGGTGTTCACTGCAGGATGGTCCTGATCTTCACCCTGCTATAGTCAGGCTGTGAGCAGGATGCCTGCTGCCCCCACACAGACATGCTGGACTATCTGCTGAGCTGGGGCCAGATCAGTCACTGAGATGGCCTACAGAACACCTGGAACCCCACGGCCAACAGCCGGGAAGAGCTGGGGGCTATCCTGAACAGTGATGCCATGGTCCTGAAGGCTGATACCACTGCAGAAGGGCTCAACACAGCCACCAAAACAAAGGTCCCTGCTATGGCACACTCTCCTGCTGTTTGCAGTGACCACATGCTGTTGCAGTGGACATTGTGCTATCCTTTCCTGGAATCAAATTGGATTTTAATATCCTCAAGGTCATGGGCCCTTCCCTGGAGCTTCTGTGGCAGCTAACAGAGGAAGGGAGAGTCTGAAGGCCCCTGTGGATCAATGCTGACATCCTAAAGGGGCCAAATGTGCCAACCTTAGTTGAGGTCAATGCCACACAGTTCCTAGCCAGGGGCCAGGAGAAGTATACTGAGGCCACCCTGTCTCCAGGCTGGACCATCCTCTATATTCCCCTGTTCCTGAACAGGATGTACAGCTGAGACATGGTGGAGAGGATGGAGGAGCTGGTAGGGGCACTGCAGCAGAGGATCAGCTTCCTTGTGTGGGATGTCATGGTGTGGGTTGTCTGGCCCCACTTCAACTGGCTGCTAGGCCAGTCTGAGGAGTACAGGCTGACCCTGTGGCAGGGTGCCTCAGACTCCATGTCAGTGGACAACCTGCTGTACGTTCTGGGACAACAGCATTGCTCATCAAGTTTACTACAACCTTTTTGAGTCTGTCCTGTCCCAGTTCAAACAGCTGGCCTTGAATACTCCATGGAAGTGAATATACACAGGGGGCAACCTGATCCCTCTTCTCCAGCTGCCCAGGAATGATGGTTTGGGAATAGAGTGGCTGGTTTCAGACATCTAGGGCAATAGAAGAACAGCAATAGGGAGTTAGTTAACCATACAGGTTTGACTTGTTTGGATAAACTGCCATTATCTCACCACAGAACATCTAACCCAGAATTAATAGTCAAATCAATCCTTCCTGGTGTGAACGTTTTCCTTTAGAGTAGGCTATCTTCACAATTTAGACATTTAAATTAGGGTTTAAGTTTCAGCTGGCAAGTTTTTATGTATTTATTATATTTTGGTTTCAGGTTTAAAATAACAGAAGAATAATGCTGTCTCAGTCTGTTAGGGCTACTACAATAAAATACAAAATACCTTAGATGGAGTA
>NW_003852491.1:7258891-7264757 GCF_000181295.1 Otolemur garnettii | reverse complement strand
CAACCTCCAACTCCTGGGCTTAGTCAATTCTCTTACCTCAGCCTCCCAAGTAGTGGGACCACAAGCACCCGCCATAACACTCGGCTATTTTTTGTTGCAGTTTGGCCAGGGAGGGTTCAAACTTGCCACCCTCGGTACATGGGGCCAGGGCCCTACCCAGTGAGCCACAGGCACTGTCCAGCCCCCAAATGTCTGAACTAGATCTAGCATCAGCTTTTAAAGTCTAAGTCTCAACTAAATATCATCTAAATCAGATTTGGGTTTGGCTCAAAGTATGATTCATCCTGAGCCATATCCCTCTTCTAGTGGTGGGCCTGTGAAATCAAATTATGTGGGCGGTACCCATAGCTCAGTGGGTAAGGCGCCGGCCACATACACCCAGGCAGGAGGGTTCAAACCCAGCCTGGGCCAACTAAACAGCAATGACAACTGCAACAACAACAACAACAAAAATAGCCGGGCATTATGGCAGGTGCCTGTAATCCCAGAGACTTGGGAGGCTCAGGCAAGAGAGTCATTGCTTAAGCCCAAGAGTTTGAGGTTGCTGTGGGCTGTGATGCCATGGCACTGTACTGAGGGTGACACAGACTCTGTCTCAAAAAAAAAAAGCAAGTTACCTGCTTCCAAATACAACGGTGAAACTGGCATAAGATGTGTTCCCATTTCAAGAAGGGGAAACAGGAAAGAAGAAAGGGCTAACAGTCCCAACCAAGTCCAAGGGGACAAACATTAAATCTTAATGCTCCCAAATAATCTTTTTTTACTCCATGTTCCACCTTTCAGACACACTGAGGCTGGGGTTGGGCCCCCACAGCTTTCTTGGGTGCAGCCAACACAGCAGTGCTCATGTGTCAAAGTCATAATGGATTCTTGCGACTCAGCCAGGCTGAAGTTATTCGATATGGCTCTATAGCTCTGGGGTCTCCGGGCTGGCCCTGCTCCCACAACTCCACTAGACATTACTCCAGTGGGGTTCCTTTTGGTGGCCTCACCCCTGCAACTATGCTGGGCACTGCCCTAGTGGGGACTCTCCGGGTTTTTTTCTTCTTCTTAGTGGGGACTCTCTGCAGTGGTCCAGCCCTTGTAGTCAGCTCTCTGCCTGAACCCTGGGGTCTCTGAGGTATCCTTTGAGATGTAGGTGGAGGCAGCCATGCACTCACAGCTCTGCACACCCATGGAGATGGCATTGTGCAATGCTGCCAAGTTTTACTGACAATGTCCTCTGAAGTGGCAGTCTGAGCTGCATCTGGACCTGTTGAGCCTCAGCTGTTGTGCCTAAGAAGCACTGCATTGGTAAATATGAAGCAGAAACTTGAGGCAGCCCTGGGCAGTGAGCCCTGAGGCCCCATGGGTGCCCTGGGGCCCTCCTTTAAAACTGTTCTGCCCTCAAGGTCCTGGCATTCTGCAAGCCTGGCCTGTGATGGGAGTGTTGTGGGTTTTTTTTTTTTGAAACAGAGTCTCATTTTGTTGCCCTAGGTAGAGTGCTGTGGTGTCATAGCTCACAGCAACCTCAAACTCTTGGGCTCAAGAGACCCTCTTGCCTCAGCCTCCTGAGTAGCTGGGACTATAGGCACCTGCCACAACGTCTGGCTATTTCTTTTTTTTTTAACATACAGATGGGTCTCACTCTTGATCAGGCTGGTCTTGAACTCCTGAGCTCAAGCAATCCACCCTCCTCAGCCTCCCAGAATGCTAGGATTACAGGCATGAGCCACTGTGCCCAGCCAAGAGTGGCAGTCTTGAAGATCTCTGTAATACCTTCGGAGTCATTCTTCCATTCTCCACATGAATAGCATCTGGTTTCCTTCTGTCCACACCAACCTCCTTATCAAACACACTTGATGTTCTTTCCTAACATGATTTTTCATTCTTAACATGGCCAGGCTGACAATTTTCCAAAATGCTAATTTCTGCTTCTATTTTGATTAAAAATTCTATCTTCAATTTTTTTCTTTTCCTCTTGCATTTTACTACAAACAGTCCAGAGAAGCCATAATTCACCCTCAACACTCTGCTTAAGGATTTCCTCCATCAAATATTCTATTTCTTTTTTCTTTCTTTCTTTCTTTCTTTCTTTCTTTCTTTCTTTCTTTCTTTTTTTGAGACAGAGTCTCACTCTATCACCCTTGGTAGAGTGCTGTGGTATCATCATAACTCACAGACAGCAACCTTAGTCTCTTGGGCTCAAGAGAGCTTTAGACTCTCAAGTAGCTGGGACTACAAGCCTCCACTCCAATACCCAGCTAGTTTCTCTATTTTTAGTAGAGATGGGTGTCTCACTCTATTTTTAGTAGAGATAGGGTCTCACTCTTGCTCAGGCTCAAACTCCTGAGCTCAAGCAATCCTTCCTCCCTTGGTCTCCCAGAGTGCTAGGATTAAAGATATGAGCCACTGTGCTTGGCTATGAATTGTGTCTTAATAAAGATGTTAAAATAAAAATTTTTTTGAAACAGAGTCTTATTTTGTTGCCCTTGGTAGAGTGCGATGGCATCATAGCTCACAGCAACCTCAAATTCTTAGGCTCAAGGGATCTTCTTGCCTCAGCCTCCTGAGTAGCTGGAATTATAGGCACCTGCCACAACGTCTGGCTACTTCTTTTAGAGATGGTGTTGCACTCTTCTTCAGGCTGGTCTCGAACTCCTGAGCTTAAGCAATCCACCACCTCGGCCTTCCAGAGTGCTAGGATTATGGGCATGAGCCATGGTATCCAGTCTATCCAATTTCCTTGCTCTTAAGTTCTTCCACAAAACACTAAGACATAAACACAATTCAGCCAAGTTGTTTGTCACCTTATACAAAAATGAGGATGACCTTTCCTCCAGTTTCCAATACCCTCTTATCTAAGACCTTATCAGAATGGCTTTTACTGCCCATTTTTCTGCCCACATTTGATCATAACTACTTAATTGATCTCTAAGAAGATTGAGGCTTTTCTACAGCTCTCCTCTTTTTCTGGGCCCTCATCAGAACCGTATGAATGGTTCCTTTCATGGCAATATCTCACAACTCTTCCAGCCTCTGCCCACTACCTGGTTCCAAGGCTGCTTCCAAAGTTTTAGTTGTTTGTTTTAGCAGCACCCCACTTCTCAGTACCAATTTCTATCTTAGTCCATTCAAGCCACTAAACAAAATACCTGAGACTGGGCAATTTATAAATAATAGAAATTTTTTTCTAGGCTTGGTGCCTGTAGCTCAGTGAGTAGGGCGCTGGCCACATACACCAAAAGTGGTAGGTTTGAGGCCAGCCTGGGCCTGCTAAAACAACAATGTCAATTGCAACCAAAAAATAGCTGGGCGTGTGGCAGACACCTGTAGTCTCAGCTACTCGGGAGGCTGAGACAAGAGAATCACTTAAGCCCAAAAGTTGGATGTTGCTGTGAGCTGTGATGCCATCGCACTCCACTGAGGGCAACACAGTGAGACTCTGTCTCAAAAAAAAAGAATAATAATAATAAGGTGCATTGTTAGAGCTTGGAGTTTAGGCCACTGATTGGCTGGTGAACTCACAAGTGTAGGCAAGTTTTTCACTAACTTGAAAGTGAGAGGCAAGTTTTTCACTAACAGCACAAGGGTCTCTGGTCCAATGAGTGGAGTTTGATAGTAATCCCTGCTACAAGTATAATGTTAATGCATAACAACATTGAGAATGTTGACGAAAACTTTAAAAGTGGTCTGTTTTCTCCTGCCTTTCTCTGTATTTCTCGCTCTGCCCTGGCATTACTTGGCTTTTCTGTTTTCAGACTAACTTGATGAATCCTGCTATAAGATTGTTAAAAGGGGGCTCACTCAGTAGGTCTGATGTGGTGGATGCTGGCCTGGGAAGTTCTCTGCATGCTTGGCACCATCTCCTGTGAACACCCGTGGGAGGTCATGCCAGATCTCTATTTCTACAGAGATCGTGAGGAGATTGAAAAGGAAGAGCAGACTGCTGCTGAGAAAACTGTGACCAAGGAGGAATTTCAGGGTGAATGGACTGCTCCAGCTCCTGAGTTTACTGCTACTCAACCAGAGGTTGCAGACTGGTCAGAAGGCCTGCAGGTGCCTTCTGTGCCTATTCAGCAGGTCCACACTGAAGACTGGAGAGCCCAGCCTGCCACTGAAGACTGGTCTGCAGCTCCCACTGCTCAGGCCACTGAATGGGTAGGAACAACCACTGAGTGGTCTTCCACAAGCTCTTAAACAAGATGGAAATAAAGTAGGAGGAAAATAAACATTAGTTTAAAAAAAAGAAAGAAAGAAAGAAATTTTTTTTCTGGAGATTGGAAAGACCAAGATTCAAGGCACCAGCAGATTCAGTGTCTGGTAAGGGCTTGCCCTCTGTTTCTAAGATGACACCTTTTTGTTGTGTCCTCACATGACAGAAGGGCAAAAAGGGACATAGTTACTCCTTCGAGCCCTTTCATGAGGACACTAAGCCCATCCATGAAGGTAGAAACCTCATTGCCTAATCATGTTCCAAAGGCCTCACCTCTTAATACCATCACCTTGAGATTTAAGTTCCAATGTATGAATGTTGAAGGAACACACACATTCAAACCATAATAAACATATATTTTTTTCTGTTTGAGAAGTAGAAGGCTGAGAAGGCTACAAAGTGAAGTAAGCCCCAGAGATTTTAGGATGTCAGGGGCTCAAACAGGAAAAAGGGCTGGGCATAGTGATTCACATCTCTAATCCCAGCAATTTTGGAGGCTGAGGTGAAAGGATCACTTAAGCCCAAGAGTTTGAGGTTGCTGTGACCTGTGACACTATAGCACTCTACCGAGGGCTAGTAGTAAGACACTGTCTCAAAAAAAAAAAAAATAAATAAAGTTCTCACTGTGGCCTCCACAGCCTTAACCTGTCAGAGATCTCATTCCCTCTCTGACCTCATGCCCCTCTGGCTCCCTCCTCTCCAGTCACTGCTGCCCTGGACTTTGATCGTTCCAGCACACCTGTTCATTTGCTTGGAATGCTCTTTTCCAAGAAAGCCTCATGCATGTCTTGTTCCCTCACCTCCTTTAGGTCTTTGGTTACGGCTCCTCAGCACTTACAGCTTCATACTATATTACCTAATTTACTTATTCATCCAGTTTATTGTCCCTCTTCCCTATTAGAATGCAAAATCCACAGGGGCAGTATTATTACATTTGTTGGTCAGGGCCGTAACTGCAGGATCTAGAGCAGTGCCTGGAGAATAGTAGGTGCTAAGTAAATATTTAATGAATGGCTCAATGTTTGGAGTTGCCCTTCCCCCTGCAAATAGCTAAGAGGCATTTGCTTTTGATGGTCTAGGTCCTTAGAATCAAAAAGCTGTATTGTCCAAAAGGGAGAGGTGGAAGAGGGTGAAAGAAGAGGGGTGGATTCTCAGGGTCTAGGCCTTGTGAATGACTCTGCTTCTGTTGGCAAAGGAGAGTAGCATCTGCAGTTCTCTAGGCCTGAAGAGGCCGGCCTAGAGTCAGGCCTAGAAGTATAGAGGTCTGGAGACAGAATCTCAAACCTTTGACTTTAGAGGCTGCAAAGGAGGTCCCAGTGACCAAGCTGGGCATGAAGCGAGATCCCTTGCATAGAACCATTCTTTAGAATGCTATAGGCAGCTTGGACAATGAGCATCCCAGTAGCTACCAAGACGGGGCAAATCAAAGACCCTCTAATTTTTGAAATACACATTCACTGCTCTGCACCCGTAGCACAGTGGTTACGGCACCGACCACATATACTGAGGCTGGCAGGTTCGAACCCAGCCCAGGCCAGCTAAAGAACAATAACAACTGCAACAAAAAAATAACTGGGTGTTGTGGCGGGTGCCTATAGTCCCAGCTCCTTGGGAGGCTGAGAAAAGAGAATCACTTAAGCCCAAGAGTTTGAGGTTGTTGTGAGCTGTGAC
>NW_003852491.1:7242102-7256944 GCF_000181295.1 Otolemur garnettii | reverse complement strand
AAAAAAAAAAGTCAATTCAATTTTGGGGACGGTGAGCTTTCGCCCAATGGGCACAATGTAAGGGTGTATGGTATGCCTCCTGAGTGCAGGACACAACTAGCACAGGGACTTTACCTAACAAATGCAATCACTGTAACCTAATTGTTTGTACCCTCATAGTAATCTGAAATTAAAAAGTGCTCAAAAGAGAAGGAGGTGAAACTTGCAGCCTTTAGGCCTTTTATAATTGGCATTGGTTTATTGGGGGGGCCTCAAAACACCTCCAACCCTACCTCTCAACACTGTCGTACTGGGGAATAAATTTCCAGCACGTATTTTTGGGGGGACACACTGAAACCACACTGTGCAGTATGTGGTCTTGTGTGCCTTGGCTTCATTCAGTTAGCATAATGCTACTGAAATTCATGTCACATGTCCAATATTTTTTAATTGCTGAGTAATAGTCCTGAGCACCACAATTGCATTGTTGATTTACCAGCTGATGGACATTTGGGTTGTTTCCAGTTTTTAGCAACTATGAATAAAACTGCTATAAATATCTGGGGTTTCATGTGAACATATGTTTTAAAATTTCTCTTGGATCAATACCTAGGAGTAGGATTGCTAGATCATACAGGAAATGTATATTTCACTTTATAAAAAACTGCCAAACTACTTTCCAAACGTATTTTGCATTTGTCTCAGCAATGTATGCCCCAGGACTCGTAAATTACCCTAAGAAAGGAGGAAAGTGCCCCAAACATGACTGAGATTGCTTTTCCATCCCAAGGTTCATGGAGGACTCAACATCAAATTTAATTTAGAGAAATTAAATAATTCTTTTATACCCAAATGCTTTCCATACCTATTATACCTGCTATGAGACTTCAAAATACTTGAGAGATAGCAAATAGTCCCAGCATTCTGCCTGCTGAATGCCTACTTACTTAGTTTTTTTTTTTTTTTTTTTTTTTTGGAGACAGAGTCTCACTATCTAGCCCTCAGTAGAGTGCCATGGTGTCACAGCTCACAGTAGCCTTAAACTCTTGGGCATAAGTGATTCACTTGCCTCAACCTCCCATGTAGCTGGGAGCCCACCACAACACCGGGGCTATTTTTTTGTTGCAGCTGTCATTGCTGTTTAGCTGGCCTGGGCTGGGTTCGAACCTGCCAGCCTTGGTGTATGTGACTGGCACCATAACCACTGAACTACAGGTACCGAGTCAGAGCCTCTCTTCAAATTTCAGTTACAAATATTAAAGGAGGGTGGTGCCTGTGGCTCAAAGGAAGAGGGCACCAGCCCCATATGCCAGAGGTGGCAGGTTCAAACCCAGCCCTGGCCAAAAGCTGCAAAAAGAAAAAAATTAAAGGAAGCCAGGTGCAGTGGGTCACACCTATAATCCTAGCACTCTGGGAAGCTGAGGCAGGTGGATTGCTTGAGCTCAGGAGTTGAGCAAGAGCAAGATTCCATCTTCACTAAAAATAGAAAATTTAGGTGGGCACAGTGGCACATGCCTGTAGTCTCACCTATTCAGGAGGCTGAGGCAAGAGTATCTCTTGAGCCCAAGAATTTGAGTTGAGGCTCCGTGCCTGTGGCTCAAGTGGCTAAGGCTCCAGCCACATACACCTAAGGTGGCAGGTTCGAATCCAGCCTGGGCCTGCCAAACAACAATGACAGCTGCAACCAAAAAATAGCCAGGTGTTGTGGCGGGCGCCTGTGGTCCCAGCTACTTGGGAGGCAGAGGTAGGAGACTCGCTTGAGCCCAGGAGTTGGAGGTTGCTGTGAGCTGTGATGTCACGTCACTCTCCCCAGGGGGACAGCTTGAGGCTCTGTCTCAAAAATAAAAATAAAAAAATAAAAGAATTTGAGGTTGTTAAGGGCCATGATGATGCCATGGCACTCTACCCAGTGTGACAGAGTGATACTCAGTCTCAAAAAACTGAAAACAAACAAAAAAAAATCAAAGGACATTATTAAATAAAAGCCTCTGACAGTGAGTACTTGATTGATGTTTGTTGAGTGAATGAATATTGTTCACCGGTGATCTCTGTATAGTTGTTCAAGACGTCCTTGAGTCTACAGGAATGTCAATGAAAGCTTAATAGGCTAGAACTGACACCTTCATGTAAATACTACCCCCCAGCAGAGGGCTCTTCTGGAATTTTCATTTTAGAAATCTACTTCAGCAGAGATTTATAGACTATCTGACCAACTACTGGGAATATTGTTGATGAGATTCAAGTTTCTTTTAGGGAGATTTAGGGGGGTGCCTAGAAAGGTAGCTAAGAGCTCACCAGGGGGATCATAGGAAGAACAGTCAAGCATCTAGAGGTGGCCTGGGAAAGGCCTCTGAAATCCACCACCTCGCTTCACAACCCTTCACCCTGGTCCAGGCCTTCATCAATTTTCCTGTGTTGTTGCAACAGCCTCCCTATAGGGAAGGCTCTTCTGTTCCAAATTATTTATGCCTGCTGCCATCTTCCTCTTCCTGAAGCAAGCAAAAATCCTGAAAATGCGTGGGCTCTGGAGCCTAACAGAATCTGTTCCACCATCGTGGGGTGCACCAGATGGACAACCTTAGGCAATTCTCTTAGTGACTCTCATCTTCTCTTGGCTCATCTGTAAAATGAGGATCAGGATGCCTAGCCCTCGGGGACAAATAAAGAGTGAGTGGTTAATCATTATCATCTCCACGTCCTTTCTTCTCCTTGTAAACACAGAACTGGTCACATCATTCGTCCTATCCAAGGCCCTTCGAAGCTCCCCACTGTCTAGTCTTTATTTTGTGTTTTACCAACTGGAAAGTAAGGCAAAAACATTGTCCTTTTTATAGCACCTGGCTTTGTCTATCAATATTTGTTAAATGACAAGACTAGCTTAGGCAACATAGAGAGACCTCATCTCTATAAAAATTTTTTAAAATTACTGGGGCATGGCGGTGTGCACCTATAGTTCCAGCTACTCAGGAGGCTAAGGCAGGAGGATTACTTAAGCCCAAGAGTTCAAGGCTACAGTGAGCTATGCTGACACCACTGCACTCTACACAGGTTGACAGACAGAGACCTTGTCACAATAAATAAATAAATAAATAAATAATTGTTGAATGAAGGCCTGCCTATAGAGTAATCCCAAATTCCAGATACTGGCCTAGGAGGCCTTTTACAATTTGACCTCTCACTTCTTTCACGAACTTAATACCCATGGCTTTCTGTTTCTCAGCTCATGATTCTGGCAAACCAAGTGTCCTTTGAATGTGTCCAAGGCTTTCCTGTCCTTTTCCTCTTGCTATTCCCTCTGCCTGCAGTTCCCTTTCTCCACGTGTTCATGTCAACATCCTGTGCACTCTGCAAGCTTCTGCTCACATGGTGCCTCTCCACAAGCCGTTGTGCTCTCTCTTCAACTCTTAGCCTTCAAGCCATGAGTGGCAATCTCATGACACCTTCAAAATTTTCTTATTATTGATAAATGTGTCTGCCTCCCAACTAGAGTGATCTCGAGGTCAGGTCCCCTGTCTCCCAGCAGTTCTCAGCACAGGCCTGGCAGGAAGCATCTACTCATGAAGAAGCAGCTGCCTTACTTTATTTACCTTTAAAGAAAACTGTCCCACCCAAAGCTGTATGCTCGGCTCAGAGACATAGGTCCAAGCTGGTCTTTGCATGAGGGGAGAGATTAGCTCAGACTCAGGCATCTAACCTGAGTGTTGACCATATTTGATCAGTAACCCATGAGCTGGACTGGCCTGAAGGGCGCTGCCCAGTGGGTTGATGGTGGCAGGTAAGCCCATTGGGCAGGTCCCTGAAGACCCTCAGCTGAAGAAGAGAGAGGGAACCAGCCAGGCATGTGAGGGTGAGCGGGGAACAGCGCAGACGTGCAGAGAAGTAGATGCATGAGGGCTCACTCATGAATGCTGTTAATGAGGAACAGCAGTGCTTGTAGGGCTCCCTCCATCCTAATGGCCTCTCTTGTCCCAGTCTATGTGCTCTCCTGCTGAACCTTTCTCTCTATATGTAGCTCTTTTTTTTTTTGAGACAGAGCCTCAAGCTATCCCCCTGGGTAGAGTGCCGTGGCATCACAGCTCACAGCAACCTCCAACTCCTGGGCTCAAGCGAGTCTCCTGCCTCAGCCTCCCAGGTAGCGGGAACCACAGGCACCTGCCACAACACCCAGTTTTTTTTTTGGTCACAGCCGTCATTGTTGTTTTGGCGGGCCCAGGCTGGATTCAAACCTGCCACCTTAGGTGTATGTGGCTGGCACCTTAGCCACTTGAGCCACAGGTGCCGAGCCTCTATATGTAGCTCTTAAATGAATTAAAAAATGTTGGGTAAGCAGGGAGCTTCTCTGTGCTTGGGGACCCATGGCCTCTGACAGAAGGAGATGGCAGAGGGCTGTGGCCGGAAGAGAAGTCTGGGGCCTCCCTGCCCCTGCCCCCCGCCCCACCATCCACCAGGCCTGACCGCCTACAGACCCGGGGCAATCAGGGATAAAGGTCTCTCTTCAGATTTACACTGAAGATTCGCTTCTGCAGATGCTGGCTGCTATCAGCAGCTACCTCCCGGTTGAGGCTCCCACCCACCACTTCCTCCTGGGTGCATGACTCAGGCTGCTTTTGCTCCAGATGGCTCTGGCAGAGGTATGCAGGTCACCCACTTCCCACCTGCCATGAGGGGGTTAGAAGGAGGCTGTGCCTCAGGGGAGAAGAGGTTACTAAGGCCCTTGAGTTGAGGGGGGGTAGGGTGGGGCTCAAGAGTGGGTGGGGCTTGGAAGCCACCACCATATTCCAAAGCCCTTGTGATCTCATGGTAGGTGGGCCTGGGAAACTCAACCTGGATTTTCCAAGGGAGGGATGAGCTGAACACACCACAGGTAAGGATTTTCTAAGGATCACATGTCTTGGGTACTTTTTTTTTTAGAGACAGAGTCTCATTTTGTCATCCTCAATAGAGTGCTGTAGCATCACAGCTCACAGCAACCTCCAGCTCTTGAGCTTAGGCGATTCTCTTGCCTTAGCCTCCTAAGTAGCTGGGACTACAGGTGCCTGCCACAACTCCTGGCTATTTTTTGTTGCAGTTTGGCCAGGGCTGGGTTCGAACCCACCACCCTTGGTATGTGGGACCAGCGCCCTACTCACTGAGCCACAGGCACTGCCCATGCCTTGGGTATTCACATGCAGTTTATGAGTCCCATTGTCGGTGGGTAACCTCACTTCAGGGGCTTCACTTCTCTCCTTAGGTGTGTAGTTAATTTGTGTGTGTGTGTGTGTGTGCTCTTGCATGCACACGGCATGGCAAAAAAAACATCCAGTTCAGGGCCAGAGACCTGGGAACCAGTTACAGGAAATACTCCTAAAACTGTTTCTGTGATGTTGGTGACTTTCTTTCCTTCTCTGTCCTGCAGAAACTTGCACTTCTTCAAGACTCACCAATGCATGAGTTCAAACAGGATCATATTAACCTTCACAGCCCCATGGTGTTGCCTTGTTATTGCCACCTGCCAGTACCAGCTCCCCAGCTTCCTGCAGGTTTCCTGTGCTGCCGCAGAAAGCCTCTAGCGATATCTCCCTGTGCTCCACTCACTGGGGTGCAAGCTGCTCCCGGTGACATGCCTGGCTGCTGTTTTATAGCCAAGACCGTGGGTTCAGCTGTTCTCGCCATTGGCCCTGGGCCCTGGAAGTGCCAGAGCTGAGAGGAGTGCTGTGGCAGAGTTGGGGAGAATGGCTCTCTCTGCTCTGATTACATTATGGTGAAGGTGATGTAATCAAAGCTTGGGCTCCAAAGTATACAGGCTAGTGGAGTAGTGCTCTCAATTTTTACTGATGCTCCTCTCTCCTCTCTCCCTCTCTCTCTCTCTTTTTCTAGACAGGGTCTACTTCTGTTCACCACAGGTAAAGTACAGTGGTGTGATCACAGCTCATAGCAACCTCAAATTCTTGAGTTGAAACAATCTTCCTGCCTCAGCCTCCTGAGCAGCTGGGACCTAGGTACATGCCACCATGCCCAGCTAAGTTTTCTATTTCTTGTAGAGATGGGGTATTGCTATGTCACCGTAGAGGCTGGTCTTGAGTTCCTGGCCTCAAATGATCATCCTGCTTTAGTTGCCCAAAGTGCTAGGATTAGAGGCATGAACCAATGTACCTGGCCCCTCTCTGTGTCTTCAGCCCAGATTAAGTTATGTTCAGGGCGCTGAGCCAACAAATACTTGAATAACAACCACTCTCCTATGGGAAGTTTCACTCCTCTCAGCTGATGACTAAGACTTTGTTCTTGGTCAAGCTTATTCTAATTTGAGACCCCTGGTCAGGCTTATTCTAGTTTGAGACCCCTGCCCCACTCAAAGCTCTTCTGTTCCCTTTCAAAAAGTCTTCTGCAAGGTTACCTCATTAGTCCTCCAGACCTGCCCAGTCTAGAACTTCCAAAGGGGCCAAAACCTAAGCTGGGCCTGCTACATGGGGTATGGGTAATCCCTGCCTATTAATCTTGTTACCCCAAGGAAAGTGAACCCGCTATCACTTTCCCTCAATAGGAAAAAGGAAATATTCCCTGTTTTCTGACAAGTAGGTTCAGACTATTTGGAAAACAAATCAAACAGCACTTGGCGCACTTGTTACTGAATCATCTGTGCTTTGTTTGGAGGTGGAGCTTCTGGGGAAAGCAGATCTTTACCCATCACTCTAACAGCGTCTCTGATAGCTAATGATTAGGAAAGGCTCCTGCTCGCCCCAGAATCCACTGGCCTCTTCTCAGCCTCTTCTGCCATTCCTTCCCCAGCTGAATATTCCTGAAGCTCCCTGGGGGAGGTGTGGCTGACTCCCTAGTACTTTAGAGGGTCTGGGCCACAGCTCATATTGTGATGAGTAATAGGAGCCCCTGTGAGCAGGCTGAAACCCAAACAACACATTTGTTTAATGGATATTCCAAAAGTCTAAGGGGAACCCAAACACTCAATTCCCACTGGTGGCTGCAAGAAGGCACATCTGTTCTACCCTCCTCTCTCCACAGGTCACCTTTCTAGAAGGTGAAGATGGCTGCCTGTCACTGGTAACCTCAATTTTCCATTTTGCATGTACTTAATTAAAAAGACCCTGGAGGCTAAGGTCTTGGTTTCCAAATTTCTTTTTATTATTTTTTTTAGAGACAGAGTCTCACTTTGTCGCTAGAGTGCTGTGGTGACACAGCTCACGGCAACCTCCTGCTCTTAGCAATCTCCAGCTCTTAGGCTTAGACGATTCTCTTCAAAGGACTCCCAAATATCACCTAATTCAATCTTCCCCCACCTCACACTAGTCTCTTCTAGATTTCCTCCTATTAAGTGTCCTGCTTACATACCTCCAGCGCCAGGGTGCTCACCACTTCCCAGAAAGATCCATAAGCTCTGCCTATAGGAAAATGCTTTCTTGTATCACATGCCAATTAGCTCACTTGTGACTTCCATGCTCTGAGCTAGTCCTGTCCTGTGGAAATGGCCCGAAGAAGTCTGTTCCATTCCACACCTATATGCCCCTTCACCAATTTAGATAGGGCTCATGTCACCCTTTTGTATTTTTTTTTTTTTTGAGACAGAGCCTCAAGCTGTCCCCCTGGGTAGAGTACTGTGGCATCACAGCTCACAGCAACCTCCAACTCCTGGGCTCAAGCGAGTCTCCTGCCTCAGCCTCCCAAGTAGCTGGGACCACAGGCACCTGCCACAACGGCTGGCTATTTTTCGATTGCAGCCGTCATTGTTGTTTGGTGGGCCCGAGCTGGATTCGAACCCGCCACCTTGGGTGTACATGGCTGGCGCCTTAGCCACTTGAGCCACAGGCGCCGAGCCTTGTCTTTTTTCTTAACAGGTTGAACATCCTCAATCCTGAGCAGTTCAGGATAAACACTTGTTTCAATTTCCCTCCTAAAAGCTGGTGCCCAGAATAAATGCAACAAGAATATTCAGAAAAATCTTTTAATAAAAAAGGGAGGGGGGACAGGCACAGTGGTTCACGCCTGTAATTCTAGCATTTTTGAGAGACTGAAGCAGCAGGATCACTTAAGGCTAGGAGTTTGAGACCAGCCTGGGAAACATAACAAGACCCCATTTGTACAAAAAATAGAAAAAAATTAGCTGGGCATGGTGGTGAGTGCCTCAACTACCTGGTAAGCTGAGGTCGGGGATTGCCTGAGCCCAGGAGTTTGAGGTTGTTGTGAGCTATGATCACATCACCACACTCTAGCTGGGTAATAGATAATGTCTCAAAAAAAAAAAAAAAAAAAAGAACAGGAGGATATGAATGAAATATCCAGTGTTAACAAGAAGTTGGTGGCCAGGCAAGGTGGGTTATACCTATAATCCTAGAACTCTGAAAGACCTAGATGGGTGGATCACCGGAGCTCAGGAGTTGGAGACCAGCCTGAGCAAGAGCAAGACCTCATCTTTACTGGAAAAAAAAAAAATAGGCAGGTGTTATGGTAGGCACCTATAATCCCAGCTACTTGGGAGGCTGAGGCATGAGGGTTGCTTGAGCCCAAGAGTCTGAGGTTGCTGTGAGCTATGCTGATGTCACTGCACTCTAACCAGGGCAACAGAGTAAGACTCTGTCTCAAAATAAATAAATAAATAAATAAGTACAAAAATAAAAAGAGGTTGGTTAGGGGCAGCACCTGTGACTCAGTGAGTAGGGCACCAGCCCCACATACTGAGGGTGGTGGGTTCAAACCCGGCCCCAGCCAAACTGCAACAACAACAACAACAAAAAAGCCGGGTATTGTGGTGGGTGCCTGTAGTCCCAGCTACTCAGGAGGCTGAGGCAAGAGAATCACCTAAGCCCAAGAGCTGGAGGTTGCTGTGAGCTGTGATGCTACAGCGCTCTACCAAGGGTGATAAAGTGAGACTCTGTCTCAAAAAAAAAAAAAAAAGAGGTTGGTTAAATCAATTACATATATCCATTTTGTAAAATACTACTTAGCTTTTAACTAATGTCTAATGGTAGATTTACATGTACTAGCATTGAAAGATTGTCTTGATATAAGTAGAAAATAACTGTCATTTAATGTAAATAGACAAAAACCAAGTTACCAAACAATGTGTGTTACATCTTATTTCTCTGCTGGGCAGGAAGTCTCTTTCTCAGCCTCTCACTCCCACATCTCTGCCTCTTAGACAGTTGATAGTTAAAACAAATATTTACTGAACTCTGCATAGTTGTTATTTTTAGATTCTAGAGATGCCTTATCTCTAGAATACAGAAGGTAAGGTTTGGGGGAATTCCACATGCTATCATGTTAATACTGATATATACAGTTGTCTCTCCGTATCTGTGGGGATTGGTTCCAGGACTCCCCCATACTCAAATCCCTTATATAAAATGGTGTTGTATTTTTTTTTTTTTTTTGAGACAGAGCCTCAAGCTGTCCCCCTGGGCAGAGTGCCATGGCATTACAGCTCACAGCAACCTCCAACTCCTGGGCTCAAGTGAGTCTCCTGCCTCCGCCTCCCAAGTAACTGGGACTACAGGCGCCCGCCACAACGCCCGGCTATTTTTTGGTTGCAGCCATCATTGTTGTTTGGCGGGTCCAGGCTGAGGATTCGAACCCGCCACCTTAGGTGTATGTGGCTGGCGCCTTAGCCGGTTGAGCTATAGGCGCCGAGCCAATGGTGTTGTATTTTAAAGTGTACACACAGATTCTTTAAACCATCTCTCGGTGATTTATAATACCCAATACAATGTACATGCTATGTGAAAGTGTTACACTATATTGTTCAGAGAATCGTGATAAGAAAAAGAAGATATGTACGTGTTCAGTACAGATGCAGCCATCCATTTTTTTCAAATTATTTTTGATGCATGGTTGATTGAATCCACAGATATAGAATGCACACGTATGACGGGCAGGCTGTGTATATATCTATATAATGTTTTTTTTTTAATCAAGAGCATGTATTGCTTTTATAGTAATAAAGGATTTGTAATGCTTTGGTGAGCTCTGGATATCCTGGTGTTGCTCTCTTCCCTTATTCACATTCTTTCCATTTATTCATGCAACAAACACTCTCTAAGGTTTTCTTTGCACCAGATCCCACGCTGGGCCCCAGGCTCAGGAAGCCCAGCCACAATTTCAGCAGTAAGGAGCTCACAGGTATCAGAAAGGACCCAGCATGGTAGATGCCAAAAGAGAAGGAAGGCCAGGGTATGGATCACAGGGGAAGGACTTCCTGCTGGTTGGGCAGAGAAACAGCCATGGCAAAGGGATTTGGGGAAATTGAGAGCAGCCTCTATGGAGGCCCAGAAGCAGGGATAGCTGTGACACCTTTTGTCTCCCCACTCTGCCCCCACTCCATCCTAGTCCAAGCACCACCACCCCTCACTGTTCTTCTGCTACTTCCTGCCCCTCCAGACTATTCTCCATCAGGCAGGCAGAGTGAACTTCAAAAACATTAATCCAACCATGGCATTCCCCTGCATAAAACCTTCCTGTGGCTTCCTCTTCCTCTTAGGACAAAAGTCCAAAATTTCTTCATACAACTCATCAAATCTTGCATCCAGCCCATCAGGAAATCTTGCTGGCTCTACCTTCCAAATATTAATGCATCAGAATCTGACCACTGCTTACCATGTCTAGTGTAACCACCCTCAGACAATCCACCATGTTCTCTCCCCTAGACTTCTGGAGCCTCCTCACTGGCTCTCTGCTTCTACTCCCCTCACTCCATCCATCCTCACCCAGCAGCCAGAGTAATCCTTCCACTCCTCTGGTCTAAAGCTTCTGGTAGCTCCTGTCTTACCCAGATTCAAAGCCCAAGGCTTCACAGTGGCCCCCAAAGCCCTAAGCAGTCTGACCCTTTGTTGTCTCTTTGACAGTGCCTCCCCCACTATCTTCCTGGCTCACTCATCACCAGCCACACTGGCTTCCTGGCTGTTCCTCCAACACAGCAGGTTTGTTCCAGCTGGGAGAAGGGAGGGCATGCCTGGTTCTTTGCTTGGATTGCTCGGTCCCCAGGTTGTCACATGACTCCCTCCCACACCTCCTTCAAAGACACCCTCTCATTCTCTGTATTTCTGTATATTCTGCTTCCTGAGTTCTCCATTGTTCTGAGTCTGTTTCTCTTTCTCTCTCTTTCATTCTCTCTCTTTCATTCTCCCTCTCTTGTTATAGCAAGAGGTGACACACTAGAGTTTCTCACATTTGCTCTCAGATACTAAGCTGAAGCTTTCTGTCACTTGGGATGGTAGAAAATGGTGAGGGTGTGAAGGCTGTGGCCTTGGTGTCATTGCTCAAGTCTCCTGAGACAGAGCTTGCTAGAAGTCTCTCATGGGGCAAGCCTAGGGGAGATGGGGGTTGGGAACTGAGACTGGTGGGGTTCAGACTGGTGGGAAAGGCACTTCAGAAGTTCTGGACCTTTGGAGTTTGCAGATTAAAAATCCATAACAATGTCAGATTATTGGCTCAGTGCCTGTAGCTCAGCGGCTAGGGTGCTAGCCACATACACTGGAGCTGGCAGGTTCGAATCCAGCCCAGGCCTGCCAAACAACAATGACAACTACAACCAAAAAATAGCTGGGTGTTGTGGCGGGCGCCTGTAATCCCAGCTACTTGGGAGGCAGAGGGCAAGAGAATTGCTCAAGCCCAGGAGTTTGAGGTGGTTGTGAGCTGTGATGCTGTGGCATTCTACCCAGGGTGACAGCTTGAGACTCTGTCTCAAAAAAAAAAAAAAAAAAAAGAAAAAAAAGCTAGATTATATGAGTCCTACAATAACCTGAGGCCCTATGTCACATGCCACCTTCCTCTACCCTTTCTCATAAGTATCTGGCCTTTGTCCTACAACTCTAACCCTCCCCCTTACTATGCCCTAATCACCTATGCACCTCCTTGCTGTTCCTAAGACCCCCCAGGCATACTCCTGCCCCAAGGCCCTTGTACTTGCCCTTCTCACTACCTAAAACTCTCCTCCCCAGATATCTGCATGGTTATCCCTCATTTCATTCAGGCCTTAAAAGTCTGCTTCCATCTCACCCCATCTCAGTGAAGCCTTCCTTGGCCTCAATCACATAATGCACATTCACATGCCACATTTCCTACCGCCTCCCTTCACACTTCATTTTTCCTCCTTAGTGTCTATCCCTAACTGGCAAATGATTGATCTATTGGTACCCCTCTCTGACCTCTCTCTGCTAGTATGTCAGCTCCATGAGGACAGGGATTTTTGTCTCTGGTCTTCCTTGCTTTATCTCCAGTGCCCGGCACAGTGGATGGCACATAGAAGGAACCCAGGTAATTTTTAACCATTATTTAATTTTTTTACTACAAATAAATGAGATGACCCTAGTTTTACTTTAAAAAGATTTTAAAAAGTGTGTACACACATCAAGCAGCAAGGTGCTCCACCCAGGATGGAGGGATGGAGAGAGACATGGCGCCCCCTGGAGCTCAGTTTCAGGTAGTGGCTCTCTACATTCCTGAAGGACAAGGTCTAAACATCATCCACAAGGTGTAATAGGACTTCTCTCTAGGAAGTGGGATTTCAAGTTATTTTAATTTTCCTCCTTTTTGCTAAACAGCACTTTGTGATTTTCTACAATGGTAACATAACGATTTTGTAATAATAAAAAAGTGGAATTAAAGTGTATTGAAGCTATATTCTACTGCACTAAAAATAAAGATTGTTTTAAGTGTAGTGTTATACATAATTCCAAATTCTTATCATAATGGAACATAAAAACCATAGCTAGCCCAAATGCTTTTTCTGTGTGTAAAGGCAATTCAGGGGCTGGAACTCAGATCCTCTTATTCTTTAAAACTCCTCCTCCTCGGCTGGGCACCTGTAGTTCAGTAGTTAGGGTGCTGGGCCTGTACACCAGGGCTGGTGAGTTTGAACTGACCCTGGCTTGCTTAAAAACAAACAACAACGAAAAAAAAACAGGGCAGTGCCTGTGGCTCAAAGGAGTAGGGCACCGGCCCCATATGCCAGAGGTGGTGGATTCTAACCCAACCCTGGCCAAAACCTGCAAAAATAAATAAATAAATAAAACTCCTCTTTCTTGTTTCCCTGCCCTCCCAAACCTCCAATCACCCCACCCCCAGGTTTTTACCTTTGCAATATGTGACCCATATGTTTTTCCTAAATGGTAAATGTAGTTCAACAGATCTCTCAGTGAAAAGGAAAAGATTAAAAGGATACATTCAAATGGTTAGGATGTATAGTCATAAAGATCATGCTTGGAAGAGGCCCATGTGGATCTCTTGTACAAAGACACAGGGATTTGTCATTCTGAACCCAGTGGGTTGGTTATTGGCCAAAGCAAATTCATGACTTTCTTTGCACTGGCCCAAGTGGACACTGCGCCTAAGTAGAAGCAACAGAGAACTATAGAATGAAAAATGAAAACTTTCCACCAAGAATCCTTCTTCCTAGAGGGGTGTAGTGTGTGGTTGTTGGTTGGATGAAGGAGGCTCTGGGGGCAAGAGGTAAAGCAGCAGCCTGGGTTTGTGTTCTCAATATGCTGCTTCCTAATTGGTGACCCTGAGCTAGACTCTTGCCTCTCAAGAACCTCATTGTCCTCTGCAAAATGGAAATAATGATGCCAGTTTCCTAGGGTGGCTGCGAGGATTAAAGGTGGAAACAATAAGCACAAGATGCTTGGCATTGTGTCTGGCTCATTATATGCACACAGCAAAATTATACAGATAATTGGATGAAATGATTTGTTTGTTCCACCGATGTCATTACCATGTAAAGTTCTAGGGCAACAAGGGGGACTAAACAGAGCAACCCCTGCTCTGTGGAACTTACAAACACTCTGGGCACACAGACAGTCACAGCATTATCACATGAATTACAAGTTGTACTAAATGCTGAGGGAAAAGTCCAAAGAACTCTGTACGTAATAGAGTGTTTAACCAATGGCACCTGAACTAGTCACTGTTTAACTCAGGTGAGATGATTACAGACTTAATGGACTATTTTCCTTTTATTTCCCTTAGTAATATGAGGATCCTTCACATGTATAATATGCTGAACACTTTGCAAAAAACTTCTCATAGTTGAGGTTTTCATATGGTCCTTGCATCATGTTCCAAGCAGAGATTATGACTCTTGTTTAATGGGCATGAAAACGAAGGTGCAGAGAGATTATGTAACTTCCTCGAGATCGACAGTTTGTTGACAGCAATGCAGAGATCAGATAAGATCCAGCGGTCTTTTGCTTCTGCATCTACTTTTTTCAGTGTATCATGTTTTCTTTTTGTTTTTTTTTAAAATGCTGAAATATAGGATGCTTCCTTTTTTTAACGTTGGAATATAGCTTGCTTGCAAAAAGTGTGAGAAAATACGATGTATTTATATGGGTTTAAAGAACAACCATGGGCTGATACAGTGGCTCATATCTGTAATCCCAGCTCCTTCGGAGGCCAAAGCAGGAGGATCACTTGAGGCCTTGGAGACCAGCCTGAGTAAAACAGCCAGACTCTATCTCTACAAAAACAAACAAACAGGCTTGGTGCCCGTAGCTCAGTGAGTAGAGCGCCAGCCACATACACTGAGGCTGGAGGGTTCGAGCCTGGCCCGGGCCTACTAAACAACAATGACAACTGCAACCAAAAAATAGCCAGGTGTTGTGGTGGGTGCCTGTAGTCCCAGCTACTAGGGAGGCTAATGCAAAAGAATCACTTAAGCCCAAGAGTTAGAGGTTGTTGTGAGCTGTGCACCATGGCACTCTACCAAGGACAGCATAGTGAGACTCTGTCTCAAAAAGCAAACAAACAAAAAAAACAATAAGTGAACTTACTACCAGCTCAATTAACAGAATTTAACATAGCCCAGAAGCTCCTTATATACCTCTCCCCAGAAAGAACACCTGTGCTTAATTTTGTGTTCATCCTCTTGCCTTTTTTTTTTTTT
>NW_003852491.1:7235408-7241918 GCF_000181295.1 Otolemur garnettii | reverse complement strand
GGCCCGGGCTGGATTCAAACCCGCCACCTTAGGTGTATGTGGCTGGCGCCTTAGCCACTTGAGCTACAGGTGCCAAGCCCATCCTCTTGCCCTTTATAACAGTTTTTATCAATTATATATGTCTCACTTAACAATTATTGTATTGCCTGGTGTTGAACTTTATATTAATGGTATCTTAGTTCATGTATTCTTCTGTAACTTGCTTCTTATACTCAGTATTTTGTTTTTGGGATTATCCCTATTGATGATGATTATGCCTGTAATTCATTTTGAACATAAGTAATATTTCATTGTTAGATTATACCACAATTTATTTATGCATTCTCCTGTTAGCAAACATTTAGGTCGTTTCCAGTGTTTCTTGCTCTTATTGTTATTTTTTGGAAGATAATTTTTTTAAAAACTCCACAAGATAGTATAAGTTTTGTGAATTTCTTTCTTTCTTTCTTTTTTTTCTATTGTGCAGTTTTTGGCCAGGGGCTGGGTTTGAACCTACCACCTTTGGCATATGGGGCTGGCACCCTACTCCTTTGAGCCACAGGCACTGCCCTGTGAATTTATTTCTTTATAGACAGCACCTCCCTCTGTCATGTTAGCTGGAGTTCAGTGGCCCCCAATTATAGGTCACTACAGCCTTGAACTCCTGGGCTCAAGTGATCCTCCTGCCTTGGCTTCCAAAAGTACTAGGATTACAGGCACGAGTCACTGTGCCTGGCCAGTTTTGTGAATTTAATGTCCAGTCCTATATCTACACTAACAGTACTGTATGATAAGAGATTCTCTCATTTATTTTGATTTTACCATTAGCCAGGGACTGTGCTAAGTGCTACACACATATTTTTTTCATTTAATTCCCATAATACGCCTACTTTGTATTATTCTCTTCAGGTGAAGAACTATTTTGTAAGTAATGAAATTGAGGTTCTCTAAGTAATTTGCCCAGGGTCATTTGGAAAGCCAAGATCACAACTCAGTCTGATTTTAACATTCAAGCTCCTTTCAATTCATTCCATGCCTCAATTTGTATTATGCAGTAATAAAAGTCAAATGTAATGATGTACTGTAAGGTCTCTAAGTATCTCCTGTAATTTTATTACATAAATATTTTAAGTTGTAGCAAAATATAAACTATACCATCTAAACCAATTTTAGGTGTATAATTAAAAAGTGTTAAGTACATTGTACAATCGACCTCCAGAACTCTTGCAATCATTCTTGTACATGGTTGTGCAAGAGTTTCTCTAAGGCATGCCTATGGGTGGAATTGATGGAGCTTTGGGTTTATACATGGTCAACTTTACTAGTTAAGGGCAAATTCTTTTTTTTTTGGCTAGGGCTGGGTTTGGCCAGCGCCCTACCCTTTTGAGCCACAGGTGCCGCCCCAAGGGCAAATTCTTCCAAAATGGTTTTTAAAAGTAGATAATACACTCAAATATTTCCTTTCTTTCTTTCTTTTTTTTTTTTTTTTAGAGACAGAGTCTTACTTTGTCGCCCTTGATAGAGTGCTACGGCATCACAGCTCACAGCAACCTCCATCTCCTGGGCTTAGGTGATTCTTTTGCCTCAGCCGCCTGAGTAGCTGAGACTATAGGCATCTGCCACAACGCCCAACTATTTTTTGTTGCAGTTTGGCCAGGGTTCAAATCCTCCACCCTTGGTATATGGGGCCGGTGCCCTACCCCACTGAACCACAGGGGCCACCCAGTGCCTCACGTTCCTTATCTATACATGACAGAAAGAACCCTAACTTATAGAGTTTTTATGACAATTAGTTAATATATGTAAAACATTCAGAATTGTATCTTCTAGCACTATAACTATTATCAATATAATTACGTAAATGTTTTCTCATTCTTTTTTATAGTTATATGGCAGTCTATCACATAAAAGTTTCATAATTTATTTCAGTCATAATTGACAAACATTTATATTTTTTCCAATATCTTGGTTGACTTTACACACATCACAGCAATAAATAAGGTATCCTTTCCCATACTGGTGAGTAAATTTGTTGGACAGAATCAGAATTGTTGACTGGGCACAATAGTTCACATCTGTAATCCTAGCACTCTGGGAGGCCAAGGTGGGTGGATTGCCCTGAGCTCAGTTTGGATACCAGCCTGAGCAAGAGCGAGACCCCATCTCTAAAAAAAATAGCCGGGTGTTGTGGCAGGAGCCTGTAGTCCCAGTTACTTAGGAGGCTGAGGCAAGAGAATTGGCTTTAGCCCAAGAGTTGGAGGTTGCTGTGAGCTATGATACCACTGCACTTTACCAGAGTGACAAAGTGAGACTCTGTCTCAAAATAATAATAATAATAATAATCCTAGAATTCTAACTACCAGGTCAAAGGTATTTTGCACAGCTGAATTTTAACAGATGGTGGCAAACTGCCCCTCATGGGTATACCATATTTTTGTATATATTAACTTAAATATGGAATTTCAGAAGAGAATAGACCTAGGTAACTTACTCTGATCCAGGAGAGGAAAATTTGCCCAGGGCTTGCAGTGGAAAAAGCATCAGTACTCATGCAGGTGTCTGGACCTTTAAGTACTGCATTATTATTTCTTTCTTTTTTTTTTTTTTTTGAGACAGAGTCTCACTTTGTCGCCCTCGGAAGAGTGCCCTGGCGTCATGGCTCACAGCAACCTCAAACTCTTGGGCTTAAAGCGATTCTCTAGCCTCAGCGTCCCAAGTAAGTGGAACTACAGGCACCCACCACAACACCCGGCTATTTTTTGGTTGTAGTTCTCATTGTTGTTTGGCAAGCCGGGCTGGATTCAAACCCTCCAACTCCAGCGTATGTGCTACTGGAGCCGAGCCTAAGTACTAAATTTCTTTAAAGTCCATGATAATATTCTGTTATACTGATGTTGCAGTTTGCTTAGAAATGGCAGGAAATTTCTAACATCTCATTCTTTCTGGTTTTTTCCCCTTGGACAATTCTTCTACCCTGAATGGATCATGTATGCTGTCCAGTGACCTTTGGACATGTCAGACCGTCATGAGGTTTACCTTCGTCTGTGAGATGCTGAACTTGAACTTGGCAAAGCGACTCAAGAGGGGTAAAGTCCTGCCAGCCACTTAACAAGAGATCATTTAAACCACAAGAGGAGCCAAGCAAAGCACGTGACTTTCTGCAAACTCTCCAAGCAGTTTTGCAAGCCGGGGATTCATTTGTAATTTAGAGTAAAGGAAGCCCGCCTCTCGTGGAAGAGTCGTTATTGGATGTTGCGGCTGTCAATCACCCTGGGTATAAATAAGAGAAGCCGGCGGTGCCTCCTTCAAGGCGGCCAGGGAGGCATCGCGTGGCGTGAACTGGTCTGTATGAGTCCGTGGTGGGGAGAATCTCCGCGGGTAATATTTGACTGTTGCTTCCTATTAACCTGAGTAGAGACTAAAAGGGCCCTCTCCTCTTCTTTTCTCCCCTTCCCTCCCTGCCGGGCAGGCGCGATGGCGGAAGCCTCGGCTATGGGCACCAGCGGAGAAGCGATGGCTGCGGCGGACGGTTCCTCGGGCCCAGCCGGCTTGTCTCTGGGCCGGGGCTTCTCGAACTACCGGCCTTTCGAGCCCCAAGCGTTGGGCCTCAGCCCCAGCTGGCGGCTGACAGGCTTCTCCGGCATGAAAGGCTGAGGCTGCAAGGTCCCGCAGGAGACACTGCTCAAACTCCTGGCGGGACTGACGCGGCCGGACTTGCGGCACCCGCTGAGCCGGGGCCTGGTAGGAGGCCAGGAAGAGGCGGCCCCGGAAGCCGGCCTGCCAGCCGGCCTGGCAACCGAGGCGGGCCCCATCCCAACACTTCCAGCCCTGGGCATTGGGATGGACTCCTGCGTCATCCCCCTGAGGCATGGGGGCCTGTCACTGGTGCAGACCACGGACTTCTTTTACCCCTTGGTGGAAGATCCCTACATGATGGGCCGCATAGCTTGTGCCAACGTGCTGAGTGACCTTTACGCCATGGGCATTACTGAGTGTGACAACATGCTAATGTTACTCAGTGTCAGCCAGAGTATGAGTGAGGAGGAAAGGGAAAAAATAACACCACTCATGATCAAGGGCTTTAGGGATGCTGCTGAAGAAGGAGGGACTGCAGTGACTGGTGGACAGACGGTAGTCAACCCTTGGATTATCATTGGTGGTGTTGCCACTGTGGTGTGTCAGCCAAATGAATTCATAATGCCTGACAGTGCCGTTGTTGGGGACGTGCTTGTGTTAACCAAACCCTTAGGAACCCAAGTTGCCGTCAATGCCCACCAATGGCTAGATAATCCTGAAAGGTGGAATAAAGTAAAGATGGTGGTCTCCAGAGAAGAGGTAGAGCTGGCCTATCAGGAAGCTATGTTCAACATGGCTACCCTAAACAGAATTGCTGCTGGATTAATGCACACATTTAATGCCCATGCAGCCACAGATATCACAGGCTTTGGCATTCTTGGACACTCTCAGAACCTCGCAAAACAACAAAGAAATGAAGTGTCCTTTGTCATTCATAATCTGCCAATCATTGCCAAGATGGCTGCCATCAGCAAGGCCAGTGGGAGGTTTGGGCTCCTTCAAGGAACCTCAGCTGAAACTTCTGGTGGATTACTAATTTGTCTGCCAAGAGAACAAGCGGCTCGCTTTTGTTCTGAAATCAAATCTTCCAAGTATGGAGAGGGTCACCAAGCATGGATTGTTGGCATTGTGGAAAAGGGGAACCGGACTGCTAGAATCATTGACAAGCCTCGAGTTATTGAGGTCCTACCTCGTGGGGCTACTGCTACTGCTTTTGCTCCTGACAGTTCAAATGCCTCCTCTGAGTCTAGCTTGTGAGATGAAGTAGCAGAAGCTGTGTGGAGCTTAGAGCCTTCGTACACAATCATGAATGAGTCTCAAGAGTTGAGTTTAGGAAATGTGCAAAGAAGGCAGCCTGCATAAAGTTTCCAGCTGCCCCTTCTAATTGATTTAGCCCATCAAAAGGTGTGTGTATGTACATTCCAAGGCCAGATGTAACATTTTGACTTTGAGGGGAATGTTTGTTCATCTCCAGTAGAAAAGGAGCAGAAAAACTTCTGTTTCCTCTTTCCAGAAAAAGATAACGCTTTTTGGGTTTGAGGGATTTTTCTTTGCATTAGGGTGATTCATTACCTGCACAGGGAGTGAGTACACAAAAAATAAATTGCAAAATGAGAAAATTCAGATCAGAAACAGATGGGTTTGGACCAATGCTGTTGATACATCTAAATCATTAAGAGAGATCTTACAATGCTATGTTAAATTCTTTATTAGATTTTTCTTAAGTACTCTTTCCTGCTCTGGACAAGAATTGAGCAGCTTGTCCAATGACTAGGAAAGGAGGACTGCCACCATCTGACTCGGTCTCTGTTCATGACGTCTCTCCCACTAAACCCCATTAAGGACTAGGAGAGGCAGAGCAAGTCCCAGAGCCTAGGCCCTGGTGGTCATTAAGATAAATCTTGTGTTGAAAATTCCTGGTGATTTAATAAAGAATAACTTCTAGCTAAATAAAAAGGGAATTTGTTGAAAAACTCTTCTGGCTAGTGGTTGGTTCCTTGAAATTCAGTAGAGTCTTATAAAATGAACCAGTTGATAGGTTTAGTCTGGCCGAGTAGAAAGTGGGAGCCTTTTTCCCGATCCCAGGGAACCAGGGTATTTAACACCCAGGTGGAAGTTTGCACTTGCCCCTTGTGATAACAGAAAAGGACTCAATGAAGTTAAGGATTAGTGGGGGGAGGAAATAAAAGGTGTCATTGCTTAGAAGATTGGAAAAGAGGTGGAAGTGAGGTGACTGACTTAGCACGACAGAGGACTCCTTACCAGTGGGGAAAACAGGCGAGGAGACACGCTCTGGAAGTACTTTGGAAGGTGGGTGAAGGGTGGGATAAAAATAGATAGTGGTTGAAAGTCTATACGCAGGGTGATCAGGTCTTTTTTTTTTTTTTTGGAAACAGTTTCACTTTGTCACCCTGGGTGTAGTGCCATGGTATTATAGCTCACAGCAATCTCAAACTACTGGACTCAAGCAATTCTCTTCCCTCCGCTTCCCAAGTAACTGGGACTACAAGCACCCTTCCCAACGCCTGGCTATTTATAGAGGCAGGGATCTTGCTCTTGCTCAGGCTGGTCTCCGAATTCCTGAACTCAAGCAATTCCCCCACCTCAGCCTCCCAGAGTGCTAGGATTACAGGCATGAGCCCACCGTGTCTACCTGGGTAATCAAGTCTCAATCTTGTCTGTGACCCAGGAAGAGTGCAGTGGTATCATCACAGCTTCCTTCAGCCTCAAGCTCCTAGGCTCAAGCAATTCTGCTTCAGCTTCCTGAGTAGCTGGAACTACAGCTTCACATCACCACACAATTTTTTCTATTTTTGGAAGAGACAGGTCTTGCTCAGACTAATCTCAAATTCCTGAGTTCAATCAATCCTCTCACCTTCGTATTCAAGAGTGCTAGGATTACAGGTGTGATCCACTGTGCTTGCACATCTGCAGCTACTGGGGAGGCTAAATTGG
>NW_003852491.1:7232046-7234815 GCF_000181295.1 Otolemur garnettii | reverse complement strand
GGACAGCTTGAGGCTCCTGTCTCAATAAATAAATAAATAAACTTGCCAAGTTGGTGCAGTGGTGTGCCTATAGTCCAAGCTATTTGGGAGGCTGAGGTGGGAGGATTGGTTGAGCCTAGGAGTTCAAGCTGAGGCGACATAGTGAGACCTTGTCTCTTAAAAAAAAAAAACACTGTCCAAAAAGCTCCTCCTGTAACGCATAGGGAAAAGACTGGAGAATATACTGGAGAAAGTAAACATGCTGGGAAAAGACACAAACATAAACATCTGGGTGGGTCCTAGTAAAAATCATTGTACCATGAAGCTGCATTGAAACAAATTTTATTTTTATTTTTTGAGACAGTCTTGCTCTGTTGTCCCAGCATAGAGTGCAGTGGCATCATCACAGCTCACTGCAACCTCAAACCCCTGTGATCCTTTTGCCTCAGCTTCCCAAGGAGCTGGGACTATAGGCACCTGCCACTGCATGTGGCTAATTTTTCTATTTTTAATAGAGATAAGGTCTTGAACTCCTAAGCTCAAGCAATCTTCCCACCTCAGCCTCCCAGAGTGCTAGGATTACAAGCAGGAGCCACCATACCTGGCCCTCACTAAGGTTTTTAAGGCCTCATTCTTGAATATGAGCAGTCAAGGATCAGCAGATATTTGAGGCAAACCTCTAACTCGAAGTCAGAGCAAACAGAAAGAAGAAAGAGACAATACCGGGAGTAGAATAGGGGATAGGGAGGACAGGTAAAAGGAAATAATGTATTCACAAAATGGTAATAAGTGAACAACACACTTGGAATATAAAAAATAAGCTAAAATGTTGAAATTCAGGAACTGAGCCTGGTGGTTCATGCCTGTAATCCTAGAACTTTGGGAGGCGAAGGCCAGTGGTTTTCCTGAGCTCAGGAGTTCAAGACCAGTCTTGGCAAGAGCGAGGCCCCATAGCAGGTGCCCGTAGTCCCGGCTACTTTCGAGGCTGAGGCTGGATGATCTCTTGAGCCCATGAGTTTGAGGTTGCTGTGAGCTGTGCCCTCATAGCACTCTATCCAGGGCTACGGACTGAGAGTCTGTCTCAAAGAAAAAGAAAAATAATAAAATTTTGAAATTCAGTAGGAGACATAAAATTCAGGAAATTTAACGGGAAGTAGACCAAAAATTACAAAAAAGATACACAATGGAAGAGAAAATTGTATGAAAATCAGAGGTGAGCCAAGAGGTTCAACATCTAAGAGGAATTCTAGAAAGATCTGCAGATGAAGAAAAAATTATCAGAGAATAACACAAATTTTCTAAAACAATAGTTGAATTTATACCTCTTGAATTCCCAGAATAGTGAATTTTTTAAAACCCATGCTAATTTAATTAAATTTCAAAATGTTCAAAATGACAGGTAGATAAAGAGACCCAAGAGTAATAATAGCAAATATTCATACAGCATATACTCTGTGCCAGGCACTATGCACTTTATAGGTACCAATAATCTTCCAACAACCCCATTTTGCAAATGAGGAAGCCAAGGTACAGGAAGATGAAGAAATTTATCTAAGGTCACACAGGCAGTCTTGTGGGCTGACTCCAAACCCATGCTGCTGCTGCTTTTTTTTTTTTTTTTTTCCCTCTTTTTAAGTTGCCCAGGATAGAATGCCATGGTGTCAGCCTCCCAGCAACCTCAAACTCCTGGGTTCAAGCAATCCTTCTGCCTCAGCCTCCCAAGTAGCTAGGACTACAGGTGCTGGCTGTGATGTGTGGGTAATTTTTCTATTTTTAGTAGAGACAGAGTCTTTCTCTTGCTCAGACTGGTCTTAAACTCCTGAGATCAAGGGATCTTCCTGCCTCAGCCTTACAGAGTGCTAGGATTACAGGCATGAGCCACCACTTCTAATTGCTATGATCACAAATAAAAGTTTGGAGATAAGAATGACATCGTACTTCTCAATAGTGGACTGGAAGCTAGAAAACTATAAAACAATTTTTCACAGTAACCTCAAACTCTTGGGCTTAAGCAATTCTCTTGCCTCAGCCTCCCAAGTAGCTGAGACTATAGGCGCCTGCCAGAATGCCCAGCTATTCTTTTTGTTGCAGTTGTCACTGTTTAGCTGGCCCAGGCTGGGTTCGAACCTGCCAGCTTCAGTGCATGTGGCTGGTGCCATAACTACTGTGCTATGGGCAGCAAGCCAGAATAAAGATATTTTTAGGCACACATCATATCCCAATGGCTTCATCCCATGCACTCTTTCTCAAACTACTGGAAAATGTACTGCAATAAAACAAGAGTGAAAGAGAAAAACATGGGGTCCAGGAAATATTGCCTAGCCCAGGAGAAAGGTGGAGGTAAGAACTGCACAGCAGGCTCAAAGAGCAGCCACCCCATACTGGACCAGGAGAGCTGATAAAAATGGAGCCGATAGAGCATTTTTGTATTTAGTTGTGTGAAAAATGTTATTGGAAGGGTAATGGAAGATATAAAAAGAATTAGTGATAGTCATATAGAAAACTAGCAAAGAGAAATCAAAAAAATGAAGCAACCTAGCCAAAAAGAACTTTGTAAAGCAAATTCACTTATCAACTCCAGCCAAAAGTAAACTTGTAGAACAAGTGAGATGTAATCTTACTATAGCATTCAACAATGATTATTTACGGCTCGGCGCCCGTAGCTCAGTGGCTAGGGTGCCAGCCACATACACCGGAGCTGGTAGGTTCGAATCCAGCCCCAGCCTGCCAAACAACAATGACAACTACAGCCCCAAAATAGCCGGGAGCTGTGGTGGGCACCTGTAGTCC
>NW_003852491.1:7225727-7232013 GCF_000181295.1 Otolemur garnettii | reverse complement strand
GAGCTGGAGGTTGCTGTGAGCTGTGACGCCATGGCACTCTACCAAGGGTGATAAAGTGAGACTCTGTCTCAAAAAAAAAAAAAAAGACTATTTACATAGTTAATAATGTAAATACTATTTAACATCAGCAACAAAAAATAAGTCAATCAGCTTTTCTGCTGCTCAAAGCTCTTAAATAGGTTTCCCTGCACATTCCCACGCTTGCTACAGATTTCCTTCCTCATGTTATGGCACTCACTACCCAGCCTTTTTTCACTAAGCTTTGGTCCATCATCCTTTCATGGGACTTCAAACGAATCAAGGTCCTTTGTACTTTTAGTTCCCTCTGTCTGAAACCTCACCCCAGACTCTGTCTGGCTGGGTCATTCTCAGTCCTGTCTCAGCTCAAATAAACCCTCTTCCTAAAGATCTCTCGGACTTCCCAGTCAACACCCAGCTACTCTGCAATACATCACCATATTTATTTGCTTCACAGCTATTATTCCAATCTGTCATTATCTTGAGACTGTATTGGTTTGCTTTGTAATTATCCCCTTCTGCTGGTGTGTAAACTCCAATGTGGTAGGGATGTTTGATATCCTCAGCACCTAGAACAGTGCCTGCTTCATAATTAGTGCTCAGAATAGATCAGATGAATGAATGAATGAGAGTGACTGGCTAACTGACTGAGGCATACATCAGGGACCCTAGCACCCTCTCTTTTCACACTCTCCTGGCTCTTGTCTCCTAGTGATGCAAGCTAATACCACCAATCTAACACAGGCTTCAGGGAAGAAATTTGGGTCTTGGGCCTGGTTGCCCACTTGTACAGCTCTCTGACTAGTTCATATTCTAGCCTGGGATGGGCAGTAGAAAAGTGGAGGAAGATAATTGGATGCTTCCCTGGTCTGAGTCCTCTTGGTTAACCTAGAAAAGGTTAGAGGGCTCAGCACTGGTTGCTCAGTAGTTAGGGCACCGGCCACATGCACTGAGGCAGGGGAGATTCAAATCCCTGCTGAACAACAATAACAATATCCGGGTGTTGTGGTGGGCGCCTGTAGTCCCAGCTACTTGGGAGGCTGAGGCAAGAGAATCGCTTAAGCCTAAGATTTCGAAGTTGCTGTAAGCTGTGACCCTACAGCACTCTACCGGGTGACATAATGAGACTCAGTCTCAAAAAAAGAAAAGAAAAAAAAACCAAAAACGGTTACAGGTATGAGCAAGGTCGACACCCATCCTTTCCTTGGGGAGGGATGGGGCAGAAAAATGGAAGTACCAGATAGTACCTGGGTGAAAATTAGAAGAAAATCACAGAGACAAGCAGAGGTAGGGAAAGCAAGGGAGGAAAAGTAAGAAGAAAAAGGAGAGGAGGTTGTGTAACCAGGTTGCCAGAACCAAGAGCATGACCAAACACTTGTGTGGGTTAAAGTTGTTCTTTATTACCAAGATTCAGAATCCTAGGAAGACAGGGAGATCATTCTCAAAGCCTGCCTTACTTTGAGAGAACTTCACAGAATTTTTATACCCTCCCCAAAGTTACCATCTTTAGCTATACCTCACCCAGCCCTCTGATCTGTAGCTAAAGATCATGTTAATTACTTTCCCAAGCTGTACATCTGGTTTCTTTTATTCAACCCAGGGTGGTGATGACCTTTATGGTATTGGAAATGGGAAGACTGGCTGGCTTGTCTGTCTGATACCTCATTATATCATTAGGTAACTTTTACAGCTAAAGGGGTGTGGGTATTGAGGCTATTTCTCCTCTTACAACTGGAGCTCACAGGAAGAGAAAGGACAAGGCGGGGAGAAAGGACAGAAGGATGAAAAGAAAGGCAGCAGCAAGGTAACCTGAGCACATGTGAACTGCCTCCTTTACTGGCCCGTAGAGGCTGTGGGGAGAGTCATTCCACTGCTGGGGAACACAGGGGAGTGCTGGTGAGCTTCAGCCTTTCCCTTTTTGGGTAATCTTGGACAAGCCTCCTGACCTCTCTGGGTCTCAATCTCCTCATCTGTAAAATAGGTGCAGCCGTACCCACCTTTAGCAGAGAAGTCATGGAGGGGACCCCATAAGATATGCTCCAGTAAATTACTGTTTATTATGTTTACTTCAGTAGCAGGGCCTGAGAGAAAAAGCCTGATACTGCTCTGTTCTCCAAGAGTGAAGAGGTCTACAACAGGGGTACCAATCATTCCCAAATTATGTTGAAAAGTAGGAGCTGTCATGAGAGCTACAGTGGATGAAGGCCAAATTATTTCCTTTTAGGAGGAAGTTTAGGAAGGCTTCCCAGAGAAGGTGGCTTTCAGGGTTCTTCAGGATGGGTAGAATTTGGATTTGGATGTGCAGAGAAGGGTCATTCCAGATGGAGGGAACTTTGGGAGCAAAGGCAGGGAAGGGGAAAGTGGGGAACGTTTGACTGGATTTTAGCATATGTATAGAAGATAAGCTTGGGAAAATAGGTTGGGGGAAGAATTCTAAGGGTGTTCGGGACTCCCTGGCCTCAATGGGCTAGACTAGCACTAACTAAAAGCCTCCATCATGATTCCCCTGAAAAATTTAATAAGAACCAAAATTCTAAATCATTCTCCCATCCCCCAATTCAAAACCAACAAGCCTGATGAGTCTACCTGTAATAACATAGTACTGTGGTGAGTGCTGGAGATATAGCCCTGGACCAAATACATATTGTCCTGCTCTTTTCAGCACACAGGTGAAAGGTCATTCGAGGCCACCTAGGCCAGATCCCTATTATACATATAGGGAAACTGAGACTCAGAGAAGAGAAAAAAATCTTCCCTAGGGTTGGTGGGTGAGTGCCCAATAAGTGGCTCCTAGTTTCTCATCACAACCCTGTATCTCAGGGACCTCTGTCCAGTTGAGGTCCCCTGCCATCACACCACCTGCCCAACTATGGGCCTCTATTATCCTGTGCTCTGGCTGCCATCACCTTCTCTACTCCCAAGTTTCCCGAAGAGCCAAATGGGACAAATTGAAACTCCCTCAAGCAGCAGAAGGATGTGCTGCGTGCACTCATGTGTTTGCCTGTCCCAGTCCATCCATACTGTCATCAAACATTTATTATCTTTCATTGGAGAAAAACTGTTTTTTTTAGAAACAGAGTCTCACTTTTTCACCCTCGGTAGAGTGCCGAGGCGTCACAGCTCACAGCAACCTCCAGCTCTTGGGCTTAGGCGATTCTCTTGCCTCAGCCTCCAGAGTAGCTGGGACTACAGGTGCCTACCACAATGCCCCGCTATTTTTTTGTTGCAGTTTGCCTGGGGCTGGGTTTGAACCTGCCAGCCTTGGTATATGGGGCCAGCACCCTACCCACCTATAGCTATCTCACTCCTGATCTCTGGAAAGAGACAGTGTTCACTAAGTCTCCTTACCAAGAATTCAATGACCATGTTGTCAAGACCCACACCAGAGTCTCTGTGCAGAGGACCCAGGCTCCAGCTGTGGCTACAACATAGGGTTTTTTTTTTTTTTTGAGACAGAGCCTCAAGCTGTCCCCCTGGGTAGAGTGCTGTGGCATCACAGCTCACAGCAATTTCCAACTCCTGGGCTCAAGCAAGTCTCCTGCTTCAGCCTCCCAAGTAGCTGGGACCACAGGCGCCCGCCACAGCGCCTGGCTATTTTTTGGTTGCAGCCATCATTGTTTGGTGGGCCCGGGCTGGATTCGAACCCGCTACCTTAGGTGTATGTGGCTGGTGCCTTAGCCACTTGAGCCACAGGCACCAAGCCAACATAGGGTTTGTACTCAAGATCTTGTTGTGCCCAGAAATTCCACAAAGAGCTGAATTTATAACAGAGATCCTTTATTAAAAAGCCAGCCAGCCACTGCCTCTGTGTCCCACCATGGGGTTTCTGAGAGCAGCCCTGAGTGCTTAAAGGGTTTTTTTTTGTTTGTTTTTCTTTGGTTTTTTTTTTTTGTTTGTTTGTTTGTTTTTGAGACAGAGCCTCAAGCTGTAGCCCTGGAGCACTATGACGTCACAGCTCACAGCAACCTCAACTTCTTCAGCTTAAGCAATTCTTTTGCTGGGACCACAGGCGCCTCACACAATGCCCAGCTATTTTTTGGTTGCAATTGTCATTGTTTATCAGGCCCAGGCCGGGGTCAAACCTATGACCTTTGGTGTTTGTGGCCGGTGCCCTACTCACTGAACTATGGGCGCCGAGTCTCTTTCTTTCTTTTTTAAAATTTCAGATTAATATGGGGACACATATGATTAGGTTACAAAGTGTGCTTTGTTTGTTTGTTTGTTTTCATAGAGTTTCACTTTGTCACCCTCAGTAGAGTGCTGTGGTATCATAGCTCGCACAACCTCCAGCTCGTGGGCTTAGGCAATTCTCTTGCCTCAGCCTCCTGAGTTGCTGGAACTACAGGTGCCCACCACAATGCCCAGCTATTTTTGTTGCAGTTTGGGTGGGGCCGGGTTCGAACCTGCCACCCTCGGTATATGGGGCCAGCACCCTACTCACTGAGCCACAGGCACTGCCCTTGTTTGTTTTGTTTTTAGACAGTCTCACTATGTCCTCAGTAGAGTGCTATAGTGTCACAGCTCACAGCAATCTTAAACTCTCGGGCTTAAGCGAGTCTCCTGCCTCAGTTTCCCAAGTAGCTGAGACTACAGGTGCCCACCACAACGCCTGGCTATTTTTTGTTGCAACTGTTATTGTTGTTTAGCTGGCCTGGGCCAGGTCAAACTCGCCACCCGGGTGCATGTGGCTGGCACTGTAACCACCGTGCCACGGGCACGGAGCCCAAAGTGTTCTTTTGTAAGGTTAAAGTCTGGGTTGTGGTTATGTCTTTCTTTGTTTATTTCTCTTTCTTTCTTTCTCTCTCCTTCCTTCCTTCTTTTTTTTTTTTTTAGAGAAAGGTCTCTCTGTTGCCTACCTCACCCTCCCTAGCATACTACAGGTGAACACCATCACACCTAGCTAATTTTTTCTATTGTTTTCAGACGTGAGGTCTCTCAAGGAATCCTCCCACCTTGGCATCCCAAAGTGCTAGGATTACAGTGTGAGCTACCATGCCCAGCTGTCCAATTCATTCTTAACTAAGCAGCCAGAGGGCTTATAATACAAAATATGATCATATCACTCTCTTACTTAAAACCCTCTAATGAGTTTCTATAACATGAGAAATCCAAATTAAAATAAAATATAAAATGAAATCCATGGTTAATTAATCTGATCTGACCTCTTTTTATTTCTCCTACAGTATACATACCCAACCACCCGCCCTCTTTTTTTTTTTTTTTCCTGGGCTCAAGCGATTCTCCTGCCTCCCAGGTAGCTGGGGCCACAGCCGCTCATCACAACGCCTGGCTATTTTTTGGTTGCAGCCGTCATTGTTGTTTGGTGGGCCCAGGCTGGATTCGAACCCCCCAGCTCAGGTGTATGTGGCAGGTGCCTTAGCCGCTTGAGCCACAGGTGCTGAGCCTCTTTTTCTGTTGTTGTTGAGACAGAGGCTCACTATGTCACCTCCCGTAGAGTGCTGTGGTGTCACAGCTCACAGCAACCTCAAACTCTTGTGCTTAAGTGATTCTTTTACCTCAGCCTCCCAACTAGCTGGGACTACAGGCGCCTGCCACAATGCCCAGCTGTTTTTGTTGCAGTTTGGCCGGGCTGGGTTTGAACCCACCACCCTCGGTATATGGGGCCAGCGCCCTACCCACTGAGCCACAGGTGCTGCCCCTTAGTTCTTTTTAAAAAGACACAGGGTGTTTCTCTAGATATGGGTATGTGAGGATAGAACTGAGAAGCAAACTAGCCCACAGGCTAAGATCTACAGATCAGCAAGATAGAAAGGAACTTACAGATTAAACTCCTTGTTCTACTCTTTCCCCCCTTTTCACTACTGCACTTGACTAGGCTTAATAAACAAAAAGAAAAAAGTAAAGATAGAAAGGATCGTGATCCTTGAACATATTGCTGAGCCATTTAATTTACAAGTTCCAGAAATACCCTAATTTAGGACTCTGGTTGTATAAGATAATAAATCACTTTATTGGTCAAACTAATTTTCGTTGGGTTTTTTGCTACTCATCTTAGAGAAAGTAATTTTCAAGCTGAACAAAAACCAAGGGGAATAGAGTTCTAGGTAGAGGGAACAACCAATGCTTAGAACAGGAAAGACCTAGTATACTCAGGGGGGAAGGAAGGTAGTGAGTGAGCAAGAGGGAGGGTGGTGGCTCGGCGCCTGTGGCTCAAGCGGCTAAGGCGCCAGCCACATACACCTAAGGTGGCGGGTTCGAATCCAGCGCCCGGAACCGCCAGAAAATGAGATCTAGGAGGAGTATCAAT
>NW_003852491.1:7218473-7225622 GCF_000181295.1 Otolemur garnettii | reverse complement strand
CAGAGCACTCTACCCAGGGGGACAGCTTGAGGCTCTGTATCAAAAAAAAAAAAAAAAAAAAAATCTGCAAGAAAAGAGGAGGAGGAAGGGGCAATTGTTACCAGATTTCCTCTGGACTATGCAATCTAAAGATGCCCCATTGCTTTTCATAGTGTTTAAAATACAGTAACATTTAACATTTTATTCATAGTATTTATCACCATTTCAGGTAATATAGCATGGGGGCTAAAAACACAGACTCTGAAGTCAAACTGCCTGGATTTGAAACCTGGCTCTACCATTTTACTTTTAAGTTATTTAACCTTGAAATTTCCTTATCTGTAAAATCAGGATGATAATGTTACCTACCTCATAGGGTTGCTATGAATATTAAAGGAGTTGTTGTAAGGATTAACTATGTAAAATGCTTAAAACAGCTACCCTAGTTCCAGTTCATTCTTAAGTCCCAGCTGTATCCTGGAGACACTCTTGTATTCTCATGTTATAATAAAAGCCCTTTTCTTTCTTTCTTTTTTTTTTTAGAGACAGAGTCTTACTTCTTCGCCCTTGGTAGAGTGTCCTGGCGTCACAGCTCACAGCAACCTCTAGCTCTTGGGCTTAGGCGATTCTCTTGCCTCAGCCTCCCGAGTAGCTGAGACTACAATGCCTGGCTATTTTTTTGTTGTTGCAGTTTGGCAGGGGCCAGGTTTGAACTTGCCACCCTTGGTATATGGGCACGGTGCCCTACTCACCAAGCCACAGGTGCTGCCCCAAAGCCCTTTTCTAGTTAAAACCAGTTCAAACTTGTTTCTGTTGCATGCATTCAGTTTTAACTGCTGAATAATATCCTTTGTATAATTCAATGTACCCATTCTTCAGTTGATAGCCTATTTATTTATTTAGAGACAAGGCCTGGCTCTTTCTCCCAGGCTACAGTGCAGTGGGCTGATCACAGTTCAATGCAGCCTTGAACTCCTGGGCTCAAGTAATCCTCTTGCCTCAGCCTCCCCAGTAGCTAGGATTACATGCACACACCTCCATGCCCAGCTATTATAATTTTTTTACTTTTTGCAAAGACAGTGTCTCACTATGTTATCCAAGCTGGTCTCAAACTTCTGGCATCAAGTGATCCTCCTCCTCGGCCTACTAAAGTACTGAGATTACACTATCACAAACAAAACTATAATGAACTTCTTGTATATGTTTCTTTGTATACATGCACTAGTTTCTCTAGGGCATGAACCTAGAAGTGGAATTGCCATGCTTTGGGGATTTTAATTTCTTTCTTGTTTCTTTCTTTTCTTTCTTTCTTTTTTTTTTTTTGCAGTTCTTGGCCAGGGCTGGGTTTGAACCCGCCACCTCTGGCATATGGGGCCAGCGCCCTACTCCTTTGAGCCACAGGCACTGGCCCTAGTATTTTAATTTCTAAAGTCTAACTCTCTGCCCTATCTATCTATCTATCAGAGACTGAGTCTCACTCCACTGCACTGGGTAGAGTGCCAGGGCGTTGCCATAGCTCACAGCTCAAGACATCCTCTTGCCTCACTACTAGCTGGGACTGCAATCATGTGCCACCATACTTGGCTAGTTTCTCTTATTAGTGGAGACAGGGTCTGGCTCTTGCTCAGATGGGTCTTGAACTCCTGAGCTTGAGCAGCTTCCCAGAGTTCTAGAATATAGGCTGAGCCACCATGCCCGCCTCCTTTCTTTATTCCAGGGGTCCTCAAACTTTTTAAATAGGGGGCCAGTTTACTGTCCCTCAGACCGTTGGAGGGCCAGACTTTAGGCGCTGGGACAAGTTGGCTGCTAAGCAGGATAGGCAACGGTGGCAAAAACACCCAGCGCGTTGGATAAATGTCCTAGGCGGGCTGCATGTGGCCCATGGGCCGCAGTTTGAGGACACCTGCTTTATTTTCTCACTTCCACAAACTGCAAGCCTCTGTGAACTCCTGAAGATCAGATACTGGCCCTAGCAAGAGTACAATAACAAATAAGTCTTTACAAGATTAAGCTTGCTGTTGGGTTTCATAAAGATCTCTACTCTTGGCGCTAGCCACATAACACCAGAGCTGGTGGGTTCGAGTCCAGCCCAGGCCTGCCAAACAACAATGACAACTACAACAAAAATAGCTGGGTGTTGTGGCAGGCATCTGTACATCCAGCGTAGTCCCAGCTACGTGGGAGGCTAAGGCAAGAGAATAGCTTAAGCCCTAGGAGTTGGAGGTTGCTGTGAGCTGGCACTCTACCAAGGGCAACAACTTCAGGCTCTGTCTCAAACAAACAAAAAAAAGATCTCTACTCTTCCCGGTAGTTCTCAGATTTGAAAATAACAATTCCATGATTCAACTACCTTGTCTTTTTTTTTTTTTTTTTTTGAGACAGAGTCTCAAGCTGTGGCCCTGAGTAGTATGCCATGGTGTCACAGCTCATGGCAACCTCAAACTCTTGGGTTCAAGTGATTCTCTTGCCTCAGCCTCCCAAGTAGCTAGGACTACAGAAGCCTGCTACAACGCCTGGCTATTTTTGTTGTTGTTATTGTTGCAGTTGTCATTGTTGTTTTAGCTGGCCGGGGCTGGGTTCGAACCCCTAGCCTTGGTGTATGTGGCCGGCACCCTACCCACTGAGCTACAGGAACCGCCTACCTTGTCATTTCTCTGGTGTAAATGAGCTTGGCATTCTCATGTGTGGGATGGAGGGGTTGTGCTAGTGACCCAAGAGACTGGAGAGAGGCGCAGAGGTCAAACTTGTAACAGGTTACCATGTTCTATGCTCAGGGCAGGGAGGAGGACCAACTGATTCCTTAGGATAGGGATTGGGGGTTAAATCCTTTCAACTACAAGACACAGCTAGTGGCAGGGAGCTGAAGTGGAACACAAGACCTGCGTCCCAATCCTATCTTTGCTCCATTCTTTCCCTTTAATCTCATCCAAACAGTGCGGGGGCTTGTCCAAAGGGTTTCACAGTGTCCCTAAGACCTGAGATAGCTAGGCATATGGCCCTTTATCAGAGTTTCCATCGAGCGGGCGCACTCCTTCACCGCCATTTCGCTTTGACGCCATCTGGCGCCCAAAAGGGAAGTGGCGCGCCTGCGATCTCCCGCTCTCTGCTCTGTCTCTTCTGGTCGAATTAGTTCTAGACCTTTAAGATGCTTGGTCCAGCCGGAAAATTCCAGGACCTGAGCCTAGGCGCGCGCTCTTGAAGTTGCCTCAGATTGGTCCAGTCAGGGTAAGGGCTGTCTGTAGCAAACTTCACTGAAGTCATTGGTCTTTGCTCTGGCTCCACCCGGTGAAAAAAACCCTCGGTGGACGCCTGTGATTGGTCAGTGGCCCTGGGGGCGGGCTCCAAGCGTGGCGCCGGAGTCTCTGGGGCAGTCGGGTCTCCTGGGCAGTGGCGGCTGCGGCGCCGTGGACATCCTGTCTATGGCTGGTGGAGAGATGAGTGGGGACACTGGGGGAAAGGGTCCTGCCCCTGTCGGCCGATTCAGCTTTAGCCCAGAGCCTACGCTCGAGGACATGTAAGCAGTCCTTGCCCAGCCCAGGCTGGGGAGATTCTTTGCCCCTTTCTCCCTCAGATTGGGGCGGGTCCTACCACGTGGTCGTGAAGAAAGCTAGCAGCAGTGCTCGGGTTCTGGCTCTGCCGGCTGACTCCGAGCGAGCCTTCTAACCGTTTCATCTGTGAAATGGACGCAACAGTGCACACCTTACTTGATTTATCCCAGCCCTGAGTCTGAGCCGTTTTCTCCCCAGTGCTGGGATACCTTCAGAAGTGGGTGGTACCACAGGGAAAGTGAAGTGCCGAGAGGTGGGAGACATTATTTCTTGCTGGAGGAAATCAAGGCTTCTTAGGTGAAGTGATCATGGAACTGCATTTTGTAAGATAAATAGGATTTTGATGCACAGAGATACGAACAACTACAAAAGTAGCAGTAGGAGATGGAATAACGAACAGGGTATTGTTATGTCGGGTTGAGGGTGCGCCCATTTATTTTTTTAGATAAAGAAACGAAGTTCCATAAACAGGAAATTTCCAAGGAATTAGTTGGACAATCCCCTACAGACTACTGGGACAGCTGCTTGGAAGCTGCATCTCCTCCCCCTTAACTCTGAGACTTGGGCTTCCACCCTTTTGTCCTATTCCAGCCGACGACTCCATGCCGAGTTTGCTGCTGAACGAGACTGGGACCAATTCCACCAGCCTCGGAACCTCCTCCTGGCCTTGGTGGGGGAAGTGGGAGAGCTGGCAGAACTCTTGTGAGTAGATGGAAGACTTCCTGGAAGAGTCTGCATGCTGTTAGGGAGGGGAAAGGGAGCATTTATTTGATCATCAAATATTCCCTGGGTTCAGTTTCCCCACCTCACTGCCAGTTCCCAGTGCCTGTGTTGGGGATACAGAGATGATTGAGGCATCGATGCCCTCTAGGGGCGCCCTGTCCCCTGGAGAGAAAGATGAAAATGGCAAAACAGATTCGGGTCTAAGAAGGAGTGATAGCAACAGCCCTTCTTTTCCTTTGCCTCTGCAACTGAAAGGAAGGTGTTCTATAAAAGACCTTCCTGGGGCATTCCAGACAGTGGGAACTACAATTGGGAAGGTAGTGAGGCAGGAAAGTAAGGGCAAGGTAAATTCAGGGAGAATCTGTTCCTCCTTCAGTGTAAACTTCTCAAGAAAATCAAGGGTTTTTTATGTTTGTTCTCTGATGTGTCCCACATGCCCAGCACATAGTAGCCACTCAGGAGATACGTATGAATGAGGGATAGGGCTGTAGAGGACAGAGTTGCAAGATGAACCCAGAAAGATAGGATTGGGGCAAGAGAGTAATGGACAGTTTAGACAGAGGACTTGGCCAGATCTGGGGTGTACTGGCTGAATCACTGAATCACTGAGAGAATGTGGCAGTGAGGAGGCTGATGTAGCCCAGACTAGAGGTGGTGAGGCCTAGACCAGGGCAGTCACTGTGGGGATGGAGAAACGGGGGCACAGAGATGTGCTCGAGCACAAACCATTCATTACAGATTTATAATCAACTGTGTACTAGGTCTTGTAGAATCAAGATTATATAGCCTTGAACAAGGGAGACACAGTTCTTCCTTTCACAGTGGCAGGTAATAGAGGGAGAAGGCTTTTCTAAGGAGGTGACATCAGAGCTAAGAGTGGAGCCAGCCGGCTCGCTGCCTATAGCTCAACCGGCTAAGGCGCCAGCCACATACACCTAAGGTGGCGGGTTCGAATCCCCAGCCTGGACCCGCCAAACAACAATGACGGCTGCAACCAAAAAATAGCCAGGCGTTGTGGCGGGCGCCTGTGGTCCCAGCTACTTGGGAGGCGGAGGCAGGAGACTCGCTGGAGCCCAGGAGTTGGAGGTTGCTGTGAGCTGTAATGCCATGGCACTCTACCCAGGGGGACAGCTTGAGGCTCTGTCTCAAAAAAAAAAAAAAAAAAAAAGAGTGGAGCCAGCCATGGGAAAGATGGGGGGGAGGAGTTGGATTCAAGGAAAAGGAAGCAGAAGTACAAAGGCCTTGTGATAGTCTGACCTGTTTGCAAGGCAGAAAGTGAGGGTGGCATTAGGTGGGAAGTGAGAGAGAGTGGTGGGTGTTAACATTGGAAAAGGCAGGGGTCAGCTCATGAAGGATGCGGAGGGCACTGTAGTTGTTTAGATTAAGCACTGGTGAGGTGGGGTTTAATTGGGGAAGTGACAAAATGACATTTTGCTTTTAAAAGATTGTTTGGGGGCAGTGCCTGTGGCTCAGTAGGTAGTGCGCCAGTCCCATATACTGAGGGGGCAGGTTCAAACTCGGCCTTGGCCAGCTAAAACAGCAGTGGCAACTGCAACAAAACTTTGCCGGGTGTTATGGTGGGTGCCTATAGTCCCAGCTTCTCAGGAGGCAGAGGCAAGAGAATCGCTTAAGCCCGAGTTGGAGGTTGCTGTGAGCTGTGACAGCATGGCACTCTACCAAGGGTGACAAAGTGAGACTCTATCTCAAAAAAAAAAAAAAAAAATTGTTCTGGGCAAGAGTAGATGAGGGAACAGGGAGATTAGTAAAAGGCTTCAGCAGTGGTCCAGGTCTGAGGCTACGGCTCAAGAGAAGTAGAATTAGGTTTTAGAGCTCTGTCTCAACAAGTAAAATATTCTCTTGGCCATTCCTTGGCTCAGAAAGAGACACAAAGATCTGGCTATTATCTGTTAGAGTCTCTTCCCCCACCCTAACTCTTCAGGGCCCAGATGGGTTGGGTTGTTCTTGGAAGTACCTCCTTCGAGGTGGGAGATCATTGCTGTAAGGACTGGGGTAGAGCCCATTGTCCTAGCTAGTATCTGTTGTGTTTGTCTTTCTGTGTTCTGCCCTTAGTCAGTGGAAGCCTGATGAGGAGCCTGGTCCCCAGGCATGGCCTCCCAAAGAACGGGCAGCCCTTGAAGAGGAGCTTAGTGATGTCCTCATCTACTTGGTGGCCTTAGCTGCTCGATGCCATGTGGATCTGCCCCAAGCAGTGCTCTCCAAAATGGACACCAACCGGCAACGCTACCCAGCCCACCTATCACGTGGCTCTGCCCGCAAGTATACAGAATTACCCCATGTGGGCAACTCTGAAGACAAGGTTGTGGGGCCTGCAGATCTTGCTTGTGAGTCTACAGCTCAAGTCTCAACCTAGAAACATGGACACAGAACCTGCAACTCAGCATGGCATCTAAAGTGCAGAGGGTGGCCCAGCCATAGAACCTTATTTTAGTCTTTTCCTAATAGATCATGGGTTTGAGGACCCCACTGCCTAAGGTGAGAGGCCCGGAAGCCTCCAGAAGATAGCCTTCTGGTGTTTTCTCTCCTAATAAAATGGTTTTGGGCAACAACTTCGGCCAGGGAGGCTTTGTTTTAGCAGGTGCTTAAGTGGGGCAGCAGGTATAAGCCCAATTCCTGTTTTTCTCTGTTGTGCTTGCTACTGTCAAGGCAGATTCCCATTGAGATCTCATGTAAGTTCCTTTACCCTTCTGGACCTATAAGAGATTAGAAGTTGCATATAATGCTGGTTAAGAATGCAGGTTCTGGCTCGGTGCCTGTGGCTCAAGTGGTTAGGGCACCAGGCGCCAGCCACATACACCTGAGCTGGCGGGTTCGAATCCAGCCTGCGCTGCCAAACAACAATGATGGATGTAACCAAAAAATAGCCAGGTGTTGTGGCAGG
>NW_003852491.1:7216945-7218273 GCF_000181295.1 Otolemur garnettii | reverse complement strand
GCAGATTCTGCAGCCAGACTGTCTGGGTTCAAATGCTATCTTTGATACTTATGAGTTGAATGATATTCATCAAATTAATCTTTCTGCAGTTTCCTCACCTACAAAATGAAATAATAGTACCTACCTGATAGAATTATAAGGTTTAAGTGAGTTACTAAGAGTGCTTAGGGTAGTGCTTGGCACATGGTAAGGTACTTATTAAGTTTGTAGTTATTTTGTTTCCCTTTTTAACCCAATTTTTAGGGGCCCCAGGGCAGGAAACTGGGGTCACAAATCAGGATCAGGACTCTCATATGGGACAGAACAGGGGTGCTTCTGCTCGAGCTTGGGCCCCTTAGTAAAAGTGAAGACCACCCATCCATCCAGACCACGGCTAATTTTAGTTCTTCCCATCCTCTGAACATAGTGTTGATTGTGTACGATTTACACGTGTGTAACCTCAGACATACCATTTTCCTTTCTTTTCTGAGATACCTATCTCATAAGAGGCAGGACGATACCTTTCCAGGTGAAACTGAATGGATCAGATTGGAATCCTTAAGCTTTATGGCCCTAACCTCTCTTTTCTCCCTCTCCAAGTGATAACCTTATCCTTACAAACTGATTTCACTCTATCAGTTATCTCCTTTCCCTTCTATATAATCTTCTCTTTGTTAGTCCTTTCCACAAGCACATAAAACATATTTGAGTCTCTACTCTATTGTCAATATGAAATCACCAATCCTCCACTACTGCCCTCATATTTTTCACAGCCAAGCCTCTTGAAAGGGCTATCTGCATTTACCCATTCCACTTCCTCATCCCCCCATTTATACCCTTCCTAGTCCAGGATGGCTTTCATGCCCACTCCTCCAATGAAACTACTCACCTCTGCCCCCACCCCCCAACTCAGAGCAGCAACTGACCACACCCACCTTCACGGAATACTTCTAAATTTCCCAGACAAGACGCTTTTCTGGTTTCTTGCTACCTTTGGCTGTTCTATTGAAACTCTTCTTAGGTACCCTGTTGATACGGTGTGGACTCCACACCTGATGTCTTGGTTATTTCCAATCACTTCCCTGAAGCCTCCATTTTCACCTCATGTCCAACATGTCCATATTGGAGTATCACAATTGCCTCCTTTTTTGGCTTCTCATCCTGAGCCATCTGCAGCCACCTACACTAAGAAGTAAGGTCAACCCGGGCACAGTGGCTCCCGAGCCTGTAATCCTAGCATTTTGGAAGGCCGGCTCGGTGCCTATAGCTCAACTGGCTAAGGCGCCAGCCACGTACACCTAAGGTGGCGGGTTCGAATCCCCAGCCCGGACCCGCCAAACAACAATGAC
>NW_003852491.1:7215419-7216443 GCF_000181295.1 Otolemur garnettii | reverse complement strand
TTCACTTTGTCACCCTTGGTAGAGTGCCATGGTGTCATAGCTCACAGCAACCTCAAATGCTTGGGCTCAAGCGATTCTCTTACCTCAGCCTCCTAAGCAGCTGGAACAACAGGCTCCTGGCACAACGCCCAGCTATTTATTTAGAGACAGGGTCTTGGCTCTGGCTCAGGCTGGTCTCCAACTCCTGAGCTCAGCCATCCACTGGCCTTGGCCTCCCAGAGTGCTAGGATTACTAGCGTTGAGCCACCTCACCCGGTCTGAATCCTAGCTCCTTAAGGATGTCAAGTTTATCCTTCCCCCTCTAATCCCTTAAGACTAATTTACTGCCTTGGATTCTTTAACCTTACTTCCAAGGATCCTCAGGGTCTATCTCCTGTTAACTCCTTTGCTTTTTGTCTCCACATTCCACACCAGGGGACATATGCAAACTTTCGTGAACCTGAAATGCAGTTTTAGGGGCTCTCCATAATTCCCCAAACCCAACTCCTTTTTTTAATGAGACAGGGTCTTGCTCTGTTGCTCAGGCTGAAGTAAAGTGGTATTACAGCTCACTGCGCCCTCAAACTGGGCTGAAACAGTTCTGCCTCAGCCTTCTGAGAAGCTGGGACTACAGGTGTGTGCCACCATGCCCAGCTAGTTTTTTTTTTTGTAGAGACAGGGTTTTGCTACATTGCCCAAGTGGGCTCTAACTCCTGGCCTCAAGTGACCCTTCCACCTCAGCCTGCCCAAATGCTGGAATTACAGGTGTAAGCCACCATGCCTGGCCCCCAACTGTTTCTTAACCAAGACCCAACTTAAACATCACCCTTAAGAGCCTAACTTCCGGCTCGGTGCCTATAGCTCAACCGGCTACACGTACACCTAAGGTGGCGGGTTCGAATCCCCAGCCCGGACCCGTCAAACAAAAATGACGGCTGCAACCAAAGGATAGCCGGGCGTTGTGGCAGGCGCCTGTGGTCCCAGCTACTTGGGAGGCGGAGGCAGGAGACTCGCTTGAGCCCAGGAGTTGGAGGTTGCTGTGAGC
>NW_003852491.1:7211993-7215191 GCF_000181295.1 Otolemur garnettii | reverse complement strand
CCCTGCAGAATCCTAAAGAGGTTCAGGACTCTTCTTTTTTAGAGACAGAGTTTTACTTTATCGCCCTCGGTACAGTGCCGTCACGTCACAGCTCACAGCAACCTCTAGCTCTTGGGCTTAAGTGATTCTCCTGCCTCAGCCTCCGGAGTAGCTGGGACTACAGGCGCCTGCCACAAGGCCTGGTTATTTTTTTGTTGCAGTTTGGCCGGGGCCGGGTTCAAACCCACCACCCTCAGTATATGGGGGCTGGCGCCCTACTCACTGAGCCACAGGCGCTGCCCCACTACACTGATTTTCTGGAGTGTTATTCATGCCTTGCTCACCAAAACCGCAAAATGCAGTGCCCGTTTGACCATGACCTGGCTATATTTTGGGTTCTTATGGTTAAGTGCTAAGTGTGGGATGACCTCCAGGACCTTCCAACAGTACCTGGAACCCCTTTAGTCTCACAGCCTCACTTAGATCCAGGACAATTCATCTGGAGAAACTCACCTTTCTTCCTTTCTCCACCCACCTCAATCACAGGCCTGGGTGAGGTGAAGATATATACTTTATTCACTAACACAGCCCGAGGGAATGTAAGCGTGGTGTCCAGGGACCCTGGCAGGGGATTCTCCCAGTCTCCCAGTTCCAGAACAGCCAGGCCTGCCGTCCCACCATTTCCCAATCATGGGTGCCGGGGCGCATTTGTCCAGCTTCGGCCAGGTCTAAGTCCCAGCGCTTTCTTCTCCCAACAGGACGCTCGCAGCACCGCGGCAACAGGAACGGCAACTCAGCTGCCCTCACACTCCGGGCAGCGCTCTGTGGCAGTGTCAGCCGTGGCACCTGCAGGTAGCTTGAAGTCACGGCCACAGCCTACACAGATAAAGAGGCGGCGCCGCATGTGCGCGCGACGGTGGCGAATGAAGTGCGAACTAAGACGGAATCGGCGGCCACACTCTGCACACGGGTAGGGCCGCTCGCCTGTGTGCGTGCGCGCATGCTCCGCCAGGTTGGAACGGTGGCCGAAGCGGCGGCCGCATATGGCGCAGCGATGCGGCTTCTCGCCCGTGTGCACGCGCCGGTGCTTGGCCAACGCCGAGCTCTGCGCGAAGCGCGTGCCGCAGTCGGCGCATGCGTATGGCCGCTCACCCGTGTGCGTGCGTCGGTGGCGCGCCAGACACGAACTGCCGCCAAAGGCGCGTCCGCAGTCCGGGCACGCGTACGGCTTCTCGCCCGTGTGCACGCGCAGGTGTTGCGCGTAGTTGGAGCTCTGAGCGAAGCGGCGGCCGCAGTGCGCGCATGCGTACGGCTTCTCTCCAGTATGTCGCCGCCGATGCTGCCGCAGGTTTGAGGCGGCCGAGAAGCGCTTGTCGCACTCAGGGCATTCGTACGGCCGCTCGCCCGTGTGCGTGCGGCCGTGCTTGGTCAGCGCCGACTTCTGTGAGAAGCGCCGGCCACACTCTGTGCACGCGAAGGGCCGTTCGCCTGTGTGCGTGCGTGCGTGCTTGGCCAGGGTGGAGCGGCGCGCAAAGGCGCGGCCGCAGTCCGGGCACGCGTGAGGGCGCGCCGGGTCAGGGGGCGGCGCTGGCGCCTCGCTCGGGACCTGCGGGGAGAGAGGAGGATAAGTTAGCGCAGCCCAGGAGCCAGAACCCTTGGTCTCCTCAAGCTGCCACTTCTCTGTGCCTTATTTCCCTGTCTCCCCATCTGTGAAATAGAAAAAGCAATCCTGCCTCATAGGATTGTGTGCATTAAATGAAATATTTATAACTCACATAGTACAATGTTGGGGGGCATTCTAGCTACTTTATTCAATAAATATTTGTTGAGAGTGTGCAAAGTGCTAGACTCGTTCTAGGTACTGGGGATTCAGCATTAGAAAGCACTAAAAAATTTCTGATTTCAGAAAGAATGGATAAGTTATGCTGATTTGGGGAATCTTGAAAATTTAAATCGGGGTGTCAAGACACTGTAACATAAACACGTAAAGGAGGTGAGAATAGGCTAGTGGGTATCTCTCAAAGGAGCATTACAGAGGGAACAGCAAGCAACTCCACAGGCAGGAGTCTGCCTGCTGAGTTCCAGGAATGGCTAATGTACAGTGTATTAGGGGGAGAGTAATGGATAGGGTGGTGGTGGTGGAGGGGACCTCTTAGCTTAGGACCCTGTAGGTCACAGGACTTTTTTTTTGTACAAATGAGAGGATGTCAAAGGGTTGTGAGCAGGGAAATAACCAGATCAAACTTTTTTTTTTTTTAGACAGTCTCATTATGTTGCCCTCCGTAGAGTATTGTGGTGTCACAGCTCACAGCAGCCTCAAACTCTTGGGCTTAAGTGATTCTTTTGCCTCAGCTTCCCAGTACCTGGGACTACAGATGCCCGCCACAACCAGCTATTTTTTGTTGTAGTTGTCGTTATTTGGCAGGCCCTGGGCTGGGTGGGAACCTGCCAGCCCTGGTGTATGTGGCTGGCACCCTAGCTGCTGAGCTACAGGCACCAAGCCAGATCAAAACATTTTAAAAGATTCCTTCAGGCTGCTGGGATTGAAAACCAAATGAAGGAGAGGAGGCTACTGCAGACACCCGGCAAGAGAAGATAGTGTCTCAGACGCAGGTGACACAAGTGGAAACTGGAGGTAGTGGGAATTGGTTGGCATCTGGATCTATTTTGCAGTATGAGACAACAGATCTAATAACATTAAATGTAGGATGCAAAGAAAGAGGAGTCTAAATGACTCCAGAGTATCTAGCCTAGGAATTGCAAAGGAGGAGTTCCCATTTACAGAGATAAAGATGGTGGAGAACAAGATGAGAAGTGAGATCTGTTTTAGACTCTATGTTAACTTCTTGACATCTGGAGCTCAGGTGATAGGCCTAGGCTGGAGATGTTAATCAAGAAGCTGTGGCTCGGCTCCCATAGGTCAGTGAGTAGGATGTCAACCATATACACCAAGGCTGGCGGGTTCGAGCCTGGACTGGGCCTGCTAAAAACAATAATGACAGGCTCAGCGCCTGTGGCTCAAGTAGCTAAGGCACCAGCCACGTACACCCAAGGTGGCGGGTTTGAATCCAGCCTGAGCCCACCAAACAACGACGGCTACAACCAAAAAATAGCAGGGCGTTGTGGCAGGCACCTGTGGTCCCAGCTACTCAGGAGGCTGAGGCAGGAGACTCTCTTGAGCCCAGGAGTTGGAGGTTGCTGTGAGCTGTGATGCCACAG
>NW_003852491.1:7209590-7210780 GCF_000181295.1 Otolemur garnettii | reverse complement strand
TCCGGGCTGGATTCGAACCTGCCACCTTAGGTGTATGTGGCTGGCGCCTTATCCACTTGAGCCACAGGTGCCGAGCCTCACCTTCCCTATTTTACATATGAGGAAACAGATTAAGAGAGCATAAGTCACAACCAGTGAACAGTAGAACCTTCTCTTTCTTAAGCTGCAGGCAGGCAACTTCAAAGCCTTCAAGACCCTTTGTCAAAAGGCATCAGCTTTTGGTAACCAACTCAGAAGGTGAAAAACAGGGCAATTGGGAAATTAGCGATCAGCCAAGGGAACTCTGGTCTAAACAATATATGTAATAGTAACAATGACAATAGCAATAATCAATATCAGGCCAGGCAAGATGGCTCACGCCTGTAATCCTAGTATTCTAGGAGGCCCAGGTGGCTGGATTGCTTGAGTTCATGAGTTCGAGACCAGCCTGAGCAAAAGTAAGACCCTGTCTCTACTAAAAATAGAAAAACTGAGGCAAGAGAATCACTTGAGCCTGAGTTGGAGGTTGCTGTGAACTATGACGCCATCGCACTCTACCCAGGGCAACATTGTGAGATTCTGTCTCAAAAATAAAACAAACGAAAAAATGGCAGTGCCAAAGCTCAGTCAGTAGAGCACCAGCCACATATACCAAGGCTGTAGATTTGAACCCGGCTGGGCCAGCTAAAGCAACAATGACAACTGCAAGAAAAAAAGAGCCGGGCATTGTAGTGGGCCCCTGTAGTCCCAGCTACTTGGGAGACTGAGGCAAGAGAATCACTTAAGCCCAAGAGTTTGAGGTTGCTGTGAGTTGTGACACCATGGCACTCTATCCAAGATAACAACTTAAGACTCTGTCTCAAAAAAAAAAATCAGTACCAGTGTTAAGCTTTGAAACACTAATATATGTACATTATTAAGTCCTCCTGTCACCCCCTTGTGTCAGGTGTTATCTTCTTTTGATAGCCAGTGGGAGTCAGGGTGCACTCAGGAGTACCCGCCTTCCACCAATAGACTACATTCTTCCCTGAATTCACACAGCCAAGACGTGACAGAGACTGGACTCCAAGTCCCTGGCTCCCTCCAAGAGGGATTCAAGGTTAAAATACAACTTGATACTTCAAATCAAGAAACTTCCCACAGCAGGTTTGGCAGTCTGAATTCAAGGTCACACTTTCCGGTCTTACTCTGGTTTTGACATCTGTTGGTTT
>NW_003852491.1:7203613-7207698 GCF_000181295.1 Otolemur garnettii | reverse complement strand
AAAAAAAAACAAATGAGGAAACTGAAGGTTAAAAATGCTCAAGGTCACACAGCTAATAAACACCAAACAGCTAATAAATGGCAGAATTAGAGGTCTGAACTAGAAGTTGGTGATTTTCCAAAATACCTATTCTCTAACCATGATGCAATTCAAATCTCATTGACTAGAGTCTGAGGTCACCTACGTGGCTTGTCTCCCTTCCCTGGACCCTTTTGATGTTCAGAATCTTCTTCCTCTTGGGTACAAATTTTAAGACATGACCTCTGTCCTCTAGTTCCTTGCTATAAGAAATGTAGTCCACAGATGAACAATATCAGCATCACTGAGAACATTTTAGAAATGCAGAGTTTTATACAATTATAAGAGGGACTTTACTTAACAAATGCAATCAGTGTAACCTGGTTTCTTGTACCCTCAATGAATCCCCAACAATAAAAAAATATATAGAATCTTGGTCAGACGTGGTGGCTCACTTATAATCCTAACACTCTGAGAGGCCTAGGCCGGTGGATCCCTTGAGCGTAGGAGTTAGAGACCAGCCTGAGCAAGAGTCAGACCCTCCTTTCTACTAAAAACAGAAAAACTAGTTCAGCATTGTGGTGTAATTCCAGCTACTTCGGAGGCTGAGGCAAAAGGATCACTTAGGCTCAAAAGTTTGAGGTTGCTGTGAGCTAAGATGATGTCAGGGCACTCTACCCAGGACCAGAGTGAGACTTTGTCGCAGGAAACAAAGAAAAAAGAAATATAGAATCTCAAGATTTACCCCCAATTTACTGAATCAAAATCATTTTAACAAGATGCCCAGGCTTGGCGCCTGCAGCTCAAGTGGCTAAGGCGCCAGCCACATACACCTAAGGTGGTGGGTTCAAATCCAGCCTGGGCCGCCAAACAATGATGGCTGCAACCAAAAAAAATAGCCAGGCATTGTGGTGGGTGCCTGTGGTCCCAGTTACTTGGGAGGCAGAGGTAGGAGACTCGCTTAAGCCCAGGAGTTGGAGGTTGTTGTAAGCTATGATGCCACAGCACTCTACCCAGGGGGACAACTTGAAGCTCTGTCTCAAAAAAAACAAGATTCCCAAGTGCTATGTATGCTTGTTAAAAATTAAGAAACCTGGCTTGGCACCCATAGCACAGTGGTTATGGCGTGAGCCACATGCACCGAGGCTGGTTGGGTTCAAACCCAGCCCTGGTCAGATAAACAACGACAACTGCAACAACAAAAAAATAGCCAGGCATTGTGGCAGGTGCCTGTAGTCCTAGCTACTTGGGAAGCTGAGGCAAGAAAATCTCTTAAGCCCAAGAGTTGGAGGTTGCTGTGAGCTGTGATGCAACAGCACTCTACCGAGAGCAATATAGTGAGAATGTATCTCAAAAAAAAAAAAAATAAGAAGAAGAAACCTGGACTAGGGTACAAGTGAATCTTTCTGGAAGCAGAGTATGAATGTCTTAACTCAATAACTAAGAAAATGACATGGCTCGGCGCCTGTGGCTCAAGAGGCTAAGGCACCAGCCACATACACCTAAGGTGGTGGGTTCGAATCCAGCCCAGGCCCACCAAACAATGACAGCTGCAACCAAAAAATTTTAGCCCGGGCATTGTGGGCTAAAGTAGCTGGCAATGGTCCCAGCTACTTGGGAGGCTGAGGCAGTAGACTCGCTTAAGCCCAGGAGTTGGAGGTTGCTGTGAGCTGTGATGCCACAGTACTCTACTCAGGGGGAAAGCTTGAGGCTCTGTCTCAAAAAAAAAAAAAAGAAAATGACATGAAGGTTATGTTGACCAGTTTGATGAGAGTATTTCAAAATGTGTGTGAAAACAGCACACTGTACCCCATGATTGCATTAATGTACACAGTTATGTTATAAGAAATAAAAAAAAAAGAAATCTAGACTATAAGAAAGAAGAACTACTTCTGGAAAAAGCAGGTAGAAAAGGTGAACAGGATTTTACGCTGAGAGCGCATGGGCAAGAGTCAGATTTGTCTGAAGCTGGGGCATGAGGATAGTTCTTGCGTGAACTTGCAAATGACATGAAATTAGATAGTGAAAGATTTGAATGCGAGACTTAGGAGCTGAGAGTGAAAGATTTGAATGTCAGACTTAGGAGCTGAGACTTCATCCTGAAGCAAACAGAAAATCACTCAAGGATTCAAGCCAAGGAAAGAAAGGTTTGGATGTACACAGAGCACTCTGAGAAAGTCTTGTCTTTTCTCTTCTTAAACGGAGGTTGGATTTTGATAGAAAATACTTAGCCTCAGAGTGCAGCTTAATTAAGGACTATTCTAGGCAATGAATGACTGGCTATAGAACTGAATGACAGGTAAGAGTCAATGAAGGTCAGCACTTGAATGCACTTTTGAGATCACCATTTTATAGACAGAGAAATGAGGCCCAGAGAGGCCCATAGAAAATTAATAAGCTATCTTATGGACATAATGCGCAACAACGACAACTACAGCGCCTGTAGTCCCCGCTACTTGGGAGGTTGAGGCAAGAGAATTGCTTAAGCCCAAGAATTTGAGGTTGCTATGGGCTGTGATACCACGGCACTCTACCAAGTTAAGACTCTGACAGAGTAAGACTCTGTCTCAAAAAGAAAGCAAGCCAAAGCAAAGTTGGTAAATGGGGGAGCTAGGATGTGACTTCTCTGTGACATCCTAGCTCCCCCATTGATATAATTATGATATAATTTATAGTCTGGGCCTACATACCTTTCATGACTAACCCTGCCCTACCTCAGCTCCAGCCAGTCCAATCTGGTCCATTCTGGGATTCTAAGTATCTCCCTTCCCTGGGAGCCTTACTGCTGCTACTACCTTAGAGCAGGCTACTAGAAAATCTAGTTATGTCCCACCCAGACTTAAGGCTCCCAATAGCATAACATACCTAACACAGTATGTCCTACCCTAGCTTTCTTTTCTTTTTTTTTCTTTTTTTTTTTTTTTGAGACAGAGCCTCAAGCTGTCGCCCTAGGTAGAATGCCATGGCATCACAGCTCACAGCAACCTCCAACTCCTGGGCTTAAGTGATTCTCTTGCCTCAGCCTCCCAAGTAGCTGGGACTACTGGCGCCCACCAAAACACCTGGCTATTTTTTGGTTGTAGTTGTCATTGTTGTTTGGCAGGCCCGGGCTGGATTCAAACCCACCAGCTCTGGTATATGTGGCCAGTGCTGTAAGCCACTTGAGCTACAGGTGCCGAACCACCTACCCTAGCTTTAAAGGCATTTTACTCTCTGGTTCCTCCTACCTTTCTAGCAGTCCCCTACCAATGGGAGGAACATGTGAAAACAAAGGGTCTCTGACACCAACCCCATTGGTATGTGACGACGGCTAGTCTCATCTGCCCTCAGCCTTTGCTTTTGCTGTTTCCTCCTCCTAGAATGCCCTTCCTCCTCCTTCATTCACCAAACCACCACTAAGCCTTCAAGGCCCAAGTCAAAAATCATCTCCATGAAACCTTCTCCACTGCCTTGAGTTGTTTGTCCTCAGTCTCTGTGCCTCTGTGTAGGTTTCCCTATTCAATCCTAGTCCTCAAGGTTTAGTCCTCCCTACAGGGTGCTGATAAAAATGACTTAAAAAATTCTCCAGAAGGATGACCTAGCTCAAGGTCCTAAACTTTAGAAAGAATAAATAATAACAGCAACTATTCACATAATGTTTATTATGTACCAGACACTCTTTACACATACTCATTCATTCAATCCTCAACTTCAAGAAGTAGATGCTGGGCAGCACCTGTGGCTCAGTGGGTAGGGCACCGGCCCCATATACCAAGGGTGGCGGGTTCAAACCTGGCCCCAGCCAAACTGCAATAAAAAACAGCCGGGAGTTGTGGCGGACTCCTGTAGTCCCAGCTACTCCAGAGGCTGAGGCAAGAGAATCACCTAAGCCCGGAGTTGGAGGTTGCTATGAGCTGTGACACCATGGCATTCTACCAAGGGCAATAAAGTGAGACTCGTCTCTTAAAAAAAAAGAAGTAGGCTCGGCACCTGTGGCTCAAACGGCTAAGGCGCCAGCCACATACACCTAAGGTGGTGGGTTCGAATCCCCAGCCCGGGCCCGCCAAACAACAATCATGGCTGCAACC
>NW_003852491.1:7197967-7203552 GCF_000181295.1 Otolemur garnettii | reverse complement strand
CTCGCTTGACCTCAGGAGTTGGAGGTTGCTGTGAGCGTGATGCCATGGCACTCTACCCAGGGGGATAGCTTGAGGCTCCGTCTCAAAAAAAAAGAAGTAGATACTGTTATAATTTCCCTTTAACGAATGAGGAAACTGAAGGCAGAAAAAGGGTAAAAAATGTGCTCAATGGCTCAGAGCCCATAGCTCAGCGGTTAGGGCACTGGCCACATACACGGAGGCTGGCAAGTTCAAACCCGGCCCAGGCCTACTAAATAATGACAACTGCAACAAAAAATACGCGGGCACTGTAGTGGGTCCTATAGTCCCAGCTACTTGGGAGGCTGAGGCAAGAGAATCGCCTAAGCCTAAGCGTTTGAGGTTGCTGCGAGCTATGATGCTACAGCGCTCTACCAAGGGTGACACGGTGAAGCTGTCTCAAAAAAAAAAAAAAGTGCTCAAGGTCACAGAGCTAGAAAGTGATGCAGCTAGAAGACCGTCCTAAGCTCTAGAGTCTGTGTTCTTAACTTATAGACCAAATGTGAAGATCAGGGGATCCACAGGGCCACAAAAGGAAAGCTAAGCTAGTAGGATGGGCCAAAAAGGTCTGAGAAGAACAGAACCAGGTAATTACTTAGACTGGAAAAGGAGGCCTGAGTAGCTAGTCCCCGCTCCCTAGGCCCCACAACTAGAAGGCAGCAGAACTTTTTCCCTCTGGAACTGGCCCCTGTGCAGAAAGAAATCAGCAGGAGACTGTACTTTGAAAGCTGGCCCAGTAGGAACCAGCCCTAGAGCAGGACCCAGGTCTGCTCAGGCTGGGGGCAGCCAGAGTCCTGTGGGGTTCTGGGAAATGGAAACATACCTCGTGGCAGTTAGGGTCTCCAATAGGAAAATCTAATCAGGCATCCTCAAACTACGGCCTGCAGGCTACATGTGGCCCGCCTAGGACATTTATCTGGCCCGCCAGGTGTTTTTGCCACCGCTGCCTGTCCTGCTTAGCAGCTGACTCGTCTTGGGGCCTGCCGTCCAGCCCTCCAAAGGTCTAAGGGACGGTGAACTGGCCCCCTATTTAAAAAGTTTGAGGACCCTTGATTCTGATCTCAAAACCTTCATGTACACTCAGGATAAAACCAGAGTTCTTAGGTGGCCTGCCAATTAACTGAGCTTCAACCACCAGGCTAATCCACATTACAGCATTACTGAACACCTACTGTCACTGCTGTAGCGCCTCACTCACTCCTCTGAGCCTCCAAAATGGCCATTTCCTCTGCCTGGAGCAGTCACCCCACTTCAACCCTCACACTCCTACTGGTCTCAGATAAGTCATTCCTTTACTAACTTTGAGACTCTGAATCAGTTACCAAATTGTCCTGGGTCTCAGTTCCCTCATCCATAAAATAGAATAAATACTGCTTACATCATAGAAATGAGGTGCTAAGCACAGAGTCTGGCACATAACAAATGCTATGCAAGAGTTAGCTATTGTTACTGTTGCCTACCTGATCTCTCCCCTCCCATCTCTAATACCAGCTCTGGGCTTCACCACACCCCTGGGCCTGTACCCATCACACAGGATTGTTAACTGCTGGATTACTCATCAGTCTGCCCCTGCTAGACATCAAGCTCCGTGGGGATCCAAGGACAGAGGTTACTCTCCAGCACCCAGCAATAGGCGTGACTTTGGTATGATGAAAGACTGGGCAGTGGAGCAGAAGCTTGGCTAGATCTGAGATTCAGGAGACAGTAGGAGTAGGATCCCTGACTTCTGGGAAAGGCTGGAACTGGACCAGTTCTGCAGGCAATGGGCCCCGGAGTGTATGTGTGACACCTACCTCCTTGTTGTCCATGGGAATCTTGAGTTTCACCACCTCATACTTCTCCTCACCGTCATCCTCCTCCCCCTTCACCAGCAGCACCATCTCCTCCTGCATCTCTTCCTCCTCCTCCTCTTCTGCCTGTTGTTCACCAGGCATCTTGGTGTCCTGAAGCGGGAGCTGGGTCAGAAGCTCAAGATCCACCCCCCCACCGTGGCCCTGGCCCAGGCCCAGGCAAAGCGGTGCAGCCATGGCTTCTCCCCCCACCGCCCTGGTGTCCGAGTCTGTCACTTTCCCGTCCACCCCTGCCTGGCTCCACGCTCCAGCACTGCCCTGGGACCAGCTCCTAAGACTCGCGTTCACCCCTCTTATCCCGGCATTCAAGGCCCTGAACAGTTCGAATCTCCAGCCCCCGCGAGTCACCACCCTCCCTGCGCTGAGTCACTCCCCAGCTTCTGGGCCGACGACCCGGAGCTCTAGGGCACGGGCCGGAGGCGGGATCGGGACGGAAACCCTGTGGGGGAGGGGCAGGTGCGCACTCACCAGTAGTAGGATCGATGTTCGAGCTGCCCCAGGCCTGGGCGCCGGGCGGTTAGGCACTCTGCGAGGCCGCGGCTACGGGGCCAGGGCAGGGGCGGGGCCCCAGGGACGACCGGTCATTGGTGCAACCACCTGGTCCCGCCTATAGGGAGGAGCTTGAAGGACCCAGGAGTTCGGCATAAACTGCTAGAGGTGGGCGGTGAGCCTAGACCCTGCGCCCTTCGTGATCCCCCGACCCCCAAGGACCTGGAGCCGCCCCAGTCTTGTGTTCAAGCCGGATTATAACCTACCTCACCGCTGGTCTCCTGAGGCCAGCTCGGAAGTCTCCGCTGCGGCCAACGCGTCTGCTCCGCTCGAAATAGGCCACGTGCGCTCCCGCCCTGGCTAGGGCCTCTCGCTGGCGCCCCGCCTGGAGGGCGGACCCTGTTGCCTCCTCACTTCTTCCCTTAGTTCTTTTTGCTTCCCCTGCAGTTTTTTTTCTCCTTTCTAGGTGTCGCCTTACCTGTCTCTTGGCTTCTGAGATATCTTACTTTTTGAATACATACTAACCAAACCAACAGTCACCCAAGCTACTCCCGCTGTTTAAAGTGTGCTATGCCTACTGTGCGCCAGTTTGGCTCAGCGTTTTACACACCTGGTCTCATTTGATCTGCTCAACGATGGGTCATGTGCCCATTTTCCAAATGAGCTAATAGAAATTCAGTGAGGTAAACTGATTTGCTTCAATTATACAGTAAGGGTATCATCGCATCCCGAACAACCAGTAGCCTAGGTTGAAAATTAGTAGCCCAGGCTCGGCACCCGTAGCACAGCAGTTACGGCGCCAGACACATACACCAAGGCTTCGAGTTCGAACCTCAGCCTGGGCCTACTAAACAACTACAACGACAACAAAAAAATAACTGGGCGTTGTAGTTGGCACCTTGTAGTCCCAGCTACTTGGGAGGCTGAGGCAAGAGAATCACTGAAGCCTAAGAATTTGAGATTGCTTTGAGCTGTGACTCCCTGGCACTCTACGGAAGGCAACATAGTGAGACTCCAACTCAAAGAAAAAAAAAATTAGTAGCCCAGGGCTAAATCCAGTCCTCCGTTGTACTTTGGCCCTCCCGTATTTTTACTGTAACAAATTAGTTTCAAAACAGAAGAAGTCTTTTAGGGTAGGATGCAGTGGCTCACTCTGGTAATCCTAGCACTCTGGGAGGCGGAGGAGGGTGGATTGCGTGAGCTCACAAGTTCCAGACCAGCCTGAGCCAGTGCGAGACCTCATCTCTAAAACATAGCCAGGCATCATGGCAGGCACCTATAGTCCCAGCTATTTGGGAGGCTGAGGCAAAACAATCACTTGAGCCTAAGAGTATGAGGTTGCTGTGAGCTGTGACGTCACAGAGCTCTACTGAGGGCGACAAAGTGAGAAACTGTCTCAAAAAAATAGTAAAAATAGTCAGGCATTGTGGTGGACGCCTGTAGTCGCAGCTATTTCGGAGGCTGAGGCAAGAGAATCCAGCCCAGGAGCTGGAAGTTAATGTGAGCTGTGTGACGCCACCGCACCCTACTGAGGGCAATAAAGTGAGACTCTGTCTTAACAACAACAAATTGGTATATTTCATATAGAAACCTGTATTTCCGACTCGGTGCCTGTGGCTCAAGCGGCTAAGGCGCCGACCACATACACCTAAGGTTGCGGGTTTGAGTCCAGCCCCGGCTGCCAAAACAACAATGACGGCTGCAACCAAAAAATAGCCGGTGTGGCGGGCGCCTTTGGTCTCAGCTACTTGGGAGGCTGAAGCAGGAGACTCGCTTGAGCCCAGGAGTTGGAGGTTGCTGTGAGCTGTGATGGCACAGCACTCTACCCAGGGGGATAGCTTGAGGCTCTGTCTCAAAAATAAAAGAAACCTGTATTTCCCACTTATTTTGAATAAGGAGATATCTAATTCTCCCATTTGATGAATGGGGCAACTAAGATTCAGAAATGATGAAGGAAAGCAGAAATAACATTCAGTAAGGGCTTACAATTCCTATATTATCTCCATTTGACAAATGAGGAAACTAAAGCCTACAGAAATTAAATAGGTTCGGCACTTGTGGCTCAAAGGGCTAAGGCACCAGCCACATACACCTGAGCTGGCAGGTTCGAATCCAGCCCAGGCGCGCCAAACAACAATGATGGCTACAACCAAAAAATAGCCAGGCGTTGTGGCAGGCGCCTATAGTCCCAGCTACTTGGGAGGCAGAGGCAGGAGAATCCCTTGAGCCCAGAAGGTGGAAGTTGCTGTGAGCTGTGATGCCACAGGACGACCGCTTGAGGCTCTGTCTCAAAAAAAAAAAAAAAAAAAAGAAATGAAATGAAATAATTTGCTCCCTTATGTGGCTGCCATGCAGCAGAGTTCAAGCTTGTGCGCATCACCAAATTATTTCTCAGGAATGAAGTTACATGAGGAAATTGGTAGCAGAACCAGGACACAAACCTAGACCTCAGTTGGGAAGAGCCTGGGCATAATTTGGATGGTGAGATTACACCTACTCAAACCTTGGCTCTTCCCCAGAGCTGAGAGAAGAAGGGACATGCCTGAACACTCACATGCAAGTTACCACTTTGTATTCATTCTGTCATCAAATAATGAGTCCTACTGTGTGCCTCCTACTATTCTAGGTATTGGAGATGCAGTAGTAAACTAAACAGACAAAAATCTTGGCTTCAGGGCCTGTGCGATGGCTCACACTTGTAATCCCAGCACTTGGGAGGCAAGGTGGTGGATTACCTGAGCTCACGAGTTCAAGACCAGCCTGAGCAAGAGCGACACTTCATCTCTAAAAAATAGCCAGGAACTGGGGCGGCACCTGTGCCTCAAAGGAGTAGGGCACTGGACCTATATGCCAGAGATGGCAGGTTCAAACCCAGCTCCGGCCAAAAACTGCAAAAAAAAAAAAAAAAAAAAAAGCCAGGCATTGTGGCAGGTGCCTGTAGTCCCACCTACTTGGGAGGCTGAGGCTAGAGAATTGCTTAATCACAAGAGTGGCTGTGAGCTGTGACACCACAGCACTCTACTGAGGGCAACAGTGATACTGTCTCAAAAGAAAATCTTGGGGCAGCGCCTGTGGCCCAGTGAGTAGGGCACTGGCCCCATATACCAAGGGAGTTGAGTTCGAACCCAGCCCCAGCCAAACTGCAACAAAAATATCTGGGTGTTGGCTCAGAGCCTGTGGCTCAAGCGGCTAAGGCGCCAGCCACATACACCTAAGGTGGCGGGTTCG
>NW_003852491.1:7194804-7197616 GCF_000181295.1 Otolemur garnettii | reverse complement strand
AGGCTGAGGCAAGAGAATCACTTAAGCCCAAGAACTGAAGGTTGCTGTGAGCTGTGACGATACAGCACTCTACCAAGGGTGACAAACTGAGATTCTGTCTCTAAAAAAAAGTAAACAAATAAGTAAATAAACAAGGTAATTTCAGGTTAATGATAAATGCAATGAGGAAAACAGGACAAGATGATCCAAGAGAGAGTAGCTGTATTTGGGAGGCTTCTTTATGTGGACAGGGAAGGCAAGTCTGAGGAAATAATGTTTGGGATAAACCTTGAATGACAAGAAGGAGCTAGCCATTTCAAAAATCTGGAAGATTGGGTGGCACCTGTGGGTCAGTGGGTAGGGTGCCGGCCCACATACCGAGGATGGCAGGTTCGAACCCGGCCCCGTCAAAACTGCAACAAAAAAATAGCCAGGCTTTGTGGTGGGCGCCTGTAGTCCCAGCTACTTGGGAGGCTGAGGCAAGAGAATCGCCTAAGGCCAGGAGTTGGAGGTTGCTGTGAGCTGTGACACCATCGCATTCTACCAAGGGCAATAAAGTGAGACTCTGTCTCTAAAAAAGAAAGAAAACACATGTAGCCAGTTAGCAACTGCTGCTTTACATACTCCAAAATAAAAATAAATGGATCCATACAGTAGCAAATATTTGTACAAAACTGATGGCTAAAATGTTCAACACCTAGACAGCCTACCAGGGAGACCTTTTGGCTTTTTCACTCTGGGCCTGTAGTGTCTCACTCATGTACTTCTGGAGGAGTTCCATTTTCTTCCTTCATAGAAGCACCTCCTCAATGTCTCTTTTCTTTTTTTTATTTTTATTTTTTATTTTTTTTGAGACATTATCAAGCAATTGCCCTGGGTAGAGTGCTGTGTCATCATAGCTCATAGCAACCTCAAACTCTTGGGCTTAAGCGATTCTCTTGCCTCAGCCTCCCAAGTAGCTGGGACTGCGGGTGCCTGCCACAATGCTCGTTTATTTTTTTGTTGTTATTGCAGTTGTCCTTGTTGTTATTGCAGCCCTGTCCAGCTAGCCAGGGCTGGGCTGGAACCTACCAGCCTCAGTGTATGGCCGGTGCCCAACTCATTGAACTACAGGCGCTGCCCGCCTCCTCAATCTCTTGCTGCAATTGCACAGGCATGTGACTGATGAACTTCTCTGCCTGTCATCCCCGCCTTTCTCCTGGCTTCTTTCCTCATCGGATTCTTCCTAGGTGACAGCATAGATATTGATTTCTTCCTCCTCTTCTTCTTCCAGCCAGGCCTCTCTGCTTTCCACTTTTCTACTCACTTAGCTCTAAGTTTCTTTTCATTTTCCTGTTCCAAAGGCACAATAATGCCATCATGTTTATCTAGGTAATAGTAGTACTCAAAATCAATTGCCTTCAGGAGCTCAGCAAGTGTCTTTCTGGGAGGAGGAAGAGTTTCTTTTCCAAATAACTCTCTAAGACCAGGCAAATCTTTTGCTGCTCCAAAGTACTTGTAACCTCTGTTTCCTGGGACTTCTTTCCCTTCATTATCCAGCATTTTAAGGCCAACTTTTCCATAATCAGGACCACCCAGCTCCTTTATAGGGACTTCCCAGTGTCTTTTCTCCCTTAGCAGGTTAATTTCATTATTCAGGTCATGAATTCGTAATTCACTTAAACCAGCATTCTGAATCTGAGGCACTTTTATTTATTTATTTGCAGGTTTTTGGGGCTGGGTTTGAACCTGCCACTTCAGGCATATGGGGCCTGCACCCTACCCTTTTGAGCAGAGGCTCCGCCTTTTTTTTTTTTTTTTTTTTTTGAGGCAGAGGCTCAGGCTGTTGCCCTGGGGAGATGCTATGGTGTCACAACTCACAGCAACCTCAGACTCTTGGGCTTAAGCAATTCTCTTGCCTCAGCCTCCCAAGTAGCTGGGAATATGGGCGCCCGCCACAACGCTGGCTATTTTGTTGTTGTTGTTGCAGTTGTCATTGTTGTTTTAGCAGGTCCAGGCTGGATTCAAACCTGCCCTCCTCAGTGGTGTATATGGCCTGCTCCCTACCCACTGAGTATAAGCGCTGCCCTGAGGCACTTTTTTTTAGATATCTCTCCAATAATCTGTTGTCTCCACTTCTCAGCTTTAGGCAGCTCTTTACATTCTGAGACAAGGAAGGATCTCTGTTCCTTCACTGTTCTATCTTTCAGCTGAGCTTGGCAAAGTCTTGCCAAGGCCATTACGGCCTTTTTTCTGCATTTTGAGTCAGCTAGGTGAAGGTGCCACGTTGTAGCCCCGCCTCCCCAGTCCAGGGAGTGTCGACGTCATAAGAACTGAGGACTCCAATTGCTGCCTGTATTTTATTTAACCTTTTACTGTGATTTGGGAGGAAGAAGAATAATAGAATCAGATTACTGACCTGCCTGGAACAATCCAGTGTATGTCCCTCCCAGGAAGTGGCGGGCAGATCAATCCCCGCCGCTGTAACAATTTAAATCCCCGACCGCCATAACCCACACGAGGAATCGCTTTTCTGAGTTCATCCACCTTCCTCAGGTGGAATAAAAGCCATATTATGGGGTGGCGCCTGTGGCTCAGTGAGTAGGGTGCTGGCCCCATATACCAAGGGTGGCGGTTCAAATCCAGCCCCCTCCAAACTGCAACAAAAAATAGCCGGGCGTTGGGGCGGGAACCTGTAGTCCCAGCTACTGGGGAGGCTGAGGCAGAAGAATCGCCTAAGCCGAATGCGAACGTTTTAAAACAATAACTGAGAAGGCTCGGCGCCTATAGCTCAACCGGCTAAGGCGCCAGCCACGTACACCTAAGGTGGCGGGTTCGAATCCCCAGCCCGGAC
>NW_003852491.1:7181854-7193967 GCF_000181295.1 Otolemur garnettii | reverse complement strand
TGTACTCTACCCAGGGTAATAAAGTGAAACTCTGTCTCTACGGAAAAAAAAAAAGCCATATTGGCCACATACACGGGGACTCATTTTCTTTTTGTCTTGTGGGAAGACATGTTCGTTTAGCTGGGTCCGATGGGATATACTTCGGCCCCTCAAAGGGGCTTCTCTCCATCTGAGTCACGGCACCATATGAGAAGTTATGGACCTAAAGATGAAACATTATTCTGAGGCAAAAGAGGAAAGGAAAAGAGTCCCAAAGTGTGTGGTCAAATGTGGCTTTTATTCCACCTGGATGCATGTGGGGTGAAATCAGGAAAGGAATTCCACACGTGGGTTATGGTGGACGGGGATTTAAAGGACCTGGGAGACAAGGATTGAGTGACACCGGGATTGGTCTGTTCACTAGTTCCTGGGAGGTACACACACTGCGAGGAACGTATTTCCTGGTTTGGTTAGTTCTACCTGGGCGAGTTTGTAATCTGATTCTATCAGTGTGTTATTTGGAACCATTGCATTTAAGCCTTGGCAAAAGAGCAAGACTCTGTCTCTTAAAAAAAAAAATCAATTAAATAGATAGTTTAATAATAGTTTTGGCCAGGGCGGGTTTGAACCCGCCACCTCTGGCACATGGGGCCGGTGCCCTACTCCTTTGAGCCACAGGCACTGCCCTCAAATAAGTTTTTTAATTTTGGGGAAGGTTACAAAGCCTCAAGCTGTCACCCTGAGTAGAGTGCCATGGAGTCACAGCTAGCAACCTCAAACCCCTGGGCTTAAGAGATTCTCTTGCTCAGCCTCCCAAGTAGCTGGGATTACGGGTGCCCACCACAATGCCCGGCTATTTTTTGGTTGTAGTTGTCATTGTTTGGCAGGCGCAGGCTAGATTCAAACCCGCCATGTCTGGTGTATGTGGCTGGCACCTTAGCCGCTTGAGCTACAGGCGCCATAATTTTGTTTTGTTTTGAGATAGTCTCACTATGTCGCCCTGGGTAGAGTACCATGGCTTCACAGCTCACAGCAACCTCAAACTCTAGAGCTTAAGTGATTCTCTTGCCTCAGCCTCCCTAGTAGCTGGGACTACAGGCACCTGCCACAACGCCTGGCTATTTCTTGGTCGTAGTTGTCCTTATTTGGCAGGGCTCAGCTGGAACCCACCAGCTCCAGTGTATGTGGCTGGTGCCCTAGCCGCTGAGCTAGAGGCGCCGAGCCCAAATAAATTTTTTAAAACTGAGCACACGACTTTGTCTTATCTCTCTATCCTGCGGGCCCTCACAGTAGTACATAATACTGTTGAGTGAATGACCATGAAGCTCCATGTGCTCAAGATAGGGGTTACTTGGAGAAGAGAATTCTAATATAGGCTGGAGAGTCAGGGAAGGGTTCTGGGAGAAAGTTATGCTTGAAATGTTTTGACAGGAGAGGTTAACAAGGGTGTGGTGGGCGTGGAGGCGCATTCCAAAGAAAGAAAACAATATTTAAGTACAGGACTGAAACTACACAAGTAGAAGGTGTTGAATGCCAATGAAGGAATTATGCTTTACAGAGAGAGCATGTAGAGAGATACAGCAGGGTTTTTAATAAGGGACTGACATGACCAAATGTAATTTTACCAGCTTCACTGCGACTCAGCCTGGAGGTCAAACTGGTAGGGAAGAGACAGGGAAACCATCCGGGAGGATCTCCTAAACACAAAGAGCTCTATCCAGGCCAATAGGTTCCTGTGCAGTTACGGAGGAAGATGTCAAGAGCCCCAACCCTGAGCATATAGTTGGAACTACGGAAAAGGAGGGAGGATCAGGAGAAACTTCACCGTAGGAGACCTCAGGGGATTCTGGGGAACAGGCCAATGATTATGATCTCGCGAGAGAACTTCTATCCAGGGACTTATTCCCACACGGAAAACTGAGACGTCAGTACTGGCGAATTTGCAAATCCATCGTGTACTTCATTGCTTAGGTCAGTGAATCGCCCTTGCTTTTTTGTCTTTGGCCAATCAGGCCAGTTCCTTTCTCCCCTTCCTCCCTACTAGCTCTCAGAAAGCGCTATGAATTGGATCCTGTTCCCAAAGACCCAAGAGTCACATGGAAATGTGATTGGCACGTTCTTTGCTCTCCCTCTGGGCTGTGCAGCCAAATGACAGGTTTCTTGATACATAAAAAAGGGTCTTAAGGAGCTGGGCTTCTCAGGGTCGCTCAACTGTAGGAAGTGCATGAAGCACCGGGACTTCCTGTGCCTGTACAGAATAGTCCGAAACATTTCGCCGGGTAGCCGTCCTCACAGCAACAGTGATCGCTGAACAAGCTATCCCTCTTCCTTGTCGCTTACGCTCCCTCCACCGCACATCACATTTTCCTTTTAAGGGTCGTGCTTGACGGTGTGGTGTGGGTGGTGCCTGGGGAAATCAGTTAATGGAGCTGGTGGCTGTCTTGGAACCACATGTAAGCACCACAAAGCCAGGTGACTATGTAAGACAACCTCTTTGTTTAATGGGCTCAGTGGACAAGGGACCCACACAAACTTACACACGACTTGAGGGCTTTGCCTGTAGTAGTCTATGCCTTTCTCAACCCTTGCCATGACTGCATACACACGCGTACCACGTATACTCACACATACACACACCAGTCCAAGCCTCAGACAAAAAGCAGTTTATTGGCAAGGAGACAGGTGTTAATGTAGCTGTTGAGCCTTGGAGTTTTCCTTGCCTTTCAGCCCCCTTCTCACTCCACACTTGTCCTTCTCCCAGCCTGCTGGTCTGTTGATGTCCACTAGAATCTGGGCTTGGCATCCAGTCTAGATACCATGATACCACAGACATCCTTCTGTGTCCACCAGTGTCTAGGTGTCAGGGTGGGTTGGAATCCTTGAGGAACATAGGTCTGGGATCTCTCCAAGAATGCCTTTCTTGGCTAAGGCCAGCTGTAGTAGCCTGAGGTTATGGGTGAGCACTGCCTACCACACAGCAATACTTGCTTCAAAGGAAATATCAAGATGTCCCCCTTATTCCATCACCTTAAATTTCAGAAGTTCCATTGCTGCAGCTCATAAGGTCAAACCCTGCTTCAGGGTGTGGGTCTTCCAGGGCAAGGGTGGGAGAAATCTATTCTTAATAAATTAAGAGGCAGCAAGAATTTAGTGTTAAGTCTTTAGACTAAGGGCAGTTTATTTATTCAATAAGTATTTACTGAGTCCCTACTGTGTGCTAGGCAGTGATCTAGAAGCTGGGAGTATAGCCCACACTGGCAAGGACCTGACTGTGCCCAGCCAGGACAATTTCCTGAGCTTCAAGGTTATTGTCTCCAATTCCTATTTCTATCTATTCACTCCTTTCTCCCATCTCTCCCCCTTCTCCCTCCCACCACCTCCCAGGCCCTTTCTTCTCTGCTTAAGCAGAAGATGCCCTCCCTTTGGTCACCTAGGCCCCACCCTCCCTGACCCCATCATTCCAGTTCTGTTGGTTGTTCCTCCTTGAGGGGCCTTCCCCTATCTCCTATCCCAAAGGGCCTTAGGACTAGGTGCCCACGCTGATGCTTTATACGAGCAGAACTGTCACCAAAACCCTTGCCACACTCTGCACACTTGTATGGCTTCTCCCCAGTGTGTGTGCGCCTATGTTTGACCAGATCAGAGCTCCGGGGAAACTCTTTCCCACAGAAGCCACACACATGGGGTTGGCTAAGTCCAGAAGGCTGGGCCCGAACTCGAGGTCGAGGGGCCATGGGTGCTGGGCCAGGTGGGTTATGTGGCCGCAGGAGAGTGGACGGTGGCGGGGGCCGGGCCCGTTCACCACGGTGAGTGCGCAGGTGCTTGACTCGGGCTGAGCTGTCAGCAAACCCCTTGCCGCATTCTGGACAGAGGTAAGGTTTCTCCCCTGTGTGCACACGATGATGTTTCACCAGGTCAGAGCTTCGGCGGAAGCCCTTGCCACACTCAGGGCACTTGTGGGGTTTGTCACTTGCCAGTGGTGGAGGTGGCTCCCCAGCCTGGGGGCCCCCAGGCTCCGGCTCCAACCCAGGCAGGCCAAATGGCCCATCACCTGAGTGTGAAGGGCTTCGAGGCGTCAGTGGGGGGCTGGTGCCAAGAGGAGGTGGGGGAGGGCTGGGGATCAGGGGAGCTAGAGGGTAGCCTGGGAAGCTGAAGTCTTGGGGCTCTATGTGTGTGAGGCGGTGGCGAAGAAGGGTGGAGCTGACACTGAAGGTGCGGTCACATTCTGGGCAAGCATGAGGCCTCTCACCACTGTGGGTGCGGAGGTGCTTGACTCGGGCGGAACTGTCAGCAAAGCCCTTGCCACACTCAGGGCAGAGGTAGGGCTTCTCTCCTGTGTGCACCCGTAGGTGCTTCACCAGGTCTGAGCCCCGGGCAAACTCCTTTCCACACACATCACAGCCAAAGGGCTTGGGCCCCAGGTGACTGCGCTGGTGGCTCAGGAGGCTGCAGCTAAGCACAAACCTTTTGCCACAATCAGTGCAGATATATGGCTTGTCCTGGGCCTTGGGTCCCTGCACAGCTGCTGTAGCTGCCCGAGAGGGCTGCCGTCGGGGGACTACTGGCTGGGGTGGCTGCTCTCCTCGGTGTGTCCGCTGGTGCTTTATTCGGGCAGAACTATCACCAAAGCCCTTGCCACAGATGCCACACTTGTAGGGCTTCTCACCTGTGTGTGTCCGCTGGTGTTTTACCAGGTCAGAACTCTGTCGAAAGCTCTTGCCACATTCACCACAGATAGTGGGGCGCTCACCAGCAGGGATCCGGGGCCGAGGAATCTTTGGAGGGCCCTGGGCTGGTGGCCGGGTTCTGTAGGGTTTCTCACCACTATGAGTTCGCTGGTGTTTGATACGGGCAGAGCTATCCCCAAAGCCCTTGCCACAGACCCCGCACTTGTAGGGTTTCTCCCCTGTGTGGGTCCGCTGGTGTTTTACCAGATCTGACATCTGCCGGAAGCTCTTGCCACACTCACCACACACAGCAGCCCGATCACTACTAGCCTGGCCCCACCGTGGTTCTCCCAGGAGGCGGGGAGCTCTATCCCGAGGCTGAGGCTTTCCTAGCCCCTCTCTCTGGACCCATAAGTCATCCCAAGTCTGGATGCCATCGGGTTTGAGGGAGGCATTTCCCACTTCATGACCTGGGGCCAAATCTTCTTCTTTGAACCCCAAGCCATCCTCTTGTGATGTATGATCATACTCATCCGTTTGAGAAAGCTCCACATTCTCACTCCCTAGACCTGGGGAAAGAAAGGGGAGTTGTAGACACTGCCCTTTGGCTCAGCCCTTATCTTTGATAATAAATAGCCCAGGAAGACTTAACAATCTGTGGTCATGAGAAGCTATCTTTCTTGGGGCGGCACCTGTGGCTCAGTGAGTAGGGTGCCAGCCCCATATACCAAGGGCGGTGGGTTCAAACCCGGTCCTGACCAAACTGCAACCAAAAAATAGCAGGGCACTGTGGTAGGCACCTGTAGTCCCAGCTACTTGGGAGGCTGAGGCAAGAGAATTGCTTAAGCCCAGGAGTTGGATGTTGCTGTGAGCTGTGTGATGCCACGGCATTCTACCAAGGGCAACAAAGTGAGACTCTATTTCTACAAAAAAAAAAAGAAAAAAAAAAAAAAAAGAGAATCTATCTTTCTCACTGCCTCTCCTCTGAATTTCTACAGCACTTATTATCTGCATTTCTCAGTAACAACTTCCCTTTACTATGCCCTTAATACATGCCAATCATTGAACTAAGCATTATTAGTCTTAGAGGGCTATGAAATTATACTATTACGGCTAGGTACCTGTGGCTCAAGTGGCTAAGGCGCCAGCCACATACACCTAAGGTGGCGGATTCGAATCCAGCCCAGACCTGCCAAACAACAATGATGGCTGCAACCAAAAAATGGCCGGGCGTTGTGGCGGGCGCCTGTGGTACCAGCTACTTGGGAGGCTGGGGCAGGAGACTTGCTTGAGTCCAGGAGTTGGAGGTTGCTGTGAGTGTGAAGCCATAGCACTCTACCCAGGGGGATAGCTTGAGGCTCTGTCTCAAAAAAAAAAAAAAAAAAAAGAAATTATACTATTACCATCTTCATTTTATTTTGAGACAGAGTCTCACTATGTTGCCCTTGGTAGAGGGCATCACAACTCACAGTCATCTCCAATTCTTGGACTTAAGCAATTCTCTTGCCTCAGCCTCCTGAGTAGCTGGGACTACAGGCGCCTGCCACAACGCCCGGCTATTTTTTTTTTTTTTTGATGCAGTTGTCATTGTTGCTTTAGCTGGCCTGGGGCAGGTTCGAATCCTCCAGCCTCGGTGTATGTGGCTGGCCCCTACCCACTGAGCTACCTCTCAGCTGCTGCCTCTCCTCTGGGTCATGGATATCCAGGTCCCAGGGCTCTGCCGCGCACTCCATTACTGGCACACCACCCTGAGCAAGAGGACAGCCACCATCCTCATTTTACTTCTTCTTTTCTTTTTTTTTTTTAAGACAGAGTCTCATTCTATCACCCTGGATAGACTGCCATGTTGTCACTGTAGCTCACAGCAACCTCAAACTCTTGGGCTCAAATGATCCACCTGCCTCAGCCTCCCCAGTAGCTGAGACTACAGGCACCTGCCATGATGCTCAGCAAGGTTTTCTATTTTTAGTAGAGACAGGGTCTTCTTGCTCCACCTTATCTCGAACTCCTGAGCTCAAGAAATCCACCTGCCTCAGCCTCCCACAGTGCTAGGAATATAGGCTTGAGCAACTGTGCCTGGCCTCTCATTTTACTTTTATAGGCACAGAGACTCTGAGAATTTAAGTCACTTGCTGGGTTTATAAAGGTGAGAAAGTAACAAAGCCTAGTTTCTAACTCACTTTTGTCTGACACCTGTGTTAACCACTACCTTGTTGTATCTATATTTGGAAAACGTGAGGTTTGCTTTCTATTGCACCTTATTATATTAGCCCACTGGGTAATTTATTACTTTAGTCACCCTGTGGGTACCCTAAGGGACCTAGACACTTATCCAAGATGCTTTGAATTGGCAGAAGAAATAAGGTAAAGTATCAATAATTATAATTGTGGGTTCAGAATAATAATGTTATCATTATTATCATTAATAATAATGTTATCATTATCTCAAGAGAGATAAGAGATAAGGAAATAGGAACCAGCACCCACAGCAGAGCAAAGAGAAATCAGGGAGAGGAATGGAAGGCAGGGCTGAGCATGTAAGATTTGAACTGAACACTAAGCTAAGGTTTTTAATAAGTAGACAGGAGCTACAACAGGCTTTTGAGAAGAAAGACAGGATGAGATCTGGACTTAGATCAATCTGGCTGCACAGTACATTATTGGAGTGAAAAGGATAGAAGGGAGGCTCTTGCAATTGCCAAGACACAGAAAGAGTCCTGAAGTAGGGCAGAGGCAGGGAGCATGGTGGAGACTGTGGGGGCAGGGAGAGAGTCCTTGAGAAGATGCCCCTCAAAGTCTAGCGCACAGTAGATGCTCAGAAAAGCAGGGTCCCTCCCTCGGGTTTTGCTCCCCTCCCCCGTCTCCCAGAGGCATAGCTTCAGTCTTAATTTTCTTGGTCTCAGCGCTGAAAAACCCAGCACCGGAGACCCCCACCCAGCCATTACCTGTCCATGGTGGCGCGCGGCCGCGGCCCTCACCTGTGCGGACACCTCTCAGTTGCTGCCTCTCCTCTGGACCATGGAGATCCGGGTCCCAGGGCTCTGCCGCGCGCTCCATCGCCGGCACACTACCCTGAGCAAAAGGACGGCCACATAATCCTGCGGTCACACAGCCATGTGTGGCCCGTGGCGCTCTGCCGCTGCCCTCTGCCGGCCGGCGCCCGCACCGGGCAGTCGGGTCGTAGGCGCTAGGCTCGGGGCGCGGCTGCCGGTGACCCCCGCCCGCGCCGCCGACCACCCCTACACCGCCGCTCCTCCCGGCACGCAGCCTCCCCTCTCACCTTGCCGGCCGCCTCTGGCGCCGCCACTCCGGCGCGCTCCGGAGCCCCTCCGCGGGGTGCGAATGCCCAAGCCGCCGACAGCTCCGGGTTGCGGGCTACGAGCCAAACCGGGAAGGGGGTCGGACCCAGGCGTCCCGGGGGCGGCTGTCGGGGGCGGGGACGGGAAGCGGAAGCGCGGGGCTCACAGAGCCGCTCTAGGACCTTGGAGGAGCTGCGTTCCTGCGGGGGCCGCCCGCCTTGGCGGGAGCTCGGTGGCCAGCGGGCGGTTGCGTGTGGCCGCAAGGGCTACTCTAAGCCGAGGACAGTGGCCCGAACTCTGTGGTATTAACCGTGTGCCTCCTGGGCTGCAGGTGGGCAATGAGGGCCGAAGACTCTTTCAAATTGTTGCAGTGTCGCAGGCCATTCGTACCGACCTCCCTGGCTAGCCGATAGCGCCAGCCACTCGGGGCCGTGAGAGACAAAGAAAGAGGGATCCAAAGACGGACCCAGGGAAGGGGATGGGGGAGAGACCAAGGCAGACAAAGGGCGGCGGAGACCCCAGACGGGGCGGGGCGGGGCGCCAAGACACTGGAAACAAAGCCGGGCTGGTGGTAGAGGCCGAGGGCCGGGGGTGGGGGCTGGGCTTGGGGAGACCGAGGCAGGAGCAGATCCTAGAGGCAGACACCCGGTAAATGCCGCGGAGGAGAGGCAGGCAGATGGAATCGCACCTAGGGTCTGGTACGGAGACCTGAGCCAGAGACTCCAAAATCCTCACTTAAGAACCCTAAATGAGAGAGGACGTAAGGGCCAGAGGGAGATGGAGGGGACAGCGACCCACCAAAAATACCGGAATATGAGATGGGCCGCTAGAGACAAAGAGATGTAGAAACTGATAAGAGATATAGTCACTGAGGAGCTAAGAGAAAGAGGCAGGTAGCCTGGAGAGGAACAGGCCTGGGGCAGAGGAACAAAAGACTGCTGTCTGTGAAACAAGTAGAGACAAAGAGACAGAGACACAAAGAAAGAAGCTGCCAGAAAGACTAGAGACAGGTCAACAACCCTACAAAGGTCAAACCTAGGGAGAGACTAGAGAATTCCCATCCTAGTGGGGCCCTGGCTGGGACTGTGTTCCAGCAGACGCGGGCCCCAGGACCATACACATTTGCAGTCATAGCTCAGACTTGGAGAAGACAAGCCTGAAGTTACTAGATGGGAACCTGAACTGGGGTCTAAAGGTAGAGAAACATCTTCAGGGATATTGTTCCAGTATGGTACTCTGGGCAGGCTTGCCTTTGGGGATGAGAGAGCGCCTGGAATTGTCTTCAGCCCTTCTGCCAAAGATGTGGAGGGAATTGTGATTTGTATAGTAATCCACATTTATTAACATCTTAATGCAAAGCTAAGATTTGGGGATACAGAGTTGAAACGCCTGCAATATTTGTCCTTGTGGTACTACCAGTTTAAAGGGATAAGCACACAAATCATTAAAAATAAGAGAACTGGGTAGTGCCTGTGGCTCAGTGGGTAAGGAGCTGGCCCCATATACTGAGGGTAGTGGTTCGAACCCGGCCCCGGCCAAACTGCAACAAAAAATAGCCGGGTGTTGTGGTGAGCGCCTGTAGTCCCAGCTACTCGGGAGGCTGAAACAAGAGAATCGTCTAAGCCCAGGAGTTGGAGGTTGCTGTGAGCTGTGACGCCACGTACTCTACTGAGGAGGATAAAGTGAGATTCTGTCTCTAAAAATTATAAAAGTAAGAGAACTAAGCTGGGCTAGAAGGCTCACACCTGTAATCCTATTACTTTGGGAGGCCAAAGGCAGATTGCCTGAGCAAGACCAAGACCCAATCTCTAAAAATAGCCAGGTGTTGTGGCAGGTCCCAGCTACTTGGGAGGCTGAGGCAAGAGGATTGCTTAAGCCCAAGAGTTTGAGGTTGCTATGAGCTATGACATCACAGCACTCTGCTGAGGGCAACAAAATGAGACTCTATCTCTAAATAAATAAATAAGCTTGATTCCTGTAGCTCAGTGACTAGGGCACCAGCCAGTTACACCATGGCTGGGGCTACCTGAGCCTGCTAAACAACAATTACAACTATAACAACAAAACAGCTGGGTGTTATGGCAGGCACCTGTAGTCCCAGCTACTTGGGAGGCTGAGGCAAGAGAATCACTTAAGCCCAAGAGTTTGAGGTGGCTGTGAGCTGTGATGCAACAACACTCTACTGAGGGCAACATAGTGAGACTCTGTCTCAAAAAAATAAAAATAAAATTCACAGGGCAGGCCGTCAGGAAGAGTTGGGTGGAACTCCTTGAATCAGCTGAAACTGCAGTCTACAAGCAGAATTTCTCTGTAGATGCTGCTTTTTTTTTGAGACAGAGTCTCACGTCACCCTGGGTAGAGTGCTGTGGGGTCAACCTAACTCACAGCAACCTCAAACTCTTGGGCTCAAGCGATGCTCATGCCTCAGCTTCCCAAGTAGCTGGGACTATAAGCTTCTGCCTCAACACTTGGCTGGTTTTTCTATTTTTAGTAGAGACGGGGTGGGGGTGGGGTTCTCACGCTTGCTTAGGCTGGTCTTGAACTCCTGAGCTCAAGCAGTCCTCTCACTTTGACATCCCAGAGTACTAGGATTACAAATGTGAGCCACTGTGGATACTGTCTTTAAGATCAGTCATGTAGGCTCAGCGCTTGTAGCTCAAGCAGCTAGGGCACTAGCCACATACACTGCGTAAGCTGGTGGGTTCAAATCCAGTGGCTAGGGCACCAGACATATACACCAGTGAGCTGGTGGGTTTGAATCCAGCCGGGCTTGCCAAACAACACTGACAACTACAACCCCCCCCAAAAATAGCTGGGGTGGCGCCTGTGGCTCATTCAGTAGGGCGCTGGCCCATATACCAAAGGTGGCGGGTTCAAACCTGGCCTCAGCCAAACTGCAACAAAAAAATAGCTGGGCGTTGTGGCGTGTGCCTGTAGTCCCAGCTACTTGGGAGGCAGAGGCAAGAGTCACTTAAGCCGGAGAGTTGGAGGTTGCTGTGAGCTGTGATGCTACAGCACTCTACCCAGGGCAACAGCTTGAGACTCTGTCTCCAAAAAAAAGACCTTGTCACTTAAGTGCTGTTTAACCTTAGGGAAGTTATTTAAGTTTTGTTTCCTAAACTGAAAAATAGGGATGATAATATCTAATTTGGATGGTTGTAGATTAATAGGTGTAAAGCACTTAGCAAAACAATATCAGCTATTGGGTGGCACCTGTGGCTGAGGGAGTAGGGAGCCAGCCCCATATAGCAAGGGTGGCGGGTTCGCACCCAGCCATGGCCAAACTGCAACAAAAAAGTAGCTGGGCATTAGGGCAGGCACCTGTAGTCCCAGCTACTTGGGAGGCTCAGGCAAGAGAATAGCCTAAGCCCAAGAGCTGGAGGTTACTTTGAGCTATGACGCCTTGGCACTCTACCGAGGGTTACAAAGTGAGACTCTGTCTCTAGAAAAAAACAAAACAAAATCAGCTATTCTTTTTTTTCTTTTTCTTTTTTGAGTCAGAGTCTCAAGATGTTGACCTGGGTAGAATGCCATGGTGTCATAGTTCACAGCAGCCTCCAACTCTTGGGCTCAAGCAAGCCTCTTGTCTCAGTTTTTTCTATTTTTAGTAGAGACGAGATCTCACTTTTTGCTCAGGCTGAGCTTGAACTCGTGAGCTCAGGCTATCCACCCACCTTGGTCTCCCAGAATACTGGTATTACAGGTGTGAGCCATCACGCACAGCCTTGGCTATTATTCTTGTAGCCTAGTTGGAGTAATGAAGGAAGGAGAACGTAGCATTTGAGCTGATCCTTTTAGGATTGCTAAGATTTCAGCAAAGTCCTGGACCTGGCTGGGTTGGAGGCTGAATGAAGAACTCCAGGCAAAGGGAATGAAATGAACAGTGGGCCACACAGCAGTTGAAAACCTACCATGTGCTAGAAGTTTGAGATCTAAACATGATCAAGACCTAGTCGCAGGCTCTGCGCCTGTGGCTCAAGTGGCAAAGGCACCAGCCACATCCACCTGAGCTGGCAGGTTTGAATCCAGCCCAGGCTGCCAAACAACAGTGACAGCTGCAGCCAGGCGTTGTGCTGGGCTCCTGTAGTCCCAGCTACTTGGGAGGTGGAGGCAGGAGAATCTCTTGAGCCCAGGAGTTGGAGGTTGCTGTGAGCTTTGATGACACAGC
>NW_003852491.1:7177884-7181309 GCF_000181295.1 Otolemur garnettii | reverse complement strand
TGTAATGCCACGGCACTCTACCCAGGGGGACAGCTTGAGGCTCTGTCTCAAAAAAAAAAAAAAAAAGGAAAACAGCAGAAGATAAAGATTAAAATGGTAAGTTTATTTGTTTGTTCCACAAACATTTCCTGGGTGCCCACTTGTTTTTGGAAATGGAAATAGAGAGTCTAAATGATTGACCCACCCACCATACTCACTTGCAGAGCTAGCCAGCTCTGACTTTGAGAACACAAGTCTAAAGTTATTAGATCTGAACCTGAGCTTGAGTTTAAAGATATAGAAGCCCCTATAGGGATGCTGGGGGTGGGAGATACAGGTAACTATGTAGACATGATGGCAAGATGAAAAAGAACCAATCCAAATGATTACTAAATGGGAAGAGACCTGTCTACCACATTTCCTTTGTCCAACTGAACAGACTCCCAACCTTATCATATGAATGGCCATGATTCATTGGAATTAGTAAGCATGTACCTGGATAATAGTGTCACTGTTAATTCATATCGACTCTCCACTTAACAAGTCAAGAGCTTTTTCTGCAGGGAAGTGTGTTACACAGTGTTTTAACTATCCAACTTCCTTTGTTTTCTTGTTTTTGTTTTAGAGACAGAGTCTCACTTTATCACCTTCCGTAAAGTGCCATAGATAGCATTACAACTCACAGCAACCTCCAACTCCTGGGCTTAAGCAATTTTCTTGCCTCAACTTCTGAGTAGCTAGGACTACAGGTGCCTGCCATAACACCCAGCTTTCTTTTTGTTGCAGATTGGCAGGGGCTGTGTTCAAACCTGCCACCCTGGGTATGTGGGGCTGGCGCCCTACCCATTGAGCCACAGGCACTGCCCTTATTTTTGTTTTTATTTAATTTTCTTTCACCGTTTTTTTTTTTTAAGAGATGGGGTCTTGCTGTGTTGCCTAGGCTGGAGTGCAGTGGCTGTTCACAGCTGTGATCCCGCTACTGATTAGCACAGGAGTTTTGACCTGCTCTGTTTCCGACCTGGGCCAGTTCACCCCTCTTTAGGCAACCTGGTGGTCCCCTACTCTTGGGAGGTCACCGTATTGATGCTGAACTTAGCACGGACACTGATCAGCATAGGGCAGTACAGCTCAGAACTCCTGGACTCATGCGATCCTCCCATCTCAGCCTCCCGAGTAGCTGGGACTATAGGCGTCCCACCGTGTCTGGCCCAACTTCCTTTGACTCAGTATTTCTTCTTAGAGAAATTAAGCCCAAGGAAATGGTTGGACAAGCACACAGTGGTACCACCACAAACATGTTCATCCCAGCTCAGCATTGTTTGTCATAGGGAAGATTAGGAATCACCCTAAATGCTAAGCGTCTATAAAAATGATAATGTGCCAGAATGTAATGTAAAGAAGAACAAATGAAAAAAAGATAATGTAGATGTACATTTTTTTTTTTTGAGATGTAGCCTTAAGCTGTCCCCATGGGTAGAGTGCCGTGGCATCACTCACAGCAATCTCCAACTCCTGGGCTCAAGCGAGTCTCCTGCTCCGCCTCCCAAGTAGCTGGGATAGATGTGCATTTATTATCATAGATATACAGAATATATGAAGTGACACAAGAAGGTTTCCTAATAAAGTTACAGTGTGACCTTATTTTTATAAGTATATACAGTATGTATACCTACGTGTATGCATAGAAGAAACTCTGGAAGGATAAACACCAAAATGGGGTTATATCAACGTAGTGATATTAGACTTACTTTTTTTTTGTTTTGAGACAGAGTCTTGTTTTCTCTCCCAGAAAACCTGTGCCTCATAGCTCACAGCAACCTCAAACTCTTAGGCTCAGATGATTCCCTTGCCTCAGCCTCCTGAGTAGCTGGAACTACAAGTGCCCACCGTAATACCTGGCTACTTTTAGAGATGAGTCTGGCTCTTGCTCAGGCTGGTCTTGAACCCATGAGCTCAGGCAATTCATCTGCCTCAGCCTCTCAGAGTGCTAGGATTATAGGTGTGAGCCACTTTAAGTCTAGGTGGGCCCCTAGACTTAAATTTAAATCTTTTTTTTTCTTTTTTTTTTTTTGAGACAGAGTCTCACTATGTAACCTTTGGTAGAGTGCTCACAGCTCACAGTAACCTCAGACTCTTGGGCTTTTTTTTTTTGGCTGAGGCTCAGTTTGAACCTGCCACCTCTAGCATATGGGGCTGGCACCCTACTCCTTGGGCCACAGATGCCACCCAAACTCTTGGACTTAAGGGATTCTCTTGCCTCAGCCTCCCAAGTAGCTGGGACTACAGGAGCCCACCACAATGCCTGGCTATTTTTTGTTGTTGTTGTCATTGTTTGGCAGGACTTGCCAGTTCGAACCTGCCAGCTGCTGGTGTATGTGGTTGGCGTCCTACCCTCGGAGCTATAGGCACCAAGGCAAATTTAAATCTTCCTTTCTTCTTTCCTTTCCTTCCTCCCTCCCTTTCTTTCTCCCTCTCTCCCTCCTTCCTTTCTTCCTTTCTTTTTTTTTTGACAGAGTCTTACTCTCTTGCCTAGGCTAGAGTGCCATGGCATCAGCCTAGCTCACAGCAACCTCAAACTCCTGTGTTCAAGTGATCCTTCTCCCTCAGCCTCCCAAGTAGCCGGAACTACAGGGGCCCATCATGACACCTGGTTAATTTTTTCTATTTATTTTTAGTAGTGGCAAGGTCTTGCTCTTGCTTAGGGTGGTCGAGAACTCCTGAGCTTTAGTGCTCCTCCCACCTTGGCCTCCCAGAGTGCTAGGATTACAGACAAGAGCTGCTGTGTCCGGCCTAGATTTAAATTTTGCTAATTCATTTGCATTTAATCTTTTTTTTTCTTTTGCAGTTTTTGGCTGGAGCTGGGTTTGAACCTGCCACCTCCAGCATATAGAACCAGCGCCCTACCCTTTTGAGCCACAGGGCTGCCCTACATTTAATTTTTTTAAGAGAACATGTGTTGGTGGCTAGGTGTGTCCATAGCTCAGTGAGTAGGATGCTGGTCACATATGCTGAGGGTGGCAGGTTTGAGCCCAGCCTGGGTCAGCTAAACAACAATGACAATTGCAACCAAAAAATGGCCGGGCATTGTGGCAGGCGCCTGTAGTCCCAGCTACTTGGGAGGCTGAGGCAAGAGAATAACTTAAGCCCAAGAGTTTAGGTTTTCTGTGAGCTGTGATGCCACAGCACTCTACCGAGGGTGACATTGTGAGACTCTGTCTAAAAAAGAGAGAGAACAGTTGGCTATATAATAAATAGATCTATAAATATGTTGGGTTATTTTTTAGGTTTTTTTTCTTTTTTTTTTTTTAGAAACAGAGTCTCACTTTATCGCTCTGGGTAGAGTGCTGTGGCAGTGTCACACAGCTCACAGCAACCTCCAACTCCTGGGCTTAGGCGATTCTCTTGCCTCAGCCTCCCGAGTAGCTGGGACTACAGGCGCTCGCCAC
>NW_003852491.1:7175341-7177440 GCF_000181295.1 Otolemur garnettii | reverse complement strand
TTTTTTTTTTTTTTTGCAGTTTTTGGCCAGGGCTGGGTTTGAACCCACCACCTCCAGTATATGGGGCTGGCGCCCTACTCCTTTGAGCCACAGGCGCCACCCTGTTTTTGTTTGTTTGTTTGTTTGTTTTTGTGTTTGAGACAGAGTCTCACATCACCCTCAGTGGAGTGCCATGGCCTATATTTCACAGCAACCTCTAACGCTTGGGCTTAAGCAATCCTCTTGCCTTGACCTTTTGAGTAGCTGGGACTATAGGCACCCACAACAACACCCCTCTTTTTTGGTTTTTTTTAGAGATGGGGGTCTTGCTTTTACTCAGGCTGGTCTCAAATTCCTGATCTCAAGCAATCCACCCACTTTGGCCTCCCAGGGTGTTAGGATTACAAGTGTGAGCCACCACACCTAGCCAGTTTTGTTTTTGATTTTTAGACAGAGTCTCACTGTATCACATGGGTTAGAGTGCCATGGTGTCCATGTGTCTGTAGCTCACAGCAACCTCAGACTCCTGGGTTCAAACAATCCACCTGCTTTAGCCTCCCCAGAGGCTACAGGTGCCTCTGCACAATTGCCCGCCACAAGGCCTGGCAAATTTTTCTATTTTTAGTAGAGATGGGGTCTTGCTCTTGCTCAGGCTGGTCTGGAACCCCTGAACTCCAACAAACTTCTTGCTTTGGTCTCCCAGAGAGCAAGGATTATAGGTGTGAGCCACCATGCCTGGCTTATATGGCTCTTAATGGCTATGTATCTCTATAATCACATGTACTTTGAAAAACCTCTGTGAATTCAGTATGCCAGGAATTTTCCAATCTCATTTGATGTGTGAGGGAAGAAAGGCCCAGAGAGGCACCTCTTCTAAGGTTACCTGAGGGGGAACTGTACTAGAAATGAAGCTGGAGGATAGGATATATGTGTACACATGACAATATGGATGAATCTTACAAATTAATGCCAAATGAAGAAATTAACAGAATGACCATTTTTATAAACATATACAGTTCGTGTACATTAAAATTTCTCTGCTAGGGATGGGCTCAGGGGTTCATGGCTGTAATCCTAGCACTCTGGGAGGCTGAGGCAGGTTGATTCCTGAACATGAGTTCAAGAGTTTGAGGCCAGCCTAAGCAAAGAGAGACTCCATCTCTACTAAAAATAGAAAAAGTAGCCTGGAGTTATGGCGGGTGCCAGTAGTCCCAGTACGTGGAAGACTGAGGCAAGAGGATCATCTGAGCCCAGGAGACTGAGGTTTTTGTGAGCCATGATGATGGCAATCTACCCAGGGTGTCAGAGTGAGACTCTGTCTCAAAAAAAAAAAAATAAAATAAAATAAAATATACCGGATATACACTACACATTTTCAAAAATATATACAAACCAAAAAAGTTCACATTACGTGCATTAAAATGGTTCCCTTAGAGTAGGAAGGGAAAAAGCACGAACTGTGGGGCTGCATTAGTCTGTTTGGGGCTACCATAACAGAATGCCATAGACTGGGTGCTTAAACAACAGACATTTATTTTTTCACAGTTCTGGAGACTGGAAGTCCAAGATCGAGGTGCCTGCAGGGTTGGTATCTGGTGAGGCCCCTCTCCTTGGGTTGCTGGGTTGTAGATAGCTGCCTTCTTGCTGTGTCTTCACATGGCCTTTCTTTTTTTTTTTTCCGAGACAGAGCCTAAAGCTATTCCCCTGGGTAGTGTGCTGTGGCATCACAGCTCACAGCAACCTCCAACTCCTGGGCTCAAGCAAGTCTCCTGCCTCTGCCTCCCAAGAAGCTGGGACCACAGGTGCCCACCACAACACCTGGCTATATTTTGGTTGCAGCCATCTTGTTGTTTGGCAGCCCGGGCTAGATTCGAACCTGCCACCTTAGGTGTATGTGGCTGGTGCCTTAGCTGCTTGAGCCACAGGTGCTGAGCCAGGACATGGCCTTTCTTTATTGTTTTTTTTTTTTGGCCGGGGCTGGGTTTCAACCTGCCACCTCTGGCATATGGGGCCAGCACCCTACCCTTTTCAGCCACAGGCATGGCCTCCACATGGCCTTTCTTCTGTTCATGCCCACACAGAAAGAAAGATGGTCTTTTCTTTTCTTTTTTTTTTTTTTT
>NW_003852491.1:7147812-7174160 GCF_000181295.1 Otolemur garnettii | reverse complement strand
TGGGAGGCTGAGGCAAGAGAATCACTTAAGCCCAAGAATTTGAGGTTGCTGTGAGCTGTGATGCCATAGCACTCTACCCAGGGTGACATAGTGAGACTCTATCTCAAAAAAATAAAAAGAAAAGACAAAAGAAAATGAGGTTGGAGGGCCGTACCTGTGGCTCAAAGGAGTAGGGCACTGGCCCCATACGCCAGAGGTGGCAGGTTCAAACCCAGCCCCAGCTAAAGACTAAAAAAAAAAAAAAAGACAAGAAAATGAGGTTGGAGAGGTGAGCAGGACCCAGAGCAAGCAGGGACTTGTAGGCCATGGTAAGGAGCCTCTGAGAGGTTAATTTGCATGCCCAAGATTATCCAGCTAATAAATGCTAAAGCCAGGTTTGTATATATATAAAACCAGAACACTCTAAGTCCTGTTAACAAAGCTGAAATACATGCATTTCATTTTACCAGGAGAAAAGCAGAGCTCAGAGAGGTCAAATGACTTGCCCAGAGGACACAGTAAGTGGTAGAGCTGAGGTTTGGTGAGTTATTTCTGACTCCCAAAGCTATGCTATTTTTCACATGTTCTGCACCTCTGACCCTTTGTCTCCAACTTGATTTGTTTACTCATTCTTTCATGTACTCATGCATCTACCATATAATTTACTGGTACCTTCTTTGGGCCAGGGCCTGTAGAAGACACTGGGGATACAGAAATTAAGAAGATATGGTGCTTGTCCTCAGAGAGTTCAGCCAGTAGAAGACAGCCAGCTGAGCAAATGTGGGCATTGGAGGGGCCTGCAAAAGGTGCTTTGGAGTCTAGAGGTAGAATTATTTTGCCTAGGGTAGTTGGGGAAGATTTCACAGAGGAGGCTCTTTGAATCAAACCCTTGAAGGATGAAGAGGAGTTCACTAGGCACAGAAAAACAAAAGCTCGATGTGGGCAAAGAGCTAAGGATGTTTAGACCAGTGAGAGATGGAGTGATGAGGCCAACTGGGGAAGGCTTTGGCTGTCAGTCAAGAACTCAGAATTTGATTCTAAGTTACTAGAGAGTCTCTAAAGGGTTTTGAGCAGGGAGTTCCTAGACAAGATTCTGTTTCTGGCAGTGATTTCCAAAGACCTGGAGTCCTTTTAAGGATTCAGTGACTCAGGCTGGGCACAGTGGCTCATGCCTGTAATTCTAGCACTCTTGGGAGATGAAAGCAGGTGGACTGCTTGAGCTCAGGAGTTAGAGACCAGCCTGAGCAAGAGCAAGACCCTGTCTCTACTAAAAATAGAAAAATTAGCTGGGCATTGTGGTGGACATCTGTAGTCTCAGCTACTTGGGAGGCTGAGGCAACAGGATCTCTTGAGCCCAAGAGTTTGAAGTTGCTGTGAGTTATGATGCTATGGCACTCTACCCAGGGCACAGGGTGAGACTCTGTCTCAAAAAAAAAAAAAAAAAATCCAGTGAATCCTTTGTATGAACTGGAAAATTGATGACCCCTACCACACCCAAATCTCATTATGGTATTTGGTCCACTCAGAGCTTAGGAACTTTTTTTTTTTTTTTTAACCATCTCATTAAAGCCTCTGTCTCACATGCTAAAGAGAAAAGTCTGCTTCCTTCCTCTCTGTCCTTACTTCCCACCATGACAATGGGCTACAGAGGGGCTTGGAATAGAGGTGTGTGGAGAATGATGGGATTGAAGCTATCTTTAGGGATCGATAGGCATGGGCAAAGGGATCCAGGAGGTGGGAGCCCTAGATATTCTTAGTCTTGGCTTTCCCCACCTTTCTGTGCCTGTCTAGCATCTCAGCTTCCTATACTGCCCGCCCCCTTGTTTGCTGCACTGAACTTCCTGTCCTACCAGAGGAAGTGGGCAGCATAGCAGGTGCAGTGACAGCTAGCGGAGCCATGGTAAGTCCTTACCCTCAGGAACCCAGGTATCTTGGCCCCCAGACCCCTTTACCCGAGGTCCCCAGGTCAACTCAAAGTAGGCTGACTTTTCCCATCCCCTGAACTAGGAAAAGTGATGCTGGGGGGCCCTGCCTGCCACTTCTAACAACCTCATATTGTCCACCCCCCACCAACAGGACAAGGAGTATGTGGGTTTCGCTGCCCTCCCCAACCAGCTCCACCGCAAGTCTGTCAAGAAGGGGTTTGACTTCACACTCATGGTGGCAGGTCTGGAGGTTTTGGAGAGGGAACTGGGGAAAGGGTATGCTCAAGAGACCCTGGCAGTCCCCTCACCTGACCTGTTGGAGTTGTTCTGTCCACAGGGGAGTCAGGCTTAGGGAAATCCACCCTCATCAACAGCCTGTTCCTCACCAACCTCTATGAGGATCGGCAGGTGCCAGAGGCCAGTGGTAAGAACTTCCCAACCCTCTTGCAGGCAGTGCTCTCTGCCCCTCCCCATGTCCCCAGTCTGTACGAGTCCTTTCTATCTAGGGACTTAGGCAGCTCACTGCTTTTCTTTGGAACTGTTCCGACCCTGAAACATGGGTGGGGGTAACTGTGATATTAAGAAAGGAAATTAGTCCTGCCTCAGACCCCTTCCTAGCTCCCTGACCTCTCCCCATCCCTGTAGCTCGCTTGACACAAACGCTGACCATTGAGCGCCGGGGCGTGGAGATTGAGGAGGGGGGTATCAAGGTGAAGCTCACCCTGGTGGACACGCCTGGTTTTGGGGACTCAGTGGACTGCTCAGATTGGTGAGAATGGGAGGGGATGGAGGCTAAGTCTCTCAAAGTGGCTACTCTGTGGAGATCAAGGGTTAGTTACAGGGCTGGTCTGTCTTGGCTCTCTGACCCAAAAGATGGTATTCTGCTTCCAAGATACTCTGTGCTTCTTGATGTTTCACCTATGCCCCTACAAGTCTCCCTTGATGTTTTTGGTTGGGACCAAAGAAACTACTTCCTACTCCCACAGTCCTGGCTAGCCTTGCCCCCTTCCTTGCAGCTCTCATCTCTGACTGCTCCTCCTCTCCCCACACTCCAGCTGGCTGCCTGTGGTTCACTTCATCGAGGAGCAATTTGAGCAGTACCTTAGGGATGAGAGTGGCCTGAACCGGAAGAACATCCAGGATTCCCGAGTCCACTGCTGCCTCTACTTCATTTCACCTTTCGGCCGGGGGTATAGGGTGGCCCCTGGGGGTTGGAGCATTTGGAGAAGGCTGGTGGGGGGTCTCTGCACCCTGTGACTAGGTGCTGACCAATCCCTGGATGCAGGCTCCGGCCCCTAGATGTGGCCTTCCTCCGGGCAGTACATGAGAAAGTCAACATCATCCCAGTCATCGGCAAAGCAGATGCCCTGATGCCTAAGGAAACCCAAGCCCTCAAGCAGAAGGTGTGGGTGGTGACCTCTGACCTTCGATCCTAAGTGAGGCCAAAAGTTCTGACCAAACTTGATTTCATCTTTGACTTTGATCTTGGGGTGGCCTTTTGGAAGCATGATGTGCCAGGCTAAACTGTGGGAGAAAATCTTCTGTGGAAGGCAGGTAGCAAGCTGCCAGAGGTAGCCATGTCTCTGAAGGCTCAGAATAGGATGCATGTGTAGCCCCTGGGCTAGACTCTGGGCTGAGGCCTATCTTGAGGGCAGGGGCATAAACATAAGAACATGGTAGCCCTAAGTTTAACTCCCAAATAACGTTAACACTCATACAATGGCTTCCCTAATAAAATGAGTTATGGTTTTTCTTTTTTTTTAAAAAAGAACATGATAGCCTCCCTTTGGCCCCAAGATACTGATGATCCTCCACTGCAGTGTCTTCAGAGCCTTCTCCCACTGTTTCTGCTGTTGTCTCTCCTGGTGTCATAATGTCTGCCCACAGACATCGAATTTTGTCCTAGTTATTTACCATCTATGTTTCTAAGATTTTATTTTCAGTCATCTTCATGTCTATCTTTTATGTCTTCCTCTCTGTCTCTGACCACCAGTCTCTCTGTAATCTCACTGTCTCTGGTCTTGTGTCTGTCATCATGGCCTCTGTGTTTCACACTGTCTCTGTATCTCTCTCCTCTGAGATCCGGGACCAGTTGAAAGAAGAGGAGATTAACATCTATCAGTTCCCCGAATGTGACTCTGATGAAGATGAAGACTTCAAGAGGCAGGATGCAGAGATGAAGGTGTGAGAGGGAAAAGAGGAAGGGGCAGAGAAGCAGAGGAAGCAGATGTGGAGGGTGAAGCTGAGAAAGAGGTTTCTGTCCATGAGGTGCCAACAGTGACCACTGACCCCTGACCTCTAGGAAAGCATCCCTTTCGCAGTTGTCGGTTCCTGTGAGGTAGTGAGGAATGGTGGGACCCGACCAGTGAGGGGACGCTGCTACTCCTGGGGTACTGTGGAAGGTAAGAACAGCAAGGAACTCAGGCTCCTCCAAGTCAACCACCTCCAGCATGTGGAGTTGGGGTGGGCTCTAATACTGGGAGCGATCCGATAGAGTGACTGCGGGACTCCTCGCAGACCGGACTATGAGGGTGGGGTTGGACCCTAAACTCCCTGACGTTCCTTGGTCCGTCCCCCAGTGGAGAACCCACATCACTGCGATTTCCTGAACCTGCGACGGATGCTGGTGCAGACACACCTGCAGGACTTGAAAGAAGTGACGCATGATCTGCTGTACGAGGGCTACCGGGCTCGCTGCCTACAGAGCCTGGCTAGGCCTGGGGCTCGCGATCGAGCCAGCCGCAGGTGAGAGTAGCAGCCAATTCTCCGGGTGCTTCCAAGGCCCCGCCCTCACCATGACCCCGCCTCCCGTGTCTCTGTTCTCACCCTCCGTGACCTCGCCTTCACCACCCAGACCTCTCTCCCAGACTCTTCACCGGTTTTGTCTACATCCCTAACCTCAAGACCATGACTCCGCTTCCTAGACACCATCCTCGTCCCAGGCCCTGACTCTCGGCCCTTACCCACGACCCCAGGTCCCTTTCTTGATCTCTCTTCCCTTCGCACTACCTCCCAGTAAGCTTTCCCGCCAGAGCGCTACAGAGATCCCGCTGCCCATGCTGCCCCTGGCCGAGACGGAGAAGCTGATCCGCGAGAAAGACGAAGAGGTGAGTAACCTTCGCTTTCCCCTGCCCAACGGCTTTTCGAGGTTCTTCTCTGGCCTCTCCTTGTCCCATCGCCTGCAATTTTGCCCCCCACAGCTGCGCCGAATGCAGGAGATGCTGGAGAAGATGCAGGCCCAGATGCAGCAGAGTCAGGCTCAGGGCGAGCAGTCGGACGCTCTCTGAGGCCCCTGCCGGGTCCCGCCTCACCTCGGCTCCGCCCTCAGTTCGTCTCCTGTCCAATCCCCGCGCCTCAGACCGCCCAACGCCTAAGCCTGGAGCGCCAGCTGCAGGGCCCACCTTTGCTTTGGCTTTACGTGTATTCTCCGCCCAGGATGTTCTCCTAGTGGCGGGAGTTGTAGCAGGTCCCTGGCCCCGCCCCCAGCCCGTCTTCCGCCCACTTCACGCGTGGGAGCCTCTGACCTCTCCTATTAGTCCTCGGGCGTCGCTTCCTTAAGCCCAAATTTTCAATAAAAACTGAGTTTCCTTGAAGCCTGGAGAGTCTTTTCTTTCCTAAGGGAAACAAGCGGCGAGCATAACGCGTGGAGCCGCCGCACACAGGCCGGCGGGCCACTGTTTATTCGCTTGCTGGGCCGCTGCGTGCCTGCAGTGTTTCAGCCCAGTCTCCGGCCTGGGGCCCTCTCACACAGACATACTGTGGGCGCGCACCCATAAGAAACAAAGACCAGCTGAATTTTATTGGGAGTCGGGGTGGGGCGGACTGGCTGGAAGCATTGGCCAGTAGGCGTCTAAGAGGGCCCCCTATTCCTGGTCCTTGGCGTCGCCATGGGTGATAACGTAGCAGATGTTTTTGTAGTCTACGTTGCCGCCGACATCGGGAGGGAAGGCCGCCCACATGTTCTTGATCTGAAAGTAGACACAGGGACTTTGCCTACTGGCCCTTAAGTTCTGCTCCTCATCCTCTCCTTTTCTCTCCTCCCAGGCCCTCCCCCACTCACCTCCTCCTTGGTAAAACGATCGCACTGCGTGGTAAGCAGCTCCTCCAGGCTGAAGGGAGGAGACCGAGACATGGGGAGTTGAGATTGGATTCATGATTCCTTTCCACTCCTTCCCACCTCATCCCCATTGCTACTCTTAGTGTCCCCTAGAGACCAGGGCCACTCTAGAACCCTCATTGGCTTTCTTTTGTTTTTTCTTTTTTTATTTGGAGTTTTGACCGGGGCGAGTTTGAACCCACCACCTCCGATATGTAGGACCTGCACCCTACTCCTTTGAGCTACAGGCGCCACTCGGCTTTCTTTCTTTTTTCTTTTCTTTCTCTTTTGTTCTCTTCTTTCTTTCTTTCCTTCCTTTTTTTTTTTTTGGAGACAGAGTCTTATTTTGTCACCCTTGGTAGAGTGCCCTGGCTTCAGAGCTCACAGAAACCTGAAAGGCTTGGGCTTAAGCGATTCTCTTGCCTCAACCTCCCGAGTAGCTGGGACTACAGGCTTTCGCCATAATGCTGGGCTACTTTTTAGAGACAGGGTCTCGTTCTTTCTCAGGCTGGTCTCTAACCTGTGAGCTCAGGCAATCCATCTGCCTCGGCCTCCCAGAGTGCTTAGGATTATAGGCGTGAGCCACTGTGCCCAGCCTGGCCTGTCACTGGCTTTCTAAGCTCTCTGGCTTCTCTACTTTTGCCCTTCCTCCACATATGTGTGAAAATGCAATCCTACTCCTAGTTTCCTAACTTCTCTCTCACCTCTGGAATTACCTAACGCTTGGTAGGAGTTTAAGGAGGCTCCTGTGGGAGCAGCTGGTGGGACACTTACAACTGCTTCTTGATGGTGCCCTTCCCATCAGGGTCCAGGACCTTGAAGGCTCCAGTGATCACATCTTCAGGGTCGGCACCTGGGAGGTCAGAGGGCATGTGAGGCTGAAGGGTCCCTGAAGGATCTGGGAAGAGGCAGCTGAGGGCTTGGACCCAGGACACTTGACTGACCCTTGAGCTTCTCCCCAAACATGGTCAGAAAGACAGTGAAGTTGATGGGACCACTAGCTTCTTTCATCATGGCATCTATCTCCTCATTCTTCACATTGAGGCGACCTGGAGGAGGTTAGGAAAAGCACGGGCTAGAGCAGACTCCTGGGCCAGGGCTGTGCTTACCATAAATTCAAATCATTCCCTCCATTTTTCAGCTGGGCAGCCTGAGGCCCAAGATGAAGCTGTTAGGGCCAGAACCCAAGGCCACTGAATTCCCTGGACTTTGCAGCCTTGATAGAGGTAGGGGGCTCACCCATGGCTGCGAAGGTGTCCCGAAGGTCCTCTTTGTCAATAATGCCATCACGGTTCTGGTCAATTACTGTGAAGGCCTGTGGAGGGCAGGGTTGGGGAGGGGTTACGTCCCTTATGGCCAGTCCTCAGCATCCCTACCCCAGGCAGATCAGATTCTGGCCCCCAGCCAGCTGTCCTCTTCTACCCTAGCAGGAAGGGGAGGAAGGAATTCTAAACCCTTTCCCTCCCTCCAAACAGGTGCACATTCCAGGGAGGGGGCTGGGAGGAGAGGCAGAGGGGGTGTCTTTGGTCAACCTTCAGTGTTGCACTTCAGTGTCTTTGCACTCACCTCCTTGAACTCCTGGATCTGAGTCTGGTCGAACATGGAGAAAACATTGGAGCTGCCCTCTGCTGCCCTTCTCTTGGCCTTCTTGGGTGCCTAGGGGTTGAGAGTTGGGCAAAGGGGTCCATGGGCCAGTCCCTATACCTCTCTGGGGGCAATGGATTAGATTCAGCTTTCTGTAAGTCCCTTCTCCTGTCTTTATGAAATTTTATTTTTTTAGAGACAGGGTCTTGTTCTGTCACCCAGGCTATAGTACAGTGGACCTCACTGTAACCTCAAACTCCTGGCTTTAAACAATCCTCCTTCCCCAGCTTCCTGGGTAGCTGGGACTACAGGCCTGTGCCACCATGCCCAGCCAATTTTTAAAGTTTTTTGTAGAGATAGGCTCTCATTATTTGTCCAGGCTTTTAAGTCCCTTCTAAAGCAACTTTCCTGGCCTGGGCCTCCTACTCCTTGGGACTTCTTTGCTGAGGGAGGGTGGTGTTTTGGCTGCATTTCCAAAATTCCTATCCGGTAGCTTCTGTATCCCTATCCGGTAGCTCCTGTATCCCTATCCCTTCTTCTTACCCAACAAGTGGACACTTTCTTCACTTTTTAGTGCCCTGGGCTTGCCTCTTTTGAGCTCTATACCTGCTGTGTGACCCTGACCTACTCATCTGCCCTCTTTGAACCTCTACTTTCTCATTTATAAAATGGAGTGAGAATCCTTATCCATCTGGTCCCAGAGGACTTTAGAAAGTTGAAGTATAGGAAGGGATGAAGTAGGTTTTGAGAGAGACTGCCCTACTGTGAGTGGAGAGTCTAGGCAGATTACATTTCATTGGGTCCTTTAGGACATCACTCTGTTGCTATCCTGATTAGTGATACCAAGAAAGTGAGGAGCCACATTTTTGTTTTGTTGGATTGGGAGTCAGCTACTTTCTTTCAGAGGATGAAGCCTCCCTGAGGTTTAAGGCATCTGGGCAGGGGTTGGAGGTGTCTTACTTACCATGTCTTCGGTCTCCTGGGGGCAAGGCAGTGGCTCCGGCTGGAAAGAAGCAGAGAGTCAGCCTGGGGCAGTCCCTCTGGGGTTATATAGTCTTGCCCCAGGGAGCCCTTAACATACCAGGGTAACCTTAGCCTTGCAAGTGCCCACCCCAGATACCAAAATAGCCCGGCTCAGGGCCTCTCCTTTCTTGGAGGGCCCAAAGCAGCTGGAGTTGGGGTGGGGTGGGGGAGGGCATGGGTCTCAGGATGTGTATTTTACTAGGTCCTAGACAGGAAGGGATATTCCTTCTCCCAAAAGGGGGCTGAAATATATCAGGGTTCAGAGGGGACCCAAGCCAAGGCACAGTTCTAGAAGAGAGATGAATGAGGCCCATGTGCTCCTGAGTGGTGAGGGCCCAGATTTAAACCTAGTGAGCATTTATTGAACACTTACAGTAAGCCAGATGCTGGTTGGGTTTTGTGAGTATATTTTGGCAAACACATCCCCCCCCCCCACATGGTAGAGTTCACAGTCAAGTGTGTCTATGTGTGGAAGTAGTGGCAAAGCTTAAAGGTGGGAGAGAGCTATCTGTGGAAGCTGAGGGATCAAAGGGTCTCCTATATCCTTTTCAAAGAGAAGAAGGATTTTGTGAGGAAAGATGCTCTGTGATCTCAGGCTTTATGCTTCAACCCCCTTGGGCTTTGGTTTCCATTCTATAAAGTAAAGATGTAATTTCCATTCCACAGAACTTGCATTATAATTTTTTTTTTTTTGAGACAGAGCCTCAAGCTGTTGCCCTGGGTAGAATGCTGTGGCATCACAGCTCACAGCAACCTCCTACTCCTGGGTTCAAACGATTCTCCTGCCTCTGCCTCCCAAGTAACTGGGACTACAGGCACCTGTCACAACGCCCAGCTATTTTTTGGTTGCAGCCATCATTGTTGTTTGGCAGGCCTGGGCTGGATTCGAACCTGCCAGCTCAGGTGTATGTATGTGGCTGGCGCCTTAGCCACTTGAGCCATAGGCACCGAGTCAGAACTTGCATTATAATTAATAATTATGCCTTGTCTTGGTGCAACTTACAGTCAAGCCATAGAGACATAAATGAATGCAGAGAATGACATATCAGTTGGTCAGAGCCAAGAAATAGAGGGCACAGCAGCCTTGTCTACGTATATGGGTTAATTAAGGCCAGTAGAAGTGAGTCAGTGAAGGCAGAGGAGGGGCAGCATGCTAATAGAGGAGGGCATGGCATGAGTAAAGGCCTGGAGAATGAAAGATTGGAAGTGTTCAGGTTGCCTGAACTGTGATGAGGCTGGAGCAGAGAATGCAAATAGCTGGTGACCAAACTCTAGAAAGCCTTCAATGCCAGGTTGAGAGCAGAGGCTCTGGGGAACTTTGGAAAGGTTTGAAGCAGGAGAAAGTCATGGTATAGTATGACTCTAGAATAATTTTTCTGGGTATTGGCATGGAGGCTGGAACTCAGAGGAGGGGAGGCAAAGACAGCAAGAGGGAGCTGACCACCTCCTCTTAAGTGGCTGGGATGGCCAGAGACTTCTCTTTATTCTGGGAAAGAACCAGCTTGGTTGACTGTGTGGACTTTAAGGTGCTCTCCCCTACTCTCCTGGGCCCCCCAGTTCCCTCCATTCAGTAGAAGTCTGGGGAAGTAGTGGCTGAAGAAGCCCCAGGTTGGCAGTAACACCCACTTCATTTTCCTCCTGCTCCCTCTAGGACCTGATGTCCCAAGCAAGGTGCCTTCTCCTCCCCCTCTCCTCCATTCCCATGCCAATGCCTTTAAGACATTTTCCTTTCTGGGAAGTAGGGGGGAGGCTAGCCACCTGTTGTCTCTAAGAAGAGAGAAGGAGTCACCCTAAACTTAGTAGCTGCCCTTGGCCTCCTGTACTGGCCCCTCCCTGCCTCACATGGCAGCTGCCTTTCCTTATTTGGTTACCACAGGGGTCCAGGCCAGGGAGGAGCCCACTTATTACTGGGTTCTGAGAGGGGAAGAGGACTCCAAAAAGGGGAATGGGAGGCGTGCTCAGAAATCTTGGGTCAAGTGGAAGATGAGAAGGAGATCAGATGCTGAATGGGAGTTTACAGGATTTGAGTCTGAGTTGGGAGTGAGGAGCCTCAGAGAATTGAGAAACAAAGGAGGAACTGGAAATTGGGAGCTAGATCTGATTGGATAGCAGATGCTATATGGAAATTGGGGCCCTCTAACTCTCGGGCTCAGAATAGCAGTCAGAGAGAGAAGGGGATGTTTAAAAGTTGGAAGGCTGGTGATTATGTCAGGTCATCTGTATGTTTGTGATCTAAGGGCAACTCTAGAGCTTGTGAGAATGGGGTCTGTCTTAGCAGAAAATGAGCAGAGAGATGTGGCAATGAGGGGAGAGAAGTTGATGGGATTGGGGTCCTAAATCACTGGAAGAATAGGAACACAGATATAGGGAGTTCATAGTATTGGGGTTTAATGGACTTGGGGCTGAGGAACCCCATTAAAATGGAGGGCACTCAGAGGGATTGGATTCTCTGTCTGGGGAGGAGTCCAGATAGATGGGAGCTGAGGAGTGACTTGGGGCTTGAGATTCTCGCAGGAAATCTCGATCGGGAAATCGGGTCTAAGGGACTCATCGTCACTTAGATGAGTTTGAGGCTCTGGTTCTAGGTGCCTGGGCTTGGAGTGTTGGGATCACTTGGGGCCGGGATTGGATAATTATAGAATGAAGGTTGAGAGTACTGGATCAGGGCACTGGATCTGTGGTGGGGCTTAGGGTTCCATAGATTTGTAGGGTGCAGGGGGCCTCGGAAGCTGCGTGGAGAGTGCGGACCAAAAAGGGCAGCGCGGTGTTCTTATGGGTTAAGGGCTGCACTAGTGCCCCCGCCCCTTCTCCGCGCTGTCCCCAACTGTCATCATCACCACCCCCTGCGCGCGCTAGTCTCCGGCTGTCACCGACTATCCCTGGGCTGGCACAGTCTACTGGCAGCATTGCTGCCCTTTCAATGCTACCATTGGCTGAGACCGCTATCTACCTACCCAGTTGTGAAAGCAGAAGAACACAACAACACAACCATTGGCTGAGGACAAGTTAATCGCCAGTTTGTCCCATCTTCTCCCAGCTGTCATTCCATCCTGACCATTTTGGGAGACTTAAAGAATTCCCGAGCTCTTTCCATTGACTACGGACACTGTCTGTCACCGCCCATGTAGACAAACATTGTAATTTGACCTCCGCCTGTTACCCTGTTCATTGGCTCCCTTTTCACGGCTCCTATTAGTCGCGGGTGCCCCGAGGCCCCACCTCTTATTCTCCTAGCCCCTGCCTCTACTCCGCTCTTCAGCCATGCTTATTGGCCAGGAGATTCAGGCTCCTGCTTTCTATTAGCTATTTCCTTCATTCCCCACCTGCCTTCACTCCCCTTCTGATTGGTCATGTCTGCCTCCGCCTTCTCCATTTCCTCTTTCTAGATTATCCACCCTCTTCCCTCTTCCAGCCCCACCCACCCTGCCAAGGATTGGCAGAAACCCAGTTCCCTCTCGTCTTATTATTCGTCCAACTCCTCTGATGAGGCGGGAGAAAAAAAGGAGCGCGATGGGACGGCCTGCGCGCAGGCGTGGAACGCCGAAACGCTGGCCGCTTAGCCGGCTTTACAGAGTTTGCGCAGGCGCAAGGTCGGCGGCTCGCCCGAAGTGGCAGGGAGGGGGCGGCGGCGAGCGCGCGAGCGGGTGAGAGGGCGCGAGCTAGACCCCGGCGCGAGGCGCCCCCAGACCCCTGCCCCGCCTCCGCGCGCCCTGCGGCCTCCCGCCAGCCGCCCCGCCCCCGGCGTGCGCCGAGCCGCGCCCTTCGCCCTCTCCCCTGCCTCCGCTGGCTGCGCCAGGCGGCCTGAGGGGCGGCGCCTTCTGCGGCCTCCCCGGCAGGGGGATGTGAGGGGCGGCCCGCGGCCATGGAGACGGGCCCGGCGCCCCTGGTCGCCCCGCCGCGCCGTCATGGCGCCTCCGCGGCCCCCTCGCCGCCGCCTCGGGGCCCCAGGGCCGGGTCCACCGTGGTGGTGGTTTCGGCACCGCCAGTGACTACCGCCACTTCGGCACCGGTCACTCTGGTGGCTCCCGGGGAGGCGCAGCACGCCTGGGTCTCGGGGCCGGCCCAGACTTCGGCCTCGACCCCAGCCCTGACTCCGGCCGCCGCGGGCAGCACTGTGGTTGCTCTGACTCTGGAGGACTCATCCGAAACCCCGAAGACGCAAGTCTCCCCCGGCCAAGAGCCCTCGGTGCCCGCTTCAGTGACAGAAGCCGAGACGTCGATAGCTCTGGCCTCAGGGGCAGACTCTCCGAAGACGGAGGAGGCTCGAGCCTCACCTGTCCCAGCACCAGGGACCCCCACCGGGACCCCCACCAGGACCCCTTCCAGAACAGCTCCTGGAGCCCTGACCGCCAAACCCCCGCTTGCTCCCAAGCCGGGAACCACAGTGGTCTCAGGAGTAATTGCACGGAATGCAGCAGGACAGGTGACAATTAGACATGGAGCTGCAACATCAGCATCAGCCGGACAGGCGCCTGAGGACCCCTCATGGCCTGGTACAGGCCCTTCAGGGACTTGCGAGGCTCCAGTAGCTGTTGTGATGGTCACCCCAGCCCCGGAGCCTGCCGAAAACTCTCAAGACCTGGGCTCCACGTCCAGCTTGGGACCTGGCATTTCTGGGCCTCGCGGGCAGGCCCCGGACACTCTGAGCTACTTGGACTCCGTGAGCCTCATGTCTGGGACCTTGGAGTCCTTAGCGGATGATGTGAGCTCCATGGGCTCAGACTCAGAGATAAACGGGCTGGCCCTGCGCAAGACCGACAAGTATGGCTTTCTCGGGGGCAGCCAGTACTCCGGCAGCCTGTGAGTATCCAGTGGGCACCCAGAGGGATTGCCTCGGGGAAGCAGAGTTTGGAGGAGGGGGCTACACCTTGCCCAGACTCTGGCAATACATCCTCCTCTGAAGATCAGGGGTGATTAGCAGGAGCTATCCTACCTAGAGCATCCTGAGGTTTCTGTGGCATTGGCATGTTAGTGAGAGTTTAAGGCTGGAGATCTGGGTTTAAGCCTACACATTGTCTTTGGTACCTTGTGTGCTCTTGAGCAAGTGGCTTCCCCAATTGCATGCCTCAGTTTCTTCTATTAAGTGAAAAATTGAATGAGATGATACCTAAGGTCATCCCAGCTTCTTGATGTGAAACTGCAGCTATAGGCCTGATATTCTAGATTGTTGATTGGACAGGGGTTCTGGTAGAGACCATTGGTTCCTTAGGGGAAGGGAGTCTGGGAAGGATACAGACACCTCCCCTCTCCCTCAGCCCTACCTCTGCTGGATGAAGTAGTGAGGTGGGGAAGTCTGGTTGTTAGAAGGAAGACTTTGAAGGCAGAACCCCTCTGTGAAACAGAGAGGGAGGGCACTCTTATTTTCGCTGAAGGAAAGGGGGTGGAGGAGGCCTCTTCCCCATTTCCTCATCTCCTCAGCTGGGCTTACTCTTTCCTAGTTCCCAGGGGGGATGGGGGCTGAGTCACTCCTGAGGTGGGGTGTTATGGCCTCTGACTTCTTCCTTCCCTCTCTCTGGATCCTGGCCATTGTTCCTGTGCCCCTTTAGCCTGCTGGGGTGCAGCATTGCCTGAACCCCCAGGCCCTGTGCTGCATCCTTTGAAGGAGCTCATCATCTAGATAAACAAATACTTCAACAATTGGTTTCAATATAATACATTAATTTTAGCCTAGACAGCAAAGGGTTTTGTGAGCACCTAGGGAAGGGACCTTTTGCTCAGTCTGGGTATTCAGATGAAGCTGATCTGAATCATGAAGGACAAGGATTTAGTCATGGCTATGTGTGTTGGGGTGGGGGAAGCCCTGTGGGAGGGTTTTACAGGCAGGGTTTATAAGCTAACAAAAATCAGAAAAGCTTTGTTTGAGCACCAGCATTTATGGTCTTATGTGGGGAAAGCAACCAAAGTTTGACCCTGGTGCTTTGCCATCCATGAAGATGCATTATTGTACTGAATTTATAGATGAAGAATTGCCTCCCTCAAGTAATCTAGATCTGTGTGACCAATGGTTCTTTCCTCAATACCAGGCTGTCCTAAGAAACTTGGGATGAATTTGATTTTAGAGAGTCCCTCTTGTGTGCCAGGTTCTGTGCTGGGTGCCATTTCTGTTTTGTAGTTTTGTCCCTCTAAAATCCACTTTCCATGCCAGAGGAATCTACCTCTGAAGTTACCTTAAAAGCTCTTAGTGGCTCTCCACTGTCCACAGGATAAAGTCCAAGTCCTTTGGCCAGAATACATGTTCCCCGTTCTCCAGCTCTGTCAGCCCTTATGGTCTTTCCCACTACTTCTTACCTTATCATGTACTTTGTGCTGAACTAGTTGTAATCTCTACCCCTTCCTCTTCAGGCTGTCCCACCAGCCAGCAATGCTTTTCTCCCCCTTCTTTGTTTGCTAAGTTCTATTCAATCCGTTATGGCTTACCTTAAATGTCCCTTCTTCCAGGAAGCCTTTCCTGATACCCACTACCCCTAATTCAGTTAGGCACCTTTTCTATGTATCTGTGGTATTGCATTTCCCATATTGTATTGCAGTTATCTCCCCTCTTAGACTATGATCTTCTTGAGGGGAAGGAAGGTATTTTACTCTTACCAGCTTTTAGTAGAGCTTGGAACTGACTTATTTATTTATTTATTTATTTTGAGACAGAGCCTCAAGCTATCCCCCTGGGTAGAGTGCTATGGCATCACAGCTCACAGCAACCTCTTAACTCCTGGGCTCAAGCGAGTCTCATGCCTCTGCCTCCCAAGTAGCTGGGACTACAGGCGCCCGCCACAATGCCCGCCTGTTTTTTGGTTGCAGCCATCATTGTTGTTTGGCGGGTCCAGGCTGGATTTGAACTCACCACCTTAGGTGTATGTGGCTGGCACCTTAGCCACTTGAGCCACAGGCACTGAGCCGGAACTAACTTATGATAGAGATTAGTGAGAGATGGTTTCTCAGTTTAAGGAGCTTTTAGAATGAAAGAAATTAACATTTAGTGAGCCCTTTCTATTTAACAGTTCTTTTTATACAGTTTTCAATAGTTCTCTCATAACTTTGTGATGTAGGCGTTGGCATCTTTTTCTAGCTGAGGAAGAGATTCAGGTTATCACTTGGTAAGACGTACCAGCTTCTTAGGGATAGAATTGAGATTTGAGGTTAGGTCTGTCTGATTTCTTTCTTTTTTCATTTTTTTGAGACAGAGTCTCATTTTATTGCCCTGGGGATGAGCGCCATCGTGTCATCATAACTCACAGCATCCTCTAACTCTTGGGGTCAAGCGGTCCTCATGCCTCAGCTTCCCAAGTAGCTGGGACTACAGGTACTCGCCATAATGCCCAGCTAATTTTTCTATTTTAGTAGAGACAGGGTCTCACTCTTGCTCATGCTGGTCTTGAACTCCTGAGCTCAAGCAGTTCTTCCTGCCTGGGCTTCCCAGAGTACTAGGATTACAGGTGGGAGCCACCTTGACCCTTTTCTTTTCTTTCTTTCTTCTTCTTCTTTTTTTTTTTTTGAGACAAGAGTCTCACTATGGTGCCCTCAGGAGAGTGCTATGACACCACAGCTCACAGCAACCTCTAACTCTTGAGCTTAAGCCAGTGGTTCTCAACCTTCCTAATGCTGTGGCCCTTTAATACAATTCCTGTGGGTCATGACCCACAGGTTGAGAACTGCTGGCTTAAGCGATTCTCTTGCCTCAGCCTGCCAAGTAGCTGGGACTACAGGTGCCCACCACAACGCTTGGCTATTTTTTGGTGGCAGTTTGTCATTGTTGATTAGCTGGCCTGGGCCAGGCTTGAATCTGCCAGTCTCGGTGCATGTGGCTGGTGCCATGACCACTGTGCTATGGGTGCCGACCCTCCCCCTCCTTTGTTTTATCCCCTTGAGACAGGATCTCACTCTAGAGCCCAATGGCTTACCCTACTCTCAAACTCCTGGGGCTCAAGTGATGCTCCTGCCTCAGCCTCCCAAGTAGCTGGGACTACAGGTGTGTGCCACCATGCCTGGCTTATTTTCTATTTTTTGTAGAGATAAGTCTTGCCCTTGCTCAGGCTGGTCTTGAATTCTTGACCTCAAGATCTCCCTTCTGGGCCTCCCAGAGTGCTAGGATTATAGGTTACCATGCTCAGCCATTTTTTTCTTTTTTCTTTCCTTTTTTTGAGACAGGGTTTTGCTCTGTTGCCTGAGCTAGCATGCAGTGGCATCATAGCTTACTGCAATCTCAAACTCCTGGGCTCAAGTGATCCTTCTGCCCCAGCCTCCTAAAGTGTTAGGATTACAGTCATCAGCCACCATGTCCAGCCAGGTCTATCTGATTTCTGAGACCCAAACTTGCTCTTCCATTCCACCTTCTAATACTGGCTTCTCCAAGTAACTGTTTTAAGACTGATGGGGCATGCTGAGTGGGAAACTCTTGACAGAACACTGGGCAAATGAGGCAAGGAGAACTTCTGGGGATCTGGAGTGATTTCAGGGAGGAGGAGGTAGAGGAAGTTGCAAATGGCCCAGGGATTTCAAGTCTTTGATAGGACAGAACTCAAGACATTTGCTTCTAAGGAGACAGAGAAGTACGTTTATTCTGTATTTTATTTTATGATTGATAATTGCTGTTACTTACTAGGCCGCCTGCTATGTGCTATCTCATATAACCTCTCAACTAATCCCTGCAGGTAGATACTACTTCTTTTTTTTTTAGAGACAGAGTTTTATTTTATCGCCCTTGGTAGAGTGCCGAGGCGTCACACAGCTCACAGCAACCTTCAACTCCTGGGCTTAGGCGATTCTTTAGCCTTAGACTCCTAAGTAGCTGGGACTACAGGTGCCCAACACAACGCCCAGCTATTTTTTTGTTGCAGTTTGGCTGGGGCTGGGTTTGAACCCACCACCCTCAGTATATGGGGCCAGTGACCTACTCTATTTGGAGATAGAGTCTCACTTTATCACCTTCAGTAGAGTGCCGTGGCGTTGTCACACAGCTCATAGCAACCTCCAACTCCTAGGCTTAGGCAATTCTCTTGCCTCAGCCTCCCAGGTAGCTGGGACTACAGGCGCTTGCCACAATGCCGGGCTATTTTTTTGTTGTGGTTTGGCCGGGGCCCGGTTTGAACCTGCCACCCTTGGTATTTGGGGCCGGCACCCTACTCACTGAGCCACAGGTGCCACCTAGCAGGTAGATACTTCTAATCTTGCCACCTCACAAATAAGGAAACTGAGGCTTAAAAAAATTAAGTGACTTTCCCAAGATCAGCAATGAATAAATGGTAAAGTTAGGATGTACCTACAGATGTAAGGTAAAATATGGGTCCCAAAATTTGGATGTGTCTGAAGTAAGATTTAAATAAGACCTCTGTATAGCCATTTAACAGGGAAGGAGGCTCTTTCAGGATGGTGAACTAAGGAGCAGGGCCTATGGCTCAGTGAGTAGGTCATTGGCCCCATATACTAGAGGTGGTGGGTTCAAATCCAGCCCGGCCAAAAACTGCAAAGAAAAAAAGGAGGTGGGGTGGTGCCTGTGGCTCAAAGGAATAGGGTGCTGGCCCCATATATACCAGAAGTGGCGAGTTCAGACCCATCCCCGGCCAAAAAAAAGGAAGGTGAACTAAGGCCTTGGATGGCCATGTGGCCCAGTAATCCTGATGTTTGGTAGCTCACAAAATATTTACTTTCTCCTTTGAGCCACTTAGACTACAGCTACTAACCCCTTCCATGCTCCCCTCATCCTACAGAGAGAGCTCCATTCCTGTGGATGTGGCTCGGCAGCGGGAGCTCAAATGGCTGGAGATGTTCAGTAACTGGGATAAGTGGCTGTCACGGCGTTTCCAGAAGGTTTGAGAGGGCTGAATGGTGGGCAGGGCAGTGCACAAAGTGGGAAGGGCAGCATGTGTTCCTGGAAAAGCCCAGGAAACTGATAATATCTGCCCTCTGGGCCACACTGGGGCTAACTGGTACTTGGGCCCTAGGGGTGGGGATGACTAGTTTTAAAGATGGAAGGCCAGGCCAGGTCCAGTGGAGTCAAACCTATGGCATGTGGGAGGAGTGGCTGGGGGAGCCTGCAGATTGCTGGGGGAAGCTTAGATGCTATGTCAGCCCTTGAAGCTGTCCCTCTAACTGCCACTTTGCCTTAGGTGAAGCTGCGCTGCCGGAAGGGAATACCTTCCTCCCTCAGAGCCAAGGCCTGGCAGTACCTGTCTAATAGCAAGGAACTCCTGGAGCAGAACCCGGGCAAGTTTGAGGTGCGTGCAGCTTCAGGATGTGGGGACATGTGGCCCTGTCTATGCGAGGCTTGTCAGTTACCCCAGATCCTGAGGTAATCCCCGCTGTCCCACTGCAGGAGCTGGAACGGGCTCCTGGGGACCCCAAGTGGCTGGATGTGATTGAGAAGGATCTGCACCGCCAGTTCCCTTTCCACGAGATGTTTGCTGCTCGAGGGGGGCATGGGTAAGGTGGCCTGACCATGTGGGTCAGTCAGCAAACATTTATTGAAGGCTCCAGGTGGACACAAGACTAGTTGAAAGCAATTCTTGCCCTCTAGGACTTCTTGAAGAGTGATGTATAACCGATTGAGTGTCAAGTCATGTCGAAGGAATAGTCCTTGGGGTTGTGTGTGGGGCAGGCACATCAAGGGCTCATTAAAAAGGCTACATTGGGCTAGGTTCTGAATGGTAGATGAGAGGAGCAGGTAGGTTTCTCTTGCCAGGGGGTTGTTATGTGAGCTTTATCTGGGCCATGGGCTTGGGTGGAGCTGAGTCTAGAATAGAAGTTTAGGGCCAGATCAGCAAGGGCCCTTAAATGCTGTGTCAAAGTTCTTGGATATTTGTTCTGTAGACCAAGGTTCCTCAAGATACATACACACACACACACACACACACACACACACACAAACAAAAAAATATACATACATACTCTTCTCTCATAGTATGCAGGATGATCTTAGGTGGTTATCATATGGACATTTTTCATCAGCAAGTTCATCCTTCAGCAAATATTTATTGAACAGGCACTGTTCTGTCACAAAAACTCCTGCCCCTCTGGGTTATTATATTTTAGTAGGGATAAATAATAAACCAGATAAGGAAAGACTGCTATATGAGAAATGGTGGTAAGTATTAAAGAGGAGTTTAAAGCAAGAAAGGGAAATAGAGAATGTGAGTGGGGATGGGTTTCAAGTGACCTGATCTGACTTATATGTAAAGTGCCATGGTACTGTAGCTCACAGCAACCTCAAACTTAAGGCTCAAGACATCTTCTTGCCTCAGTTTTTCAATTTTTAGTAGAGACAGGATCTTCCTCTTGTTCAGGCTGGTTTCCAACTCCTGAGCTCACACGATCACCTGCCTTGGCCTCCCAGAGTACTAGAATTATAGGTGTGAGCCAGAGTACCCGGCCAGACTTTTTTTTGAGATAGAGTCTCACTTTGTTGCCCTTGATAGAGTGCTGTGGTGTCATAGCTTACAGCAACCTCAAACTCTTGGGCTCAAGCGATTCTCTTGCCTCAGCCTCCCGTGTAGTTGGGACTATAGGTGCCTGCCACAAAGCCCAGCTATTTTTATTTTATTTTATTTATTTATTTATTTATTATTTCTTTTTAGAGACAGAGTCTCACTTTGTCATCCTCACAGCAACCTCCAGCTCTTGGGCTTAGGCAATTCTCTTGTCTTAGACTCCCGAGTAGCTGGGACCGCAGGCGCCCGCCACAATGCCTGGCTATTTTTTGTTGCAGTTTGGCCAGGGCTGGGTTTGAACTCGCCACCCTTGGTATATGGGGCCGATGCCCTACTCACTGAGTCACAGGCACCACCTTATTTATATTTTTTTGAGACTGTCTCTAGCTGTTGCCCAGGGTAGAGTGCTGTAGTGTCATAGCTTCCAGCAACCTCAAACTCTTGGGTTTAAGTGATTCTCTTGCCTCAGCCTCCCAAGTAGCTGGGACTACAGGCGCCCGCCACAATGCCCAGGTATTTTTTGTTGCAGTTGTCATTGTTGTATAGCTGGCCTGGGCTGGGTTCAAACCCGCCAGCCTTGGTGTATGTGACTGGCGTGGAGCCTGCCCAGCTATTTTTAGAGATGGGGTCTTGCTCTTGCACAGGCTGGTCTCGAACCTGTGAGTTCAGGCAATCCATCCGCCTCAGCCTCCTGGAGTGCTAGGATTACAGGCGTAAGCCACCACACCTGGCCTGCCCTGACTTATGTTTTAAAAGGATCATTCTGGCTGCTGTATGGAGAACAGAGTCTAGGGACAAGGGCAGAAACAGAAACAATTAGGAGACTTTTTCCATTATCCAAGAGTAAGATAGTGATAGACTAGCATGATAGCAGTGGAAATTAGGAGAGAAACTGCGTTCTGGATGTATTTTGAAGTTTGAGTCAAAGGGATTTGCTAATGGATTAGACCTTGAGTGTGAGAGAAGACAGAGAGAGGAGTTAAGGATGACTTGTAAGGTTTTTGGCTTGAGGAACTAGAACAGAATTGCTATTTACTGATATAAATAGAAGAAATGGGGAGAGGTAAGTTTAGGGGGACATATCAGGAACTTGCTGTTTTGGAATGTTAAGTTTAAAATGCTCATTGGACATCCAGATGGAGATGTAAGTTGGGTGTACAGGGACACGTTTAAATGAAATAAACTGGAAAGTGAGATGTCAGCTTATAGAGTTATAAGAGTTTAAGGTTCTATGTAATCTGTATAAATCTTATCCATGGGACTGGATGAGGTCACCAAGTCAGCAGATGTAGATCTAATAGGAAGCTGTACAGGGATTCAGCCTGAAGCTCTAACATTTTGAGAATGATAAGATGAGAAAGAACTGGTGAAAGAGAATGGAATGAGAAGGTAGACGTAGCAGCAGGACAACCAGGAGAGTATGATACTGGAAACAAAGTGAAGAGGGGTTTCAAGGATCTGCTGTGTGTGAAATGCTGCACATGGGTTAAGTACAGCCAAGTCTGAACACTGAACTCTTGACTTTATTCTGTGGAAATACTGTGGAGGTCCTTAGTGACTTTGTTAAAAGCAGTTTTGTGTGGAACAATGGATTAAAGTGACTGGAGAATGGGAGGAAGGAAATTGAAGAGAGTGAGTTTGTGCTCTAGGGGAGTTTTGCTGAGTAGGTGAGGAAAGAAATGGTGTAATATTTGGAAGGGAGAAAACTAGAAGAGTGAACAGTATGTGAATATGATAGGAATGATCTAGGAGAGAGAGAACTGATGGTACAGGAGGGATGACAGGGTTGCTGTAGTGATGGCCTATGTAGGCCAGAGGGGATGGGATCCAGGGCCCAAGTGAAGGGCTGTGCTTGGCCAGGATCACAGATGCAAGCAGGTAGGTGGATGCAGCATGGGAGCTTGTGGAAGTTGCATGTTTATTTCATTTATTTTTTTAGAGACAGAGTCTCATTTTGTTACCCTTGGTAGAGTGCTGTGGTGTCACAGCTCACAGCAACCTCCAGCTCTTGGGCTTAGGTGATTCTCTTGCCTTAGCCTCCCGGGTAGCTGGGACTATAGGCACCTGCCACAATGCCTGGCTATTTTTTTGTTGCAGTTTGGCTGGGGCCAGGTTTGAACCCGCCACCCTCGGTATATGGGGCTGGTGCCCTACTCACTGAGCCATAGGTACTGCCCATTTACTTTAATATGTATTAGGTAAAATAATGAGCATGTCAGACATGTCATTTTATGGATTTTACAGGATGGAGGAAAAATATTAAGTAAAATAATAATAGAGGTAATATGTAGATAAAATACCAATGAAGATCACACTTGAATGACTGGATTTGGGGAAAAGCACAAGTGGTAGTCAGGAGGAAGATGTAAGACACTGGAAGCACCTAGAGGATCTGGAAGATCGTTACTTTGCTGTGGGCAGGGGATGGAGTCTGAGCTACAACATGGCTGTGGAGGTGGATAGAGGGAACAGATGTGAGTGGAATTTAGGATGCAGTGTTGTTTAGGCTTGGGGTGAGGAAGGTGGTCTTCTGATGTGGGGCCTCAAGGAAGAGGGACAGGGGTAGAGAGTTTGTTCTTTTAGATGTAAAGACAGGAGAAAGCTCTGAGTCACAGCTGGCTTACAGGCCTTCACCAAGAAGCAGAACTTTCTGGACATGCTGGGGAGAACTCATTCAATCCAGTGAGAGAGATAAGGCAGGCCCTATTCGGGGAGAGCTCCTGCTCTGGGGTGATAAAAACATTCAGTGTGAGAGGAAGGCTGATGTTTCTGTTGTAGAAAGCTTCCTGGAGAAAATGACCTTGAAGGTTTATGGAATGGTGGCAGATGAAGGAGAGAGAGCATAGCCTATGCTGGGAATGAATGGTAGGGAGTGCATGGGGTGTGCAGCCAAGGGTGGGAGGCCTGAGCCTGGAATGCCCTGAATAGGCTGAACCTCTGTCTGAAGCTTGAAAGGCAGTTTGGGAAGGTGGACAGAGGAGTGTGGTGGTAAAGTCCTGAGGTGAAACTGGAACTGGAATGAGAAAGGAGAGGTCTGGGCAGGTTTGATTTAGGGCAGAGAGGACCCAGCTCGTGTGGTTGCCTTCACAGTCTTCTGCAATCCCTACAGGCAACAGGACCTGTATCGAATCCTGAAGGCCTACACCATCTACCGGCCTGATGAGGGCTACTGCCAGGCCCAGGCCCCAGTGGCTGCAGTGCTGCTCATGCACATGCCTGCTGAGGTCAGCATATGAGGTCACGGTTGGGGTGGGATGTAAAGTAGAAGAACTAATAGCAGTGGGTATGCTATGGGAATGATCCTGCAGTGGGGAGGGCAGCTCCCTGCTTCTCAGGACCCATCCCTCCTTCTTCATTCTTGTCCTTCTCAGCAAGCCTTTTGGTGCCTGGTACAGATCTGCGACAAGTACCTCCCTGGTTACTACAGTGCAGGGCTGGTGAGTGTTTAGAGGTTGGGTGCATTTGGGGCTGTGACTTTTGCCTAAGGCTGCAGAGAGGTCCCTGCCCTACCTTATACTGGCCATTCTGTCCCTTTCCTCTGGGCCCTTCCTGTTGGGGTGAAGATCCCCTACCAGAGATGCCTGAACCCAAGGAGCCAAAGTTGGCTGAGCCCTCCTCTCATGGCTTGTTCCACCTGCAGGAGGCCATTCAGCTGGATGGAGAAATCTTTTTTGCGCTCTTGCGCCGGGCCTCCCCACTGGCACATCGGCACCTGAGGCGGCAGCGCATTGACCCTGTGCTCTACATGACAGAATGGTTCATGTGCATCTTTGCCCGCACCCTGCCCTGGGCTTCAGTGCTGCGTGTCTGGGACATGTTTTTCTGTGAAGGTATTTCTGTGGGCATCCAAGCCATGAAGGGCTAGGGTTTTCATGCTGGCTACCAGAGGGTCCTATCCTATTTCTGGTGGCCCTTGGACAAAGGTATTTGTTGGGCTGAGGCATCATTGTAAATGGCCTAGGGGCTGGAGAAACTGAGGACTAGTTTTATTTTGCCACTAACTTAGAGCCTGCTCTCCCTCCCAGGAACCTGTGACCCACAGCAATTCATTTCCCTTCTTGGTGCCTCAGTTTCCTCAACTGTCACATTGGTGGCAGATAGGGATGGGGGCTGTGAGTCTATCCTTAATGGGACAGGCCGAGATTGTACGCCTGGTCACCCCATTCATTCTCTTTTCTCTCCTACCCTGCAGGAGTTAAGATCATCTTCCGGGTGGCCCTGGTGCTGCTGCGACATACACTGGGCTCAGTTGAGAAGCTGCGCTCCTGCCAAGGAATGTATGAGACCATGGAGCAGCTGCGCAACCTGCCCCAACAGTGCATGCAGGAGGATTTCCTGGTGCATGAGGTAGGCCTTGGGCCTCAGCATACCCCCTCTCTGCCTCAGCCCACTCCCATCATCATCTACATTCTGGTACAAATTTCCTCTCTGTCTAGGTGACCAATCTCCCAGTGACAGAAGCACTGATTGAGCGGGAAAATGCAGCCCAGCTCAAGAAGTGGCGGGAAACCCGGGGGGAGCTGCAATATCGGCCCTCACGGCGACTACATGGCTCCCGGGCCATTCATGAGGAGCGGCGGCGTCAGCAGCCACCTCTGGGCCCCTCCTCCAGCCTCCTCAGCCTCCCTGGCCTCAAGAGCCGAGGCTCCCGGGCAGCTGGAGGGGCCCCCTCCCCACCCCTTCTGGCCCGCAGGGCCAGTGCTGGGCCTGCCCCAGGGCCAGTAGTCACTGCTGAGGGACTACACCCATCCCTTCCCTCGCCTACTGGGAACAGCACTCCTTTGGCTCCCAGCAAGGAAGCCCGGAGGCAGGAGAAGGAACGGCAGAAACAGGAAAAGGAACGGGAGAAAGAGCGGCAGAAACAGGAAAAGGAACGGGAGAAGGAGCGGCAGAAACAGGAGAAAGAGCGGGAGAAGCAGGAGAAGGAGCGGGAGAAGCAGGAAAAAGAACAGCAGAAACAGGAGAAGGAGCGGCAGAAGCAGGAGAAGAAGGCTCAAGGCCGGAAGCTTTCACTGCGTCGAAAGGCAGATGGGCCTCCAGGCCCCCACGATGGTGGGGACAGGTCCTCGGCAGCTGAGGCCCGACAGGACGCTTACTTCTGACCTCTGCTCTGGGGCTGGACTGCATGGCCCCCCTCTTTTTCCCTTAGCCAAGAGCAGGCCTGGCATGGGGTGCTGTCCTTAGCCCTCCTTGGCAGGTGGTCCCTTTTGAGGAAAGTGGCTTTCTCCATCTCCTTGCCAGCTGCTGATGCCTTCACAGCCAGGACAGCCACAGTGTGCAAGGCAGCTGTGAATGAGTCTGGAGCCTCTCACTTCTAATTAGGCCCAGCTGGGGTCTCTGTCACTCCTGCCCCAGTTTCCTCTGGGGTCCCCTCCCAGGTGCTGTCCTGGCTGGCCTCTTGTCACCACGGGGTGACTCTTGGTGATAGGAGTCAGCAGTTTTCAAGATTCCTATGCTCCAGCAGCTCCCTTACCTGTGAGATGGAGCTGGGTTCCTTTTCTCTTCTTCAGCCCTCCCCGACTTCTGGCTGGAGCCTAAGGCTCTCCTCTCTCTACTTCTGGACATCTCTGTGTTGTAATTATGTACAGAGGACTGGGTTGGCCTGGGATGGGGGTGCTCGCTCTGTCTTCTGTCCTTTGGTTCTCCTTCCATAATGCTCCTGTGCTCTGGTTTATTTAAGGGGACATGCACTGGAATAGGAAATGTCCCCCACTTCCCTTCCCACTGTACTCCCTCTGTCCTTCATCCTTACCCACCTTACTCTGAATTCTCAGGCCTCTCCTGCCCTGTCTCACTGGGATCCCCACCTTTCACCTTGTTCTCTTCCAGCCCTCCAGCCCCCATCTGAGTAAGGGGTCTTCCCTTGAGCTCCAGGGGGTGGAACCCAATGTTTACATTCTCTTGTCTCTTGTCCTACTCCATGTGGCGCTTTGAGGAATTGGAAAAGAACCTGCTGTTGTACCTGGACCCTTTGTCTCCTGCCTTGTTATTTGATGAGAGGGGTTAGAGTAAGGATTAGGGAGGGAGGGAGAGAGCCAGAGCCTGGGTTTGTATTAAAGCAATCTGCTTGCAGAGTGTAGTGCTGTAATCCTAGCACTCTGCTTGCACTCAAGAGTAATGAGACAAGCCTAAGTAAGACCAAGACCCCCTTTGGAAAAAAAAAAGCAGGCTTGGGGCCTGTGGCTCAAGTGGCTAAGGCGCCAGCCATATACACCTAAGGTGGTAGGTTCGAATCCAGCTCGGGCCCGCCAAACAATAATGGCTGCAACCAAAAAATAGCTGGGCGTTGTGGCGGGTGCCTGTGATCCCAGCTACTTGGGAGGC
>NW_003852491.1:7133911-7147698 GCF_000181295.1 Otolemur garnettii | reverse complement strand
AAAAAAAAAAAAAAAAAAGCAGTCTGCTGTCAGTGAGTAGGTACCTCTTGGCCTTTGGTCCATCTCTCCGTCACCCATCAACACTGGTTGAGCTTCTGCGTATCACCTGTAGTACCTGGATCTCTTTCCCAAGGAAGCTGAAGGGAGCATTGAGTGGCTTGAAGGCCATAGTGCTCTTGGGGTGAGCTGGGCTCTTGGTCTGCTGCCTGGCACAGCTCTCGGTACTGGGTCTAGGGGTGGGGGTAGCAGCATAGCCAGCTACCTCCAGCTCACCCCATCAAGCACCCAGTTCCTCCTGGTTTACTGTAACCAGCTTATGCCCTGCACTTCAGGGGTCAGGATGGCAGAGGCATAGGGTTTTGTGCCCTTGTGGCTCCACCTGGAAGTTCTCCAACCAGATGAGGCCCAGGGGTGTGTGTGGGTTGCTTGGTGCTTCAGGTAGAAGAGGTTCTCCAGAGGATGAATCAGTAGTGCTGGTGTTTGAGTCCCTCTTTTTTTTTTTTGTCAGTCTCTATCACCCTGGGTAGAGTGTCAGTGGCATCATAGCTGACAGGAACTCCAAACTCTTGGGTTTAAGCAATACTCTTGCCTCAGCCTCCCAAGTACCTGGGACTACAGGTGTGTACCACTACGCCTGGCTAGTTTGGTCCCCCCCCCCCCCACTTTCCTTAGTAGAGATAGGGTCTTGCTTTTGCTCAGACTAGTCTGGAACTCCTGAGCTCAAGTGATCCACCCGCCTCAGCCTCCCAGAGTGCTAGGATTACAGGCACAAGCCAAATGCACTGGCTGCTTGGAGCCCTTTGAAAAATGCTCCTCTAGTCTAAGCCCTGTCTTCTGACTCACAGAAGAAACCGAGTTTGGGTGCACTTTAATGGTGGTCCAACATGGGAGGAAACCCTGAGTGGGTGGAGGGGAGAAGTGGTCCATTTAGTTTCCTGGAGGGACTCCCATGTTGGCTTCCTCTTTCGGCTCCAGCAGGCTCTGCCGGGGCACAGTCTTTTCTGAGACACAGTCTCACTATGGTCCTCAGTAGAGTACTGTGGCATCACAGCTCACAGCAACCTCCAACTTCCGGGCTCAAGCGAGTCTCCTGCCTCCGCCTCCCAAGTAGCTGGGACCACAGGCGCCTGCCACAACGCCTGGCTATTTTTTGGTTGCAGCCGTCGTCGTTTTGGCGGGCCGGGTTGGATTTGAACCCGCCACCTTAGGTGTATGTGGCTGGCGCCTTAGCCACTTGAGCCACAGGAGCCGAGCCGAGCCCTGGGCACAGTCTTGACTTAGGGGGATTCGGGCTTCAAGTGTCTTTAAGAGCTAGAGGTCTGTCTAGTCCTCCCAACACATGACTGACCTTCACATCCCAACCCACCTCTGCTTGGGCCAGATTCCATTACCCAGGCAGGGGTTGCTGGGCCCTATTTGCTTAACGGGGGCCTCATCCTGTAGCTGTGGTTTGAGAGAAGCACCACTGCCCTTTTCCAGGCCCACCTGACAGCAAGGCACAAAGGGCTTTTGGCCTGGGTACCGAGCACAGATACCAGTGCCACTGCTCTTGTGATGTCTCGCTTACCTCCTGCTCAGGAGAGTGGGGCACATAACCTCTCCCGGGTCCTAAAGGGAGCTTGGTTCCGAAAGCGCCTCAAAGCCTTGTAGGGCCCTTAGGCAGGTTCTCTCAGACCGGTAGCGCGGACAACTAGACGTTAGGAACAAGAAGGAAGGATTTCTAGAAATGGTAGGGGCGCAGAGCCCTTGGCCAATCCTGGGGAAAGGACTGACTCGGACCTAGGAAAGGTAAATTTGAGCAGGAAGCCACTGGCTCTGCTCGGATCTTCCCCCTCCATTTAGATTCCGAACGCCCCTTTAAGTAGAGGGCTCTCCACTTCTTCCTTTGAGACTAAGTGTTGTATAAAGCAATCAAAAATACAGCCCGCCAAGCCTCAGGCCTCATCAGAGTCTAGGCATGAATACGTCGTCTCTCCTCTCCATTGTCGCCCCATGCTGCCGACGTCACTTCCGGCGGGAGAGAGGGTGGGGCCTCTTCCCTTGCCCGCCATGTACTTCCGCCCGCTCATCCAGTTAATGCTCCAACCCTAGTGAAGCCACTTCCGGCTTTCTCTGGCGCCTTCCGCAGTCGTCTTCTGGGTGACGGTGACTGGATGCCCCGGATGTAGCCCCAGCAAGACCCTTACTTTCCTCTGCCTGGTCTGGTTCCCCAGGTGAGCGCGCGCTGTGGGGGGTACTGGCCGAATCCCCGTGGCTCTATCGCCCTCTCATATGTACACAGCCGGGACAGTTGGGGGTCACTACGCGGAATTGGGAATTCGGAGCTGGGAAGAGAGGGGCGGCCAGGGAGCCAGCTTTTGGGTTCTCCTGGGTCCACCCGGACCCCGCGGGCTCAGAGGGAGCTAGGGGTTGGGAACGGGTGTCAACCCACCGAGCCTCAACGCGCCTAGACCGCGGGGGCTGAGTATGGGGATGATCACGTGGGGGAGTCTCTCTCCTTTCATTTTGGGTAGGGGTGAATCCTTATCGTCCACGGCTGGGGGATCCTCCGCGCGTCCACTCCAGTAACTCGGATGCCAAACCAAGTTCCGGACTACCTGGCTGCCAGTTCCCCTTTTGGCCCCTGCTTCTCTGCTCTCCTCCCAAACTCGACCTGGCACTTAACAGGAAAAATGTTTGTTGTGCAGGAGGTCTTCAGACGGCGAATCCTCTCTTCACCCCACTCCTTTCCTCTGCGTCCTTTTCCTGGGCTCGCCTGTCAGAAGGGTTCTCTGTCCCATCATGCCAAAGAGGAAAGTGACCTTCCAAGGCGTGGGAGATGAGGATGATGAGGATGAAATTAGTGTCCCCAAGAAGAAGGTGAGGGGACCCAATTCTGGCGTCCTGGGGAAGGATGAGGGGGAAGGAGAGGACCTACAAACGTGAAGGAGAAGAAAGCTGGGCTCAGCGCCCATAGTTCAGCAGTTAGGGTGCCGGCCACATGCACCTGGGCTGGTGGGTTCAAACCTGGCCAGGGCCTGCTAAACAACTATGACAGCAATAACCAACCAAACAAACAAACAAACAAAAAAAAAAACAGCTGGGTATTGTAGCGGGCACCTGTAGTCCCACCTACTTGGGAGGCTGAGGCAAGAGAATCACTTAAGCCCAGGAGTTTGAGGTTACTGTGAGCTGCAGCAGTACTCTACCCAGGGCAACATAGTGAGACTCTTGTCTCAAAAAAAAAAAAAAAAAAAGAAAGAAAGCTGTGGGGACAAAGATAGGGGTTAGTTTTTTCACATTCTCTGACAAATGGGTTTGGAGGATTTTCAGTTTGGGTACAGATTTTGGAATATTTGGGAAAGTAGCCAATAACCTTCATTTTTTGACTATCTGGTTCCTGCTCATAGCTGGTGGACCCTGTTGCTGGGGCAGGGGGTCCTGGAAGTCGCTTCAAAGGCAAACACTCTTTGGACAGTGATGAGGAGGATGATGATGATGAGGGGTCTAGTAAATATGACATCCTGGCCTCAGAGGATGTAGAAGGTGAGTTATACCCAAGAATTGACTGCTGGAGGGATAAATAAGGGCTTCTGGGGTGTGGAGCAAGGAAGACCCTTGTCTCTTTTGCATGCCTAGAATGGGACAACTGTGTCTTTGGTGCAGGTCAAGAAGCAGCCACACTACCTAGTGAGGGGGGTGTACGGATCACACCCTTCAACCTGCAAGAAGAGATGGAGGAGGGCCACTTTGATGCTGATGGCAACTACTTCCTGAATCGGGATGCTCAGATCCGAGATAGCTGGCTGGACAACATTGACTGGGTGCGGCTTAGGGTTTGGCATGACTGGGAGTGGGGGATGGCAAATGCTGGGCCGAGGCACCCATGACAATTTGTAGGAAACAACTTCCTATCTTCCTATTACAGGTGAAGATCAGGGAGCGGCCACCTGATCAGCGTCAGGTCTCAGACTTGGAAGAAGAGGACAGCTTGGGCCAGACACCAATGAGTGCCCAAGCTTTACTGGAAGGACTTCTGGAGCTCCTGTTGCCTCGGGAGACAGTGGCTGGGGCACTGAGGCGTCTGGGGGCACGAGGAGGCAGCAAAGAGGGTAGCAAGGGGCCTGGACGGCCTAGTTCCCCCCAACGCCTGGACCGGCTTTCTGGGTTGGCTGACCAGATGGTGGCCCGTGGCAACCTTGGTGTATACCAGGAAACGAGAGAACGATTAGCCATGCAGCTGAAGGGTTTGGGGTGCCGGACCCAAGACCCCACCCCGCCACCCTCCCTAGACATGTTTGCTGAAGAAGTAGCAGAAGGGGAGCTGGAGACCCCAACCCCTGCCCAGAGAGGAGGTGAGCTTGGAGGGCAGGGGAGGAGGGTAGTGGGTAGGAGGCAGGGCACTTGAGGCCCAGATGGCTTTGCTTATTATTTTAGAAGTAGAGGCACCGGGAGATGGTCTAGCAGATGTGATGTGGGAATATAAGTGGGAGAACACAAGGGATGCTGAGTTGTATGGACCTTTTACCAGTACGCAGATGCAGGTAAGCTGCTTTCTCTTGCCTAGTCCCTCCCTTTCCCCTGCTCCTATCACTTTACCCAATTCTACCCTCTCTTCCTCCAGACCTGGGTTAGTGAAGGCTACTTCCCTGATGGTGTTTATTGCCGGAAGCTGGATCCTCCTGGTGGTCAGTTCTACAACTCCAAACGCATTGACTTTGACCTCTACACTTGAGCCTGCTGAAGGCCCAATTTGGTGGCCTCATCTTTCCTGGACTTTATGGAGAGGCCCCAGCTGCCTCACACAGTGAGGATCTTGGAGGCCACTTGTTGGTCAATTTCCCTTTCCCAATGAAAGCCTTTAGTTGCGTGTTAGGGCCTTGGCTGTGCTGATGGCCAGAAACCAAGGGCCCTCTCCACAGCCCCTTTGGACTTGCATTGGTCCTTGAGTGTTTCCTTCCATAAAGTTCCTTCTTGAGAGTGTCTGTCTGGCATCTTGAACCACTCCACTTTTGTTTACTACTGTTAGGGGCAGGGCCTGTCAGGTGTCCTGTGGCCTTGCCACCTGGACTTAGCTCATGTAACATCCTTTCACTCATACATATTCTCCAGTCTTCTCTGGAGATTCTTTTGTAGTTCTCAGGTCTTTGGTTTTCAGGACCTCAGATTCTTTGTCCTTGCAGCCACTAGGGGATAGAGCCCCAGAAGTGGAGATTTTAGGCCTAGAAGGGCTGGAACATGTAGAAGACTTTGGAATTGTGTTGGGGATGAGCAGGAAGCCTCTTAGTGGCTCCTTCCCTTCTCCCAAGTCCCTAGACGCTGGACAGAAATGAGAGGGGTGGACCAGGATCATCTACAGTCTCTTAAGATTCTGAGAACCAGTTTAGGTAAAGTGCCAACCAGGCATAGAGATGAGCAGTGACTCTGGAGGTCACACAGTGAATCAGAGGGCTGGCCCAGACCTGATGGGCTTCTTTCCTACACCTTTCATGGCACAAAGCTTTTTTTGCCTGGCCATGGAGGCCTTATAGCTGACATTTCCTGGGCTTTCACAATGTGCCTGGCACAGGGCTAGTCCCCTGAAGAAACTGAGGTAACTAGGCTGGGCCCCTTCCAAGAATATAGGGTCTGGTGGAGGGGGCATGGGAGATAGTAGGTGTAGTTCTATAGTCTGGGCCTAGCACCTACTACCAGTACTGCCTTGTCTTCACTTGCACTGAGTTAGATTGTTTCTTCCCTTTTGGCTCCTTGGAATTTCTTGGGAGCTATAAAATCTCAGAGATTGTGATTGAATTTGGTCTAGGTTGTGGCCCAGGCACTGAGTCTTTCACAGGCTTCCTTGCTGTTTACCTAATATGCAGCCAGCCTGAGAACCACTGGGCCCGATTCCCAAGACTGCAGAGTGTCTGGGAAGAGGGGTAGTCCTGGGCCCTGCTGTGGTCACAGCTGAGCATGTTTGTGGCTCTGATGGAGTCCATTAGTTACAGGGGATCTGAGCTTCAGAGCCTCAAGACACATGGGCTTCTTAAGGCTAGGAAGTAAGAAAAGTTGGAGGTCTGGGCTCAGGTGGTGGTACCTGGTGCTCTGGTGCGGCTAACTCTAGTGCCATCCCAGACTGGAATTTCATTGACTCCAAGAAGCATGAGTGGTAAGACACCTTGCTTTATGTGTCACTAAGAATGAAAAAGTCTGCCAGTTACATTTGTATGATGCCACTAATTGATGTTTAGTGAAATCCAGTGTTCACCTTTATGTCCTTGTGACTGTCTCGTGGGAGGTGCTTAGCAAGTAGTGAAGGACGGAGATCAAGGGTCAGTTCCCTGGAATGTTCTACAGGCACCTTAGGCTCATCCTATCCAAAACTGACCTCACTTCTCTCAGCCTCTTTCTCAGTGCCCCTCACTGATGACCCTGTTGTGGGCAGAATAACAGCCTCCGAAGATGTCTGCATCTTGAACCCCAGAACCTGTGAGTGTGTTACCTTACATGGTTATAGGCACTGTACCTGTGATTAAGAATTTCAGGCAGATAGATTACCCTGGATTATTGAGGTGGGCCCAGTGTAGTTACAATGGCCCTTATCAGTCAAATAAGGATTTGGGAAGGTCAGAGGGAGAGGTGAGAGTGTCACACTGCTGTCTGTACAGGTGGAAGAAAGGGCCCAGTGCCTAGGCAGGCAGTGTTCCATAGAAGCTGGAAATGTCAACAGATTATTTCCCCAGAGCCTCCACTGAGAAATGCAGTCCCACTAATAATGACTTTTGCCCAGTGACAACCATTTTGGACTTCTGACCTCTATAACTAAGATAAGACAATAAATTTGTGTGTTTTTAAACCTCTTTAAGTTTGTGGTAATTCAATAGAGTCCCAGTAGAAAACTAATACCCATCCAGTCTCACCCTCACAAACCACCCTGTGGCCATGTTCCTATTTCAAGTCCCTATTAGGACTTGTGATTGTGACAACCTCTTGCCAAGATGGTGTTTATAGCATATGTGAACACATAGCAATCCTTTGTTGTTTTTTTAACTGTACTCATATATACACACACCTATATACAAACATATGGTTTGTGTATAACAATTTTGGGGTAAGCTTTTTATATTTTAGGAAAATTTATAAAAACAGAGTTCACCCAGTTTTTCTTATTAACATCTTACAGTGGCTCATTTGTCACGATTCATGAGCCTTATTATTTTTTTGTCACAGGGTCTTGCTCTGTCATTGGGGCTGAAGTACAGTGGCACAATTGTAGCACTGTAGTCTGGAAACCCTCAGCCTCCTTAGTGGCTGGGACTACAGGTGTATGCCACTATGCCTGGCTAAGGAAGCACATGTTTTCCCAAGGGTGGCAATCACACAATGTAGACTTGGTAGCCATTTCTGGACTGCTTGTGGAGGCCAGACTGCTCCTTTTTTGGTCCTTTTTGACCATCCATAGTCTTTTTTTTTTTTTGAGACACAGTCTCACTATGGTTCTCAGTAGAGTGCTGTGGCATCATATCTCACAGCAACCTCTAATTCTTGGGCTTAAGCGATTCTCTTGCCTCAGCCTCCCAAGTAGCTGGGACTATAGGCGCCTGCCACAATGCCTGGCTATTTTTTTTGTTGTTATAGTTGTTGTTTGGCAGGCCCCCAGCTGGGTTCAAACCCACCAGCCCAGGTGTATGTGGCCAGCGCCCTAGCTGCTGAGCCAGAGGCGCCGAGCTGATCAGTCCTAGCCTTGGGCGTATGGTCTTTAGTGGTGAGTTCAGTAGCCCCTGGGCACCTCCAGCTCTCTACGGGGAGACCACCCTACCATACATCTCTGGTCAACCAGCTGGGTCCTGCTGCCATCCTCCCTGTCCCTACCAGGCCTCTGTTCCCACCTCCCCTTAAGACCTTAGCTGCTCATGAAAACACTGCATAGGACTGGCCTGTAAAAGCCAGTGACCTGGGCATGGTGGCATATGCTTATAGTGCAAGCTCCTTGGGAGGCTGACATGGGAGGATCATTTGGGCCCAGGACTTTGAGACCAGCCTGGGTAACATAGCGAGACCCTCTCTCTAAGGAAAAAAAAAAAAACATAAAACAGGTACCATTTGCGATTGGCTTAGGTAGTCTCTGGTTTTCCTGTTTTGATGCCATTATACCTATTCTCACTTTCCTGGTTCTTTGCCACTACGGACCCCACAAATCTCTGTCCTGTGGCTCTCAGTAGTGTCAGGCCCTACAGCTCCAGCACCTTGTTTGTTTGTTTTTTTAAATAGACTTTATATTTATTTATTTATTTTTGCAGTTTTTGGCCAGGGCTGGGTTCGAACCCACCACCTCCAGCATATGGGACTGGTGCCCTACCCTTTTGAGCCACAGGTACTGCCCCAGCACCTTGTTTTATACACATTCTTTATCTTGACCACTTTGCACTACCTTGGATACAATGTGGACATCTGTCCTCTGGCATCGGATGCTGTAGCATCTTATCTGGCCAGCTCTCCCAGAGTTAGACTCCAAACTCGCCTCTATTTGACAATGGAGAAGGAGGGTATCTGGGATTTATTATGCATCTAAATAAGTTCAGAATATTATGTTTAATCTTCCTGACTAGCTATCTAGTTACATATTTTTCCCATTTTGCTGATGAGAAATATGAGGCACATAGAGATGAGGTGAGATGACCTGCCCAATATCACTGCCTGAAAACAGCAGAGTCAGGTGGCGCCTGTGGCTCAGTGGTTAGGGTGCTGGCCCCATATACAGAGGGTGGTAGGTTCAAACCCAGCCCCAGCCAAACTGCAACAACAACAAAAATAGCCGGGTGTTGTGATAGGCACCTGTAGTCCCAGCTACTTGGGAGGCTGAGGCAAGAGAATGGCCTAAGCCCAGGAGTTAGAGGTTGCTGTGAGCTGTGTGATCCCACGGCACTCTACCAAGGGCAATAGAGTGAGACTTTGTCTCTACAAAAAAAAAAAAAAAAAAAAAAAAAAACAGAAAGAAAGAAAGAAAAGAAAACCGCAGAGCCAGGATTTTAACCCAGGTCTATGTGACTCTAGAGTCCTCCCAGAATTTTGGTGAAGTGCGTGTTCATGTTTTTTGCCTATTTTAAAAATTGGGTTGTCTTCTTAATGAGTTGTAAGAGACTAGATATGAGTCCTTTGTCAGATGCCATCTGTCCATGGCTTTTCATTTTTCATCAGTGTCTTGGAGAGTAAAAGTTTTCCGTTTTGTTAAAATTCGATTTGTTGATTTTTTTCTCTTATAGTTTGTGCTTTTTGTGCCTGTTTAAGAAATCTTTGTCAAACTCAGAGTCACTCAAATTTTCTCTGTTTTCTTCTAGAAATGTTATAATTTTCACTCTAACTTTTAGGTCTATATTCCATTTCAGTTAACTTTTGAGTATGATTCACTATTTTTGCCTATGGCTATCCAATTGTTCAGCACCATTTGTTAAGAAGATTATTCTTTTTCCATCAAATTGCCTTGGCACCTTTGCCAAACATCAATTGACTGTATATAATATGTCTTTATCTATTTTTGCATTATTTATCTTGTTCCATTGACTTATATGTATATATCTATACTATTACCATACCGTCTTGCTAACTGTGAGTCTTGCATTCAGTGAGTCTTTCTTTCTTTATTTTTTTAGAGACAGAGTTTTACTTTGTTGCCCTCAGTAGAGTGCTATGGCGTCACAGCTCATAGCAACCTCCAGCTCTTGGGCTTAGGCAATTCTCTTGCCTCAGCCTCCTGAGTAGCTGGGACTACAGGTGCCCGCCACAATGCCTGGCTATTTTTTGTTGCAATTTGGCCGGGGTCAGGTTCGAACCTGCCAGCCTCTGTATGTGGGGCCGGCTCCCTGCTCACTGAGTCACAGGTGCCGCCCTGGACTTAATTCTTTTTTTTCCCATAGAAAATGCAGTAGTGGGCTCGGTGCCTATAGCTCAATGGTTATGGCACCAGCCGCATACACTGCAGGTGGTGGGTTTGAACCCAGCCCGGGCCAGCTAAACAACAATGACAACTGCAATTAAAAATAGCCCGGCATTGTGGCAGGCACCTGTGATCCCAGCTACTTGGGAGGCTGAGACTAGAGAATCACTTACGTCCAAGAGTTGGAGGTTGCTGTGAGCTGTGACCCCACAGCATTCTACCAAGAGTGACATAGTGAGACTCTGTCTTAAAAAAAAGAAAGAAAGAAAGAAAGAAAATGCAATAGTGGACAGGTATGGTGGCTGGGAGCCTGGGGGTAGTGGCTGCTGGAAGTGCCATTGTCAGGCCCCTGGCTCTGCATATTTCACCTGCTCCATGTGGAAGGCTTGTCCGGCAGCCAGGAGCTGCTGCCTCTGATACCCCAATGCTTCTGCTCCCTCTTCATGATTGTCTCCAGCTCCTCAAAGTGCCAGAATTTGAGCTCCAACTTTTCTTTTTTTTGAGACACAGTCTCATTATGTCACCCTCAGTAGAGGGCTGTGGCACCACAGCTCATAGCAACCTCAAACTCTTGGGCCCAAGCGATTCTCTTGCCTCAGCCTCCAAAGTAACTGGAACTACAGGTGCCCACCACAACACCCGGCTATTTTTTGTTGTAGTTGTCATTGTTGTTTAACTGGCCTTGGCCAGGTTCAAACCCACCAGCCTTGGTGTATGTGGCTGGCGCCGTAACCACTGTGCTACGGGCGCTGAGCCTGAACTCCAACTTTTTCATCTGGGTCTCTACCAGCAGCACCACCAAAGATTTGATCTTCTCTCCTCAATGGCAGCCAAGTGCTTGGCCTTCCCTGTAATAGCAGCCTGGGTGGTGGCAGGAGCGGTGGAGAGACTGCCCTCACCAATGTCCTGCTCCACCTTTGTCTTCCTTTCCCCCTCCAACTCGACCACTTTCTTCAGCACTTCCTCCTGCCCTTCTTTGGCTCTTTCTCCTTGGGATCAACTGTTGGGTCCCCATCACTCTTCTCTGACTCCTTGCTGTCACTTTGCTTCCCTTTATCTTTCTTGGGGGCCTCGCTGGCTTTCTCCTTTGCTTCCTCCTCTACATTGCCCCCTTCTTCTCTGGGTCCCTTCTCCATGCCCAGGCCTTCTGCCTGTGTCTCATCATTCTCTTTCTCCTTGATCCACTCAGGCTCATGGAGGTGGTTCCCCAATGCCACTGCTTTCCAGACTGAAGGCCAGCTCTGCCTTGTCTGTCACTTTAGCTGCTTCTTTCACTTTCCCAATATGGGCCTCCAGTAAGGCTTCCTTCATTTTGGAGAATTCCTCTAAGGCTGACTTCGGAGAAGCAGAGACAACTCAGGGATCAACGACAGAGGCCAGGAAGGCAACAGTGCTTCCTGGGTTAACAGGCTAACAGGGTTGCCTGACTGAAGAGGATGTGCTGTTAGGCCAGAGGGCCCAGGGAGTCCTCTGCATCCTCTAGGTACAGGTCTTTAATGGGACGTTAAAGAAAATGTAAGATGCACTCATCCTGTGTGCATCTTCCCACATGATTAGACTTTGTTCCAGTCATCTTTGTACATTTCTAGTGTCTCAAGGAGCAGCAGGGTCTCTTGTCCTGTCCACTGTTTTTTTTTTTAAGACAAAGTCTTACTATGTCGCCCTCGGTAAAGTGCTATGGCATCACAGCTCACAGCAACCTCCAACTCTTGGGTTTAAGCGATTCTCTTGCCTCAGCCTCCCAAGTAGCTGGGACTACAGGCACCCACCACAACGCCCAGGTTTTTTTTTTTGGTTGTAATTGTCATTGTTGTTTGGCAGGCCCAGGCTAGGTTTGAATCTGCCAGCTCTGGTGTATGTGGCTGGTGCCCTAGCCGCTGAGCCAGATGCCGAGCCTATGAACACTTTTTTATATGGATTTGAAACTAATTTTATTTTGTTTTGTTTTTTAGATTAATGTGAGGGTATAACTAGGTTATGATATTTGCATTTGTTAGGTAAAGTTTCTCTTGTAGTTGGACTGTACCCAAAAGGTGTGCCATATACCCTTACATTGTGCCCATTAAGTGAGCACCCCAATCTCCTCCCCTCCTCCCATCTCCCCTTCATTCATTCCCCCTGCCCCCAACTTGAATTGAATTGAATTTTTCTCTTATGTGGACGTGTATTAGATTGTCTACTGGCTTCATATTAGTATTGAATACATTGGATATTTACTTTTCCATTCTTGTGATACTTTACTAAGAAGCATGTATTTTAACTCCATCCAAGTTAATACATGAAATGTAAAGTCTCCATCTTTTTTTTATGGTTGAATACGTGGTATACATATACCACAGTTTGTTAATCCATTTCTGATGGGCACTTAGGTTGTTTCCACATCTTGGCAATTATAAATTGAGCTATGATAAACAATCTAGTGCAAATGTCCTTATCATAAAATGATTTTTTTTCTTCTAGGTATATGCCTAGTAATGGGATTGTGGAATCAAATGGGAGGTTTAATTTGAGTGCTTTGAAGATTCTCAGTACTTCTTTCCAAACAGGCTCTATTAATTTGAAGTTCCAATTTTTTTTTTTTTTTTTGAGATAGACTTCCACTCTGTTGCCCTGGATAAAGTGCAGTGGTGTCATCATAGCTCACTGCAGCCTCAGACTCCTGGGCTCAAGTGATCTTCCTGCTTCAGCCTCCCAGAGTGCTAGGATTATAGGCATGAGCCACTGTGCCCAGCCAACATATTTTTAATAGCTGCTTCAAAATCTTGCTCTGTTAGAAGCAACATCTGGGGATGATCAGAGCCCAGAGACAGTTTCTACTGATTATTTTTATTCCCTTGAATTTGGACTGAATTCTCATGCCTGCAAAGGTGATTGTTACATTACTTTGTGTTCATTTATTAGTTTGTCATGGTGTGTTGCCACTAATGTGTCTGTTCATTTAGAAAAAATTCTTGTTTTTATTTTTAAGTTTCCTAGGAATACCCCTTTGTGTAGCATTAGGTTAGCCAGTTATTGGATGAAGGTTGTGCTTAGTCACCTTGAGCCAGTGAGATCTGTCCTCTGCCAGTGGCTCTGTGTGCTGGTAGGAGAGCATGAAGCATAGGCCATTTTCAAGTCTGGCAAGCTTTACCTTCCACTGGGCCCTCTGGGGTCCCCTCTGTGTAGGCAGTCTCAGGGTCAACCATGAGTGTGGTTTGGGTCAGCCACGAGATCTGGGCTCTCTCTGCTTTTTGCTGCAAATGCGTACAGCCTGAGCTGGAAATATACTTTCCTCAATTGACTACATCAGGCTTGTAGAGCCATTGATCTTTGTACTCACTTGCCACTAAGATTGTCATTTCCACTGATATTGCTGGACATGGCATTTACTTCTCTAACTCAAATGAGCACCCTTCAGCAGTGAAGCTATTGGTCCTCAGGGCCTGCTCTGCCTTGGCAGAACCTCTGCTCCCACTTAGCTGGAAGACAGAAAATGGAGTAGACCAGGCAGGGACACCACACACTCCCACTGCTCCTACTCAGAGTCCAGCAGCTTTGAAGCACATATGTTTCTCAGGTTGCTGCATGGCTTTGGCAAAATTTCAGAGCACAGAAATAGTTTCGTCTTTTTGCTTCAGAGATGCTTTTGGGAGAGAGGATTTGTTGACCTCACTCAACCATATTAAGGTGACCAGATGTCCCACTTTTGGCGGGACAGTCTCAATTTTTAACAATTTGTCCTGTATCCTGTGGCGTTTTAAAGAAGTCCCAGTTTTTGGAAAGAATGCACGACAAGCTAGCCAACGGCCAGAGAACGGGAAGGGAATATATGGGTTTTGGCTGCCATGTGGCTATTTCACCAGGATATGAGTTTTATATTATTTTTGTTAATTTTATAATGTTAAACTTTAATAAT
>NW_003852491.1:7129347-7133130 GCF_000181295.1 Otolemur garnettii | reverse complement strand
AGCCCAGGAGTTGGAGGTTGCTGTGAGCTGTAATGCCACAGCACTCTACCCAGGGGGACAGCTTGAGGCTCTGTCTCAAAAAAAAAAAGAAAGCCATTTTATGTGTGAAATATAATTTAACAAATTCTTGTGAAAAATTTCATGACCTTTTAAACAATGAAAGCAATCTACTAAAAAAAATTCACTCAAATGAGAAATATGCCAAAGAATAAAATAATACTATACATAATTTTTTAATGTATTATATTTGTAAATTGTACTTATGTTGAAATTTAAAAAATATATTACAATGCTATTTTTGCATTCTATGAAAATTTTTGTTACTCCCTATAGACCAAATTTTTAATTAAGAACCCCCCCTCCCCTCCTCCGTCAATGGTGTCCCGCTTTACCAATGTTAAAATCTGGTCACCTAACCATAGATGGAAGTCTCCTTCTTTAAGTATTTTTAAAAATATTTTAATTTTATTATTATTATTTTTTGAGACAGAGTCTCACTATGTTGCCCTGGGTAGAGTGCTATGCATCACAGCTCACAGCAACCTCAAACTCTTGGGCTTAAGCAATTCTCTTGCCTCAGCCTCCCAGGTAGCTGGTGTCCATTCCCCCAGAGGCTTAGATTTTGTGTGGCTTTTTAGTTGTTCACATAGATGGGTGTATCTAGCCACTGTTACTCCATTCTGGTTGGAAGTCCCAGTTAGACTTTTGATTACCCCATGCTATGTCTCAATCCAGCCCCACTTCTAGCCCCAGTATGCCCAGCACATCTTTTTTTTTCAAATCCCTTTGAAGTTCCCCATAAAGGTCAGCAGGGGGCACCTTCCTCTGTGTTGGTGAGCATGCCTGCAACGTGGGCCAGCGGCAGGCATGGAGAAGGTCATCAATTGTCCTGGTCTTGAAAGTCATGGCCATTGGCTCCCTGTGACCCCATTGATACCGACTAATCTGGTATCCACAATGAGACAGGATATGTGACATCTACCTGAAGCCCCTGGAGATTTGTCTTCTGGGGAATGGGCTTTGGTTTGATTGTTCCTGAGGTTGCCATGGAGATAATAATAATATCTAACATTTATTAAATGTCAACTGCACTAGGTTAAGTTTTCTATACCTTAGTCCTTATGATAACATGGGGAGGGGGTACTACTGTTACGCAGGTGTGAACCCTTTAGGAGCTGATCTGTGAAGGAGTGGCCAGAGTGATTGGGGAAGGGCTGGAGGGTTCCTTGGGGTGTGGAACTATTTCAGTATTTGAATCACTGGAACCACTGCCCTCGCGTGTACCCACTGAGCTGGATGCCTGTGGGGTCATCACAAATGTGCTCTAGTATGGGTGAGACAGAGTAGAAAGCTTGGCAGGTTTGTAATCTCCTTTCTTTGTTTTTTTTTTTTTGAGACAGAGTCTCACTTTATCACCCTTCATAAAGTGCTGTGGCGTCATAGCTCACAGCAACCTCAAACTCTTGGGCTTAAGCAATTCTCTTGCCTCAGCCTCCCAAGTAGCAGGGACCACAGGTGCTGTCACAATGCCCAGCTATTTTTTGGTTGTAGTTGTCGTCGTTTGGCAGGCCTGGGCTGGATTCGAACCTGCCAGCTCTGGTGCCTTAGCTGCTGAGCTACAGGCACCAAGCCAGCATTACTATTATTATTATTTTTGAGACAGAGTCTCATTATGTCACCCTCAGTAGTGTGCTGTGGCATCATAGCTCACAGCAACCTCATACTCTTGGGCTTAAGTGATTCTCTTGTCTCAGCCTTCCAAGTAACTGGGACTACGGTTGCCCACCACAATGCCTGGCTATTTTTAGAGATGGGGGTCTTGCTCTGGCTCAGGCTGGTCTCGAAACTGTGAGCTCAGGCAATTCACCCGCCTCGGCTTCCCAAGTGCTGGGATTATAGGTGTGAGCCACCTTGCTGGGCCCTGCAATCTCCTTTCTTTTTCTTTCTTTCTTTCTTTTTTTTTTGTAGAGACAGAGTCTCACTTTGTTGCCCTTCGTGGAGTGCTATGGCATCATATAGCTCACAGCAACCTCCAACTCCTGGGCCTAAGCAATTCTCCTGCTTCGGCCTCCTGAGTAGCTGAGACCACAGGCATCCACCACAACGCCCAGCAATTTTTTGGTTGCAGTTCGGTCGGGGCCGGGTTTGAACCCGCCACCCTCAGTATATGGGGCCGGCACCCTACTCACTGAGCCACAGGCACCACCCGCAATCTCTTTTCTTAACGAGAGTTTACAGGCTTGAGTTCATTTCTCTGGCCGTGTGAGTACCCCTCATGTCAGCCACACTGAGCCTTCCAGCAACTTCCTACCAAGCTCTTGGCTACGTCCGGCGTTGGCTGCCCTTTTGCCTCCTCCTGAGTTGTTTTCCGGCTTCTCTCTGCCTAACTTCTTCTATTCATTCATACAGGCATAATTTCCTCCAGGAACCCCTTCCTGTCCCTCAGTCTTGGGTAGGTGCTCCTGCTTCCAGACCCCTCCACTGAGCCCTCCCAGATCCCCTTCTGTTCCCTCTCCTGAAAATGTATGTGATCTTTAGGCTCATGGGGTGCTGGGGTTTTCTTGGGGGGGGGTGTTGTTTGTGTGTTTTGGGTTTTTTTTTGAAGTCTCACTGTGTTGCCCCAGGCTAGACTGCTGTGGCCTAATAGCTCAGAGCAACCTCAGACTCCTGGGCTCAAGTGATCCTCTTGCCTTAGCCTCCCAAAAGCTACAAAAGAAAAAAAAAATGGTGCTGGCTCGGCGCCTGCAGCACAGTGGTTACGGTGCCAGCCACATACACCGATGGTGGCCGGTTTGAGCTCCGCCCGGGCCAGCTAAACAACAATGACAACTGCCAACAGAAAATAGCCGGGCATTGTGGGGGGCACCTGTAGTTCCTGCTACTTGGGAGGTTGAGGCAAGAGAATCGCTTAAGCCCAAGAGTTTGAGGTTGCTGTGAGCTGTGATGCCACAGGACTCTACTGAGGGTGACATAGTGAGACTCTGTCTTAAAAAAAAAAAATAATGCTGCTAACATGTACAGAGTTTTGTGTTTTTAATTCTCTTGAGTAGCTACCTAGAAGTGAAATTTATGGGTCATTTGGTAACTTTATGTTTGGCATCTTAAAGAACTGCCAAATTGTTTTCCAAAGTGGTTACACCATTTCATATTCTCATTGTCAGTGTATATGGGTCAGACATTATGTCTTGAATACCTGTTAGAATAGTTGAGGATCAGCTGGGCATGGTGGTGGCTCATGCCTATAATCCTAACACTCTGGGAGTCCAAAGCGGGAGGATCCCTCGAGCTCAGGAGTTCAAAATCAGCCTGAGTATGAGCAAGACTCTATCTCTACCAAAAATAGATAAAATTAGCCAGGTATTGTGGCAGCTTCTTACAGTCCTAGCTACTCAGGTAGCTGAGGCAGGAAGATCTCTTGAATCTGAGAGAGGCTGCTGTGAGGGAGGCTGATGTCATGGCACTCTAGCCTGGGCAACAGAGTGAGACTATCTCAAAAAAATGAAATAAAAGAACAAAAGGAAAAAAAAATTGAGAATTCATGACAACTTAAATTAGACTCTGAAATATGTAAGGCAGATGAAAGTGCGTTGGTTCTAATAGATGTGTGAACATGTACAATCAGTCCTAGCAGGAAAAAGAATCCAATTCAGATGGTGCTAGAGTAGTTTTGTTTAATAGAACCTTCTGGGTGGCGCCTGTGGCTCAGGGAGTAGGGCACCGGCCCCATATACCAAGGGTGACAGGTTCAAACCCGGACCCGGCTAAACTGCAAAAAAAAAAAAA
>NW_003852491.1:7123922-7128717 GCF_000181295.1 Otolemur garnettii | reverse complement strand
GCCTGTGGTCCCAGCTACTTGGGAGGCTGAGGCAGGAGACTCGCTTGAGCCCAGGAGTTGGAGGTTGCTGTGAGCGTGATGCCATGGCACTCTACCCAGGAGGATAGCTTGAGGCTCCGTCTCAAAAAAACCAAAAGAATTCCTTGTAGAGATATGGGTATGGTTAGAAGAACCTACAAGGAATGTTGAAGCACCAAAGAAGCTAGCAACCATGGGGAGCTATTACTGCCTGTGGGGCTAAAAGTGTTAAGGGGAAGAAATTATGTTGCTGAAACTCAGCAGAGCTGGAAGTGCAGAGGAGGGGCCACCTGACAGGTGCTGCAGATGGGTGGGGGAGGATGAAGCCACTGCCAGACACATGACCCAAACTAGGAAGGGAGCAGGGAAGAAAGGTCCTGACTCCTTGAAACCAAACTGAACAGATAGATACAGGGGCAAGTGGGATCCCCAGAGGTCCCTTTTGAGGGATCTTTGCCAAGTTCTTAAAGGTTGAGACAGGAAAAGAAAAAATATAAACTCTGTGCCAAACCTTTTGGTGAACTGGGTAATTTCACTGATACTTTCTCATTTAACTTTATAACTGTCCTGGAGGGGGCAGCACCATTACCTTCAATTGAGAGCTGGGACAAGGACCAGGAGTCAGTGACATCTATCTTGGCCCTGGAGGACTGGAGGGAGGCTGCTGAGGTGTGGTGCTGAGTGCTCCATCAGCTGGTCAGGGACTGGGACAAACCCTAAATCATGTCTGCTCTGGTTCATACCAGGGCAGCCAGGGCCTCCAGCTTTGGAAATCTGTGATGACTTTTCCTACTTCAGGCTCCACCAAGCACACAGATCTCCCCTTACTCCAGATGTCGAAATGCCATCACACCTCCAGGAGCACATCTTCTCAAAAGCACAGCTAAGAAACAGCCTAGAGCTTCAAGGCTGAGTAATCCCTAGTTAAGTTCTTTAAACATTCTAAATTATAGCCATGGGTTGAATTAGATCAATAAAAACCTAAATACAATAGAAAGGGGGTATTTCCTCTTCCCCCTTTCCTGCCTATATTTCTCCATAATACCTGCATCACATGTTTGTTTAGAGTCTGCCCATTCTGGAGAAGGTCCACCTCCCAGAGGATAAGTGACTAAGACTTTATTAGGTTAATTATGCCTGACACACAGTTGGTGTTCAACAAATACAGTAGAACCTCTGAAGTTGACCACCTGAGGGACTATAACAAAGTGGTCAACATAAAGAACTAAGCCTACTGTATTGATATGTGCATACAATGTACATGTCCTGTCTATGAAAATTAGGTCAATGTAAGGAGGTGGTCAATGTAGGGAAGTGGTTAACTATGGAGGTTACTGGGCGGTGCCTGTGGCTCAAAGCAGTAGGGCATTGGCCTCATATGCCGGAGGTGGTAGATTCAAACCCAGCCCTGGCCAAAACAAACAAACAAACAAACAAAAAACTATGGAGGTTACTGTGTTTGTGGAATAAATGAGCACACAATTTTGTGAGGTAGATAACTCTATTTTTATTTCATTAAAAAAATTTATTTACTTATCTATTTGTTTTGACAGTCTTACTTTGTCGCCCTTGGTAGAGAGCAGCGGCATCACAGCTCACAGCAGCCTCCAACTCTTGACCATAAGTGATTCTCTTGCCTCAGCCACCTGAGTAGCTGGGACTATAGGTGCCCACCACAATACCCAGCTGTTTTTAGAGATGGGTCTCTCTCTGGCTCAGGCTGGTCTGGAACTTGTGAGCTCAGGGAATCCACCTCCCTCGGCCTCCCAGAGTGCTGGGATTAAAGGTGTGAGCCAAAGTGCCCGGCCTCTATTTTTATGTTAAAGGTGAGGAAAACTGAGATTCAAAAATATTCCCAGGTTAGACACGGTAGACTAGGCAAGATGGCTTGCCCCTGTAATCCTAGCACTTTGGGAAACCGAGGCAGGATTACTTGAGCTCAGGAGTTGGAGACCAGCGTGAGCAAGAGTAAAACCCTGTCTCTACTAAAAAAATAGAAAAACTAGCCAGGCCTTGTAGCGGGCACCTATAGTCCCAGCTACTTGGGAGGCTGAGGCAAGAGATTCTCTTGAGCCCAGTTGTTTGAGGTTGCTGTGATGACACCACGGCATGCTATTTAGGGTGACAGAGTGGGACTCTGTGAAAAAAACAAACAAAATGTTCCCAAGTGCACATAGTTAATGAGTGGTGGCCACTTTCAGCCTAGTCTGTCTGACAATGTCTAGGCTCTTACCCATAACTGATGGCTTGCCCCTCAGCCACTAAATCCATGATATCAACTGTCAAGAGGTACGTTCTCATATGAAAATTAATTTTATTATTATTTTTTAACAATGAGTTTTTGTTTAATTCTTTTCTTGCTCTGTAGACATAATTCTGCTTTCACCTCCATCACATTTTCATATGGTTTTAACAGGGGATAAACTTCCTCTTCTAAGAATCTCTGTACCTGTTGGGCTGCACAACTGGTGAAAGAAGAAGGGGCCAGTAAATGGTCCAACTGGGTGTGAATGGGACTGAAGTAGGCATCAGCCTGGATATGCTCAATGAGGTCATTGTCACCCCCTTCCTGCTTAACCACAGCAGCTGCCTGCCAAGAGAGCACTCTGATTTTCTCATGGCAATCCTGATGGCTACCCTCAGCTTTGACCATGGCCATGATGATATTCTCTGTAGCCATGAAAGGCAGCTCTTGCCGAATGCACTGTTCAATTACTTTGGGGTGCACCACCAATCCTTCAGAAATGTTCTGTAGCATATTCAATATAGTATCTGCAGTAAGAAATGCCTCAGCCAAACAGATACGTCAGTTGGCACTATCATCCAGTGTGCGTTCAAACCATTGCACATATGTAGTCTGCAGTGGGTCCATGACAAGGGTCATCAGGCAAGGCTGCAGTACCCTTCTGAGCGCATGGGGGTTCCGCTTATGCCGCATTGCACTTGAACCAATCTGCTGTTTTTCAAAGGGTTCCTCCATCTCCTTGAGGTTTGCCAGAAGCCGTATGTCCGTGCAAATCTTATGCACCGATGCCCCCAAGCTAGCCAGCACAGACAGAACTTCCATTTCTACTTTTCGTGTATAGATCTGACCTGTGATAATGAAACTCCTCTTAAATCCTGCCTTTTCTGTCACCATCTTGTCAAGCTGTTCTACCTTTTGGTGATCACCTTTGAAGAGCTGCAAGAAGCTGGCCTGAGTACTAGTGGTACTCTTCACTCCCTGGAAGCACAGGTCATCCTGGACACGCTTTAAGTTCTGGAGATCAATCCAAAGATCCTGAAGCCAAAGACAGCAATGTTTCCCAACTATGGTCAGCTGAGCAGGCTGAAAAAAATGTGTGAAACCTAATGTGGGTAGATCAGCTTGTTCTTTAGCAAAGTTGGCAAGCCAAGAGATGACTCTGGCAAACTTTGGCAGAAGCCGGTCAAATGCATTTCTAAGAATAAGCAGGTCTGTATTATACCATAGCAGGAGGTAGCCCCTAGATGAATAATGCCTGCAGCTTTGGACAGCAGTGACCAAATGTGTGCCCATGAGCCATCACATTGTGTTGTAATCATTTCTCTTATTCAGCTGCCATCTTAAAGTCGATATTGTCCAGGTTTGATTTCATCTCTTTGATTTGTTCATCTGTGATAGGCAAAACCAATGTCTGTCGCTGAACACGAAGCACATCTCCAGGCTGGCGTAACAGGAGGCAAGTGAGGAGTGGTAGCTGTTGGGCCTGCCACAGTCGCCTGCAACAGCCATCCTGTGCGGACAACCACGCCTATTATTATTATTATTTTTAAAGACAGAGTCTCACTTTGTCACTCTTGGTAGAGTGCTGTCGCGTCACAGCTTACAGCAACCTCCAGCTCTTGGGCTTAGGTGATTATTCTGCCTCAGCCTCTCAAGTAGCTGGGACTACAGGCCCCCGCCACAGCACCTGGGCTATTTTTTTGTTGCAGTTTGGCCAGGGCCGGGTTTGAACCCACCACCGTTGGTATATGGGGCTGGCGCCCTACTCACTGAGCCACAGGCACTGCCCTATTAGTACTTTATTTTGAGATAGAGTCTCACTCTGTCACCCTCAGTAGAGTGCTGTGTCGTCACAGCTCATTGCAACCTCCCCTTCTTGGACTTAGGTGATTCTCTTGCCTCAGCCTCCCGAGTAGCTGGGACTACAGGCACCTGCCACAACGTCCAGCTATCTGAAAATTAATTTTAGAAGTGCGTGCCAGAAAAACACTGGACTTCTGTGAGGAACTACTATGCTTCTTCCTTTTAGACTGTAAGAATTCATGCAAATTTTCACTTTGGGGGCCAGCCCCAAGAAAGTCAGAGCTAAATGTGGAGTTGGTGACTCAATTAATCCCTTCTTAGGTTTAGAATTTTATACCTTCACTTATGTTAACCTCATCATCAGCTGCTTCCTGTTCCTTAGGAAAGAGATAAGTCATAACAAACATCTTTGGGGTTCTGATTTGCCTGGGCATTGGCTTTCTTTCATTGGGTGGGCTTTTCAGCTAGAAAGGGCATGTTTTTCATCTGAGTGAGGTTATTTTATAATATTTCTTTGATCGTTCTTCTTCTTCTATTTTCTTGGTTCTCTTTTCTGACATTCTTTTTGGCTTTTTAAATTTATTTAAAAGATAATATCATACTCCTTTCCTTTCCTTTCTCCTCTCCTCTCCTCTCCTTTTTTTAGACAGAGTCTCACTCTGTTGCTCCTAGACAGAAGTGCTCCTCCCACCTCATGCTCCCAGAGTGCTGGGATTACAGGCATGAGTT
>NW_003852491.1:7101833-7123867 GCF_000181295.1 Otolemur garnettii | reverse complement strand
TTTCACTTTATCACCCTTGGTAGAGTACCATGGTGTCACACAGCTCACAGCAACCTCCAGCTCCTGGGCTTAGGTGATTCTCTTGCCTTAGCCTCCCGAGTAGCTGGGACTATAGACGACTGCCACAGTGCTCAGCTATTTTTTTGTTGCAATTTGGCCAGGGCCAGGTTTGAACCCTCCACCCTCTGTATATGAGGCCGTACCCTACTCACTGAGCCACAGGTGTTGCCCTCTTTTTCTTTTTTTTTGAGACAGAGTCTCGCTGTGTCGCCCTCAGTAGTGTGGTGTGGCATCATAGCTCACAGCAACCTCGAACTCTTGGGCTTAAGCAATTCTCTTGCCTTAGCCTCCCGAGTAGCTGGGACCACAGGTGCCTGCCACAATGCCCGTCTACTTTTTTGTTGCAGTTGTCATTGTTTAGCAGGCCTGGGCAGGATTTGAACCTACCTGCCTTGGTGTATATGGCCGGTGCCCTAACCACTGTACTATGGGTGCCAAGCCTCCTTCCTGACTTTTAAAAGAGAAACAGGGGCGATGACTTCTCCCTCCCACTAGCTATGGTTAGGGAGACATCCTACAACTCTGAGAGGAACTAGACCCAGAATAATGACAACAATGCAGGGTGGCAGGAGAGCAGGGAGGAAGAACACACATGAGATTATTGAGGCCTTGCAAAAGGCAGATGGACAGTCTGTGAACCCCATCCACCACATTCTGTGGGCTTCCTATAGGTTGGATTTTTAGTTATTTGTAGCCAGAAGCATGTAAGTAGGTAAAACATGAAAAATAATCCTGGAAGAAACAGAATTTATAAAGAAAAAGAAATAAAAATCTGATATACTTAGTGAAATTTGAGAAGATATTGCTTCCTTAAAATAAAAATAGAGTATTAGGAAAAAGAAATAATTAGAGCACAAGACCAAATTCTTAGAAATTCAAACTATGGGGCAGTGCCTATGGCTCAAGGAGTAGGGCGCTGGCCCCATATACCAGAGGTGGTGGGTTCAAACCCAGCCCTGGCCAAAAAATTGCAAAAGCAAACAAACAAACACAAAAAAATCTATGATACTGTATTAGTAACAATGTTGGAATAAAGACCTATTGTTTCTATTGGTGAAAACTTAGTCATATGACCCCACCAACTGCAAAGGAGGCTGGGAAATGCAATGTAACCATGTTCCTGGAGGAAAACATATCACTGGGGGACTGGGCATTGGCCTAGTCCATTATCCCATACAATGAGTGGTCCTCACCAGAGAGATCCAGTGGATCAACCCAAGAGGCCTAAAAGTCAACCAATAAGAATGCCAAGAAGGGGCGGCACCTGTGGCTCAGTGAGTGGGGTGCTGGCCCTATATACCAAGGGTGGCAGGTTCAAATCCAGCCCCCGCCAAACTGCAACAAAAAAATAGCTGGGCGTTATGGCGAGCACCTGTAGTCCCAACTATTTGGGAGGCTGAGGCAAGAGAATCACTTAAGCCTGATAGGATCAAACCCTGCCAAATAGGGTGGACTCACCTAAAGGAATCAACCCCTTACCCTCTCCCATGGATGTCCCACCTAAGAAAGGCAAATGGGTCAAACCCCTTTCCCTACCCCTTTCCCTACCCCACCAGATGTCTCACCTGGAAAAGGTAAATGGGCCAACCGCCACTCTTCCAACAGATGTCCAACCCAGGAAAGGGAATGTCCCAACCTCTACCTTCCTGACCTTTAAAACCCCCATTCACCGCTACCCATGTGTGGATTTCTTCCTGGCCTGGTTGGAAAGCATACCCCACCTGCACCCAGGTGGAATAAAGCCATTTTAATTGCACAAACCGGGCCTCTGTTTTCCTTTCATCTCATGCCTCAGAATAATCTTTCATCTTTGGCTCTGTAACCTTTCAAAGCCCAGGAGTTTGAGGTTGCTGAGAGCTATGACACCTGGGCACTCTGCCAAGGGTGACAAAGTGAGGTTCCATCTAAAAAAAAAAAAAAGAAAGAAAGAAAACTCTAGGAAAAATTAAAAGATATATAATAAAGGATAGGCAATCATAGTAAATTCCTGGCACAGCTCTGAATAATATTTACATACTTTTATTTATCTTTTTTTTTTTTTGAGACAAAATCTCACTCTTTTGCCTGAGCTAGAGTGCAGTGGAGTCATAGCTCACTGCAACCTAAATTCCTGGGCTCACTTGATTCTCCTGCCTCAGCCTGTTGAGTAGGTGGAACTACCACTATCCACCACCGTGCCCAGCTAATTTTTCTATTTTTTGTATGGATGGGGTCTTGCTCGTACTCAGGCTGGTCTGCAATTCCTGAGCTCAAGCTATCTTCTACCTGAAGCTTTCAGAGTGCTAGGATTACCAGTGTGAGCCATTATACCAAACTCTATTTACATACTCTTAAAAGAAAATAAAATTTATCACTTTCCATTTTTAGACTCAAACTGTAGGCCAGATAATGTTGATCGTAAATATCTGAGATTATGGAAATATTCTTTATCCGTGCTGTTCAATATGATAACCACTAGCCGCATGTGGTTTTTGAGTGCTTAATATGGCTGGATAGTTGCAACTAAGGAATTGAGTTTTTTTTTTTTTTTTTTGAGACAGAGCCTCAAGCTGTCACCCTGGGTAGAGTGTCATGGCATCACAGCTCACAGCAACCTCCAACTCCTGGACTCAAGTGAGTCTCTTGCCTCAGCCTCCCAAGTAGCTGGAACCACAGGCACCCGCCACAACGCCCGGCTATTTTTTGGTTGTAGCCGTCATTGTTGTTTGGTGGGCCTGGGCTGGATTTGAACCCGCCACCTTAGGTGTATGTGGCTGGCGCCTTAGTCACTTGAGCCCCAGGTGCTGAGCCAGGAATTGAGTTTTAAATATTATTTAATTTTAATTAATGACTCGGCACCTGTGGCTCAAATGGCTAAGGCGCCAGCCACATACACCTAAGGTGGCGGGTTTGAATCCAGCCCGGGCTCGCCAAACAACAATGATGGCTGCAACCAAAAAATAGCCGGGCGTTGTGGTGGGTGCCTAAGTTCCCAGCTACTTGGGAGGCGGAGGCAGGAGACTCGCTTGAGCCCAGGAGTTGGAGATTGCTGTGAGCTGTGATGCCATGGCACTCTACCCAGGGGGACAGCTTGAGGCTCTGTCTCAAAAAAAAAATTTTTTTTTAATTAATGTAAATGAAAGTAGCCAGTGACTGCTATATTGGATAGTGTAGTTCTAGACAATATGAGCAAGAGAATGCCAATATTTTCTACCATTAGCAATATAAAAGTAAACGTGCAGATAACAAAAATTGGACAGAAAAGAGATAAGGGAAGGAAAACCGCTATCTTTAAGTCACAAAATGACAAAAATTTATTAAGGCAATATTTATCTGGCTCTTAGGAGTGCTGGGCACTGTTCCAAGGCCTCCTCATGTCTTAACTCATTTAATCCCCATAACAACAGTGCCTGGCAGCGACTGTTATCCTAATCCCGTTTTTACAGATGAGCCAACTGACGGCACAGAAAGCTTACTTTGTTGCCCAAGGTCATACAGAGACAGTAAAGTCACTGAGTCTGGGGCCTGGCCCCAGGAAGTCTGGCCTAAGTCCACTCATTTAACTACTGTACTTGCTGTCTTTGTGGGGGACAGAATCTTGTTCTGTTGCTTGGATTAGAGTGAGTGCCATGGCTTTAGCCTAGCTCACAGCAACCTCATACTCCTGGGCTCAAGCGATCCTCTTGCCTCAGCCTCCAGAGCAGCTGGGACTACTGCCACAGTGCTTGAGTAATTTTTCTCTTTTTCGTAGAGATGGGGGTCTTGCTTTTGCTCAGGCAGGTCTCAAACTCCTGAGCTCCAGCAATCCTCCTGCCTCAACTGCCACCACTACTGGCCAGAGAGGTATTATTATTCTTATTATTGAGACAGATTCTCACTACGTCACCCTTGGTAGAATGTGGTGTCGTCACAGCTCACAACACCTCAAATTTGGGGGCTTAAGTAATTCTCTTGCCTCAGCTCCCAAGTAGCTGGGACTACAGGTGCCTGCCACAACGCCCAGCTATTTTTTTGTTGTTGCAGTTGTCATTGTTTTTTAGCAGGCTTGGGCTGGGTTTGAACCTGCCAGACTTGGTGTATGTGGCTGGCGCCCTAACCACTGAACTACAGGTGCCACCATTATTTTAAGTTACAAAGGGCCTGAAGAGAGTGATTTAACTGACCTAGCAGGTGCGGTGGGGATGGGGCAGGGCCAGAGGTTCAAATGTTCATGGGAGATTAGGGCAGTCAAAATGGATACTCAAGAAAAAGTAGAATTAGCATATTGCTTAGGAGTATGGACCTATCAGAACTGAGATTAGAAAAAGTTAACAGCATTAAAAATGGCTCCTTTCTGAGACCATGACTTGAGGGGAAGGGATAGGATTATTACTATTTATAATACACATTATTTTGATTAAAAACTAAGAAATAATGCTTTTCCTTTCTTAAAGTTTAATTTTTAATTTATTTTTAGAGGCAAGATCTTGTGAACATGACCAACAACAATAATATCCTTTGGTGGGGCTAGGCACAGTGGCTCACCTCTGTAATCCCAGCACTTGGCAGGTTCGAGACTAGCCGGAGCCAGAGTGAGACTTCATCTCTAAAAATAGCTGGGTGTTGTGGCGGGTACCTGTAGTGCCAGCTACTTGGGAGGCTGAGGCAAGAGAATTGCTTAAGCCCAAGAATTTGAGGTTGCTGTGAGCTATGATGCTACAGCACTCTACTGAGGGTGACAAAGTGAGACTCTGTCTCAAAAAACCAGTATCTTTTGACGGAGGTTTGTTAGTTTGTTTTTTAAGAGACAGGGCCTCACTGTCACCCTAGCTAAAATGCTAGGATGTCATCTTAGGTCAATGCAGCCTCAAATTCCTGGTCTCCATGACCCTCTTACCTCAACCTCCTGAGCAGATGGAACTACAGGCTCACACCACCACCCTAACAGTACTTTTCAATGAATAAGTTCGTATATAAACATCTCCTTTCTGACCAGATGGTTATTCCCCCAAAGACAGGACTATGTGACTTATCAGTCCTGTTTCTTGAAAGGATTGCAGATGAGAAGAAAGGACCCCAGACCCAGGAAGATCAGAATGGGAATTAACAGTGTCAAAGGTGGCGGCACCCAGGGCTCAGTGGGTAGGGCACCGGCCACATACACCAAGGCTGGTGGGTTCGAACCTGGCCTGGGCCAGCTAAAACAACAATGACAACGGTAACAAAAAATAGCTGGGCGTTGTGGTGGGTGCCTGTAGATCAAGCTACTTGGGAAGCTGAGGCAAGAGAATCACTTAAGCCTAAGAGTTTGAGGTTGCTGTAAGCTGTGACGCTGCGGCACTGTACCAAGGGCAACACAGTGAAACTCTCTCTCCAAAAAGCAAAACAAAACAAAACAAATAGTGTCAAAAGTGAACACAGCCAGATGTAGTTAAAGTGGTGAAAACATTTTATTCAGTAACTACTAATGGTGCGGAAAGAGCTGAGCTCCTTTCTGGTTTATGCTGGAGTTTGAGTCTTTTCAAGGAAGCACGAAGGAGCGGGAGCAGAGCTCAGAAGGGTGGGAGAAGTGAAAAAGAGACAAGGGTCGCTCAGTGTGCAACTGTGCTTGGCGAGGCCACTGCTCCCTGGCAATGAGGGAAGTTAGGGTTCTCTCTCTATCCCTCACCAAGAGGCAAGGCCTTCCTGATGCAATTCAGAGGAATGGCTCTTGCCCTACAGAGAGCTGTTGGTTCCAAGACATACATATTTAAATTTTTTAAGGCCTTTGTAGTAAGTGCTCTATGAAAGGGGTCTGCTGTGAGTTGGCTAGAACAAATACATCAGAACCTCTGTAAGTTGACCATTTGAGGGACGGTAACAAACTGGTTAATATACAGAGGTGGTCAACATAAGGAACTAGGCCTACTGTCCTGATAAGTATATGTGGTGCATGTCCAGTCTATGAAAATTAGGTCAACTTAAGCAGGTGGTCAGTGTAGGGAGGTGGTCATCAATGGAGGGTCCACTGTACATTCTGTTGGTGCTCAGCTTCCCAGGCTGGCTTTCTTTGTTTTTTTTTGTAGAGACAGAGTCTTACTTCATCGCCCTCGGTAGAGTGCCATGGCTTCACACAGCTCACAGCAACGTCCAACTCCTGGGTTTAGGGCCTAGGTGTCCTCAAACTAGGGCCCAGGTGTCCTCAAACTATGGCCACATGTGGCCTGCCTAGGACATTTATTCGGCCTGGTAGGTGTTTTTGCTGCTGCTGCCTGTCCTGCTTAGCAGCCAACTCGTCCCAGGGCCCGCAGTTCTGCCCTCCAATGGTCTGAGGGACAGTGAACTGGCCCCCTGGTTAAAAAGTTTGAGGACCCCTGGCTTAGGCGATTCTCCTGCCTCAGCCTCTGGAGTAGCTGAAACCACAGGCGCCCACCACAACACCCGGCTATTTTTTTTTGTTGTTGCTGTTTGGTCAGGGCAGGCCAGCGCCCTACCCACTAAGCCACAGGTGCTGCCCTGAGGCCGGCTTTCTAACAGGGGCTTGGACAGAGTAGTCACGCTCCGCAGCAGCCCCTCTCTCTGGAAACAGCAGCCAGGACTTTCTGTAAGGCTCTTACTGAGGACCCTCACACAGTCTAATCCATCCAAGAACTTTGAACAATAGTATTATGGCTCGGCGCCTGTGGCTCAAGCGGCTAAGGCGCCAGCCACATACACCTAAGGTGGCGGGTTCGAATCCCCAACCCGGGCCCGCCAAACAACAATGATGGCTGCAACCAAAAAATGGCCAGGCATTGTGGCGGGCGCCTGTAGTCCTAGCTACTTGGGAGGCTGAGGCAGGAGACTCGCTTGAGCCCAGGAGTTGGAGGTTGCTGTGAGCGTGATGCCATGGCACTCTACCCAGGGGGACAGCTTGAGACTCCGTCTCAAAAAAAAAAAAAAGAAAAAGAAAAATAGTATTATGCCTATTTTACAGATGGAGAAACTGAGGCAGAGAGAGTCAAGGCCACCCAGACAGTAGGTGATGCCCTCTCCTGCCCTGACCTATCTTCTGTGGTGTTCCTGGCCCCAGGTTTCCTCCAACTCCTGTTTACCTTGGTGTCTGGCTAGGAACAACCCCTCAAAGACCTGCTTGCAGGGAACTGGGTCCTGGGGAGGGCAGGGCTATTATCTTAGGAGGCCTGCAAAGCTCTGGTTTCCTCTGGTGACCTCTGAGGACCTCCACAAGGCTGGCCTGGCAGGGCTTTCACGGTCCAGGGATGCCCAGCTTCCCCACTCCCCACCTGCGGCCCACCCCATACTGTCTCCTCACCTTTGCTCACATAGTTCTTTTTTTTTTGAGACAGAGTCTCACTATGTTGCTCTCTGTCGCTCTCTGTGGTGGCACAGCTCACAGCAACCTCAAACTCTTGGGCTTAAGTGATTGTCTTGCCTCAGTCTCCCAAGTAGCGGGGACTACAGGGGCCTGCCATGCCTATATTTTTGTTGTTGTTGTTGTAGTTGTTATTGTGTTTAGCAGGCGGAGGCCGGGTTTGAACCTGCCAGCCCCAGTATATGTGGCTGGCACCCTAACCACTGAGCTATGGGCACGGAGCCCTCACACAGTTCTTCTACCTGATGGTCTCTTCCTTCTTGCAGCCAGAGAAATCGTCAGTCCATAATAAACATCATAGAGTGCCTACTGTATTCTAAGTACCTTCCAGGTGCTGTGAGCACAGTGTGAGCAGACTGCACGGCCACTAGGCCATGCCAGAGTGAGGGGAAGGACAGAGCAAGGAAGTCAATCACAGTATACCAGAAGATAAGAGGTGAACAGAAAGGTAGCAGGGGTGCAGGCCCGGGGAGGGGGTACGAATTTAAATAGGGTGCCCAGGTAAAGACATTTCAGCAAAGGCCTACTTTGGTGTATATGGTCAGTGCCCTACCCACTGAGCTACGGGCACCGCCCAGTTTTTCTATTTTTAGTAGAGACAGGGTCTTGCTCTTGCTCAGACTGGTCTAGAACTCCTGAGCTTAAGCAATCCACCCGCCTTGGCCTCCTAGAGTTTTAAAAGATTAAAACAGTCACCATGTCTGTCTGTTTTAATCTTTTTTCAGCACATGTATTGCTTTTACAAGATAAAAGTCAGTTTTGATTAAAATTTTTTTTTTCTTGAGACAAAGTCTTGCTCTGTTGCCCAGGCTAGAGTGCTGTGGTATCAGCCTAGCTCACAGCAACCTCAAACTCCTGGGTTTAAGTGATCCTCCCACTTCAACCTTCCGAGTAGCTGGGACCACCACACCTGGCTAGTTTTTCTATTTTAGTAGAGATGAACTCTTTCTCAGGCTGTTCTCATACTTCTCAGCTCAAGCAATCCTCCTGCCTCAGCTTCCCAGAGTGCTAGGATTATAGACATGAGCCACTGTGCCTGGCCTGATTTTTAAAAAATTGTTAAGACTTATTTATTTATTTATTTTTTGTAGAGACAGAGTCTTACTTTATTGCCTCTGGTAGAGTGCTGTGGCATCATACTGCTCACAGCAACCTCCAACTCCTGGGCTTGGGTGACTCTCTTGCCTCAACCTCCTGAGTAGTTGGGACTACAGGTGCCCACCCCAACCCCTGGCTATTTTTTTTGTTGTTGCAGTTTGGCCAGGGCTGGGTTTGAACCCGCCACCCTTGCTATATGGGGCTGGCGCCCTACCCACTGAGCCACAGGCACCAACCCTCCCCCAAATTGTTAAGATTGGGCGGCACCTGTGGCTCAGTGAGTAGGGCGCCGGCCCCATATACTGAGGGTGGTGGGTTCAAACCCCACCCCGGCCAAACTGCAATAAGAAAATAGCCGGGTGTAGTGGCAGGCGCCTTTAGTCCCAGCTACTTGGGAGGCTGAGGCAAGAGAATCACCTAAGCCCAAGAGCTGGAGGTTGCTGTGAGCTGTGATGCTACAGCGCTCTACTGAGGGTGACAAAGTAAGACTCTGTCTCTTAAAAAAAAATTATTAAGATTTGTTTTAGGGATGGAGTCTTTCTATGTTGCCTGGTCTGGATTCAAACTCCTGTGCTCAGCAATCCTCTTGCCTCAGCCTCCACAGTAGCTGTAACTATAGGCAGTGCCACCATGCCTGGATACTTTTTAAATTTTCTTTAGTGACAGGAGTCTTGCTCTGGCTCAGGCTGGTCTCAAACTCCTAATTTCAAGCAATCCTCCTGTCTCAGCCTCCCAAAGTGCTAGAATTACAGAGATGAGCCATAGAACCTGGCCTGATTTTTTTGTTTTTGTTTTTAAAAGGCAAAGACCCAAGACATACTTATACCAAGAGTTAAAGCTTACTAATTAAAGGAAAGTCAGGAAACAAAAATCAGTCAAAGAGAAAAATAAAGAACTCCCTACTCTCACCGATCCAAAAACTATTTGGTTAACCCCTCAGCAGACATATTTCTTATTTTCCATCCAGATCCCTACAACTTTACATATTTTCTTTCCTTCCTTCCTTCCTTCCTCCCTTCCTCCTTCCCTCCTTCCCTCCCTCTCCTCTTCTTTCTTTCTTTTTGAGACAGAGTCTCACTTTGTCACCCTTGGTAGAGTACCATGGCATCATAGCTCAGAGCGATCTCAAACTTCTGAGCTGAAGCAATCTTCTTGCTTCAGTTTCTCAGTTTTTCTATTTTTGGTAGAGACTCGGTCTCGCTCTTGCTCAGGCTGGTCTGGAACTCCTGAGCTCAAGCAATCTACCTGTCTCGGCCTCACAGAGTACTAGATTGCAGGCGTGAACCGCTGCGCCTGGCCTCCTCTTTTCATATTTTTTACAAAAATAAGATCATAGCACATGCAGTGCTTAGTAACCACCTTGGTTTAGTGAAGCATGCTACCGAGAGCCATCAGGGTGACCCACAGCTCCTTATGATGCAATCAAGGCCTCACCAGTCTGTGAAGGCTCTCACGGCCCCCAGCTAGGCTCGAGGGCTTTCCCCCCTGCCCTAATACTTCCTGGGAGCTCTTGGGACAGGAAATGGTGCCACCCAGGTCCTGTCCTAACAGGGGACCACAAATGCAAAGGAAACCACCCTCTTGTCTCTTCCTCTGCACCCCGAGTTCTCAAGTACACATTCCCATTACTCCAACTCTGACTCTAGCCTGCCCCAGAGTCACCTCTTGCTCTCCATTCCCCAACTAAGACCCAGGAATCCCTATTCCAGCCCCCCGACATCCTCTCCTGCCTCAAGTGAGCCTCAGAAGCCCCCAGCACCATGCCAGACCCCAGAAGGAGCAGGTAAGGGTGCTCTCCTCACATGGCAGCTGCGGGAGCAGGGCGGGTGGGGCAGGATGCAGGGGTGGGGTGGGTGGAGCCAGGCCCACTTCCTTTCCCCTTGGGGCCCTGCAGCCTCAGTCCTGCCCCAGCCTCAGGAGGAGTTGGAGTGGCCTGAACCCAGCCCTGTGTCCTAATCAACTGAGTTGGTAAGGGGGTGCGACCTGGTGGGGCAGGGGCCACAGTGGACCTGAGAAGGTGCCTATGGCTTGAAAAGGCCCTGACAGGTGATGGAAAAAGAGGATCAGATGTCACGGGGCTGCACAAGAGCAGGGGAGACCAGGAGGGGTGGTGGCTGTTGCTGGAGTCAAGAGCTGCCAGGGCTTGGAGGGGCCCTGGGATGGGGCTGATGGGGCAGTTGCCAACATCTGTTCTCTTGTTATTTCTGATAATAGTAAAAGCAAGGGTGGAAGAAGCCGTTAAACCACAAGTTGGGCATGGCCGTTGGCAGGGAAGTGGGCAGGAGGGGAGGGCCTGGCAGGTCCCCTCAACCAGCTCCCATGTGTTCTGTTTCTCCAACTCCCTCTCACCTCAGGTCCCAACTTCTGCTCATGCCTGTTGCCCTGGAAATGGCCCTGCTTCTCCTCTTCTGGGCCCTGGTGGGGAGCCCAGAGGCTCTGGGCAGCCAGACAGCTTTGCCGCCAGTCACGCTCAGCCCTGGAGGGACCTTTGCTTCTTCAGCCTTGAATAACTATGAGGCCTTCACCTCAGAAAAGGACTCCAACATTGGGAGCACTGGAGGGCCGATCTCAAACCCACCTTCAACTCCTTTTATGACCAATGAGTTGTCCTCTCTTGGAACTTCCATTGATGAGGAACGTCCCACCCAAACTGTTTCCCTTGAAAATTCATCAGTGCTCTTGGAAACCTTGACTGTAGCCAGTGACCCTGCTGTCTCCACAGTATCCCACACTGTGACTGGTGGAATCATGACAACTGACTCTCTGGAAATCACCAATGGAACAAATGGGCCCCCTATGAACACAGTAACTAGCTTTCTAGAGACCTCCCATGGGGCTGGTGGACCTCCTGTTACCATGGCAACTGGCTTTCTGGAGACCTCCCATGGGGCCAGTGGACCCTCTGCCACCATAGCAACTAACCCTCTGGACACCTCCCATGGGGCCAGTGGACCCCCTGTCACCATGGCAACTAACCCTCTGGAGACCTCCCATGGGGCCAGTGGACCCCCTGTCACCATGGCAACTAACCCTCTGGAGACCTCCCATGGGGCCAGTGGACCCCATGTCACCATGGCAACTAGCTCTCTGGAGACCTCCCATGGGGCCAGTGGACCCCCTGTCACCATGACAACTAACCCTCTGGAGACCTCCCATGGGACCAGTGGACCTACCATCAGCATGACAACTAGCTCTGTGGAGACTTCCCATGGGGCTGGTGTAAAAATATCCACAGTGATTACTCCTATCATTAGGCCCTCCCCAAATCCAGATGAGAGGTCAAACAAAATGCTGCTGGTGGCTGTGCTTGTGGCCCTGCTGGTGGTTATTATCCTCATAGTTCTGCTCCTACTATGGCGCCAGCGGCAGAAGCAGCGCACCGGGGCCCTGACACTAAACAGAGATGGAAAGCGCAATGGGGTGGTAGATGCCTGGGCTGGGCCTGCCCAGGTCTCTGATGAGGGGACCGTGGCAGTGACAATGGGAGGGCCTGGGGATGACAAGGGTTCTGGGGTCCCCAATGGGGAGGGGTCTGGCCAGCGGCCCACGCTTACTACTTTCTTTGGCAGAAGAAAATCTCGCCAGGACTCTGTGGCACTGGAGGAGCTGAAGTCTGAGCCAGGCCCCAGCCTAAAGGGGGAGAAAGAGCCACTGATGGGCAGTGAGGAGAGGGCTCTGGAGGCTCCCTTTTCTGATGGGTCAGAGGCAGGAGATGGGGCCGCATTGCAGAGCTCATGAAGGGCAAGAGTGGAGGGCAGAATGCTTGCCAGCTTCTGTCACCTTCCTTCTCCTCATCCCCTCCAGCCCCGGCCCCTAGTGCTTCCCTGCAGCCTGCTCTGCATCTTCACCTCGCTTCTCCACCCTGGGCCTTCCTGCAGCATCCTGCCCCAGCACTGCACTTAGCACGGGGCCAGAGCCTGCACCCCTGGCCATCTGTAGATTGAGTTGAGGGAAAGAACCTTTCTCAGCAACCCTACTTCTCCCCATCGCCTTTTTTCCATGTTTTTTTTTCCCCTTGGAACTAGCTACTGAGACTCCATAACACCAAATTTACTTGACCTATGATTTCTTGATGGATCCCCAGAGGTCTCAGAGTCTAGAAAGAAGGAGGAAAAGACAACCCAGCAAACTCCCATGTACAATTAACTTTCTAAAGCTCACCTGGCCCTGTGCTTAGAAGGGCTTTCTTAGGGGGCCCAGAACTCCTTTAGCTCTGGGCTGTGGGCCAGCCTGGAGCACCAGTGAGGCCCTCTGCCCATGCTCTCAGGTGGGCCTGTGACATTTCCCAGAGCATCTGGACTCTAGGACTGGCCCCTGCCTCAAGCCTCCATACTCTCCCCCACCTATGGGCTGAGGCAGCCAGAGGCTTTGCTCTGTCTCCTCCTAAGCACAGAGGTGAGAAGAGTTTCTGTCGTTCTCCGAAGGCCCAGCACCTGCACGAGTCCATCCATAGGTGCAGTCTGTGTGTAAGAAGTGAGGATGTGGTGATGCTTGTGAAGGGTAGTGGTGAGTACAGTGTGAGGGAGGGGACAGGAAGGGGTACAGATGCCAGCTTGGGGTGGGAGGACACAGGACTGTTGAGAACATATGTGTTCTCATCTTTGCTCAGATGGTGGGGACACAGCAGAAAATGTACCTCTATCTGTAGTCTAGTAAAGAATTCCCATCTTGATAGAAAGTTCACATGTGTGATCCAAGTGGGGGTTTTTCAGCTCAGATACTATATCCCTTTCCCAAAGTCTCTCTCCCTCCAGTGTACACCTGTGTGCACACCACACATGCACATACACACACAGGGAGAGGAGTTTGCCAGTAAGGGCGACTGGGTAATGCAAAAACCACTGGTCTTGCTGACGCATTTCCCCTGGTTCTGTGTTTAATTGGTGTGTCTGTGTGTCTGTGTCTCCTTTTCCACTCAGGGGCTGAGCATTGTCCCCCTCCAGGGGAATCAGCGAGAGTGAGTTAAATAAGAGAAGACAGCCAGGGAGCAGGGACTTCCCCTGTGGGTCTTGGGTGGAGAGGAGGGGGCCAGTCAGCTCCAACTGTGCTCCTCTGAGAGCTACCTAGGCTGTGTCCAAGGAAGCATGGGCCAGAGATGGTTGATGTTTCCCCAGGGCAAAGAGGAAATTTGCAAAGAGGAAGTTGTTGAGTCAGAGGGTGCAGTGGCTGAGAGCAGACTGACTGACCTAGAAAAAGAGACATGGGACCCATGTGTGTGTGACTGCCTTGTGGCCTGAATGGGAGATGGGAAAGAGTCAGGTAGGTCAGTTTGTGAGGTGGAGGAGGGGAGGAGAGAGATGGGCGGAAAGTGTCATGGTCTATGGAGGAGGGCTGAGCTGGGATGGAACCCAGCCTTCCCCCAGCCAGACTGAGCACCCATGCTGCTGTGTCTGGTCTAGGCGCCTTTTCCTACTTCTCACAAGGTGCTGTTTGCACTAATTATAGCCCCAGCATGATAGAAATGAGTTCCAAAGTCTCTTAGAGATTCTGCAAGTGTTGTCTTGGATTTGTCAAACCAAGTGCCCCACTTTCAGGTTTAGAAAACACTGCCACTGAACTCCAAGGTCATTAGCGCCACCTCTCAATGGACAGATGCAGTCATCGGTGAGCTGTGACCTGTTTCTGGGCGAATCCTGAAGGGTACGGGTGGTAAGGCACTGAACAGGTCTTTCAGAGTCCAGAAAACATCAAAATAATATTGTAAGAGTTAAAATAGGTGCACAAACAGAATTTTATGAGCACACCAAAGGAAGAGTGACCTGGGGAAAGATTGAGAGAGAGGCTTCACTTGAGTTTGTCTAGGTTAGGGCCTTAGTCATAGCTACTGCTTTACTCCTGGTGGCCACAGTGCCTGGCCAGCTGCAGGTCCTCAGAGAATATGCATTGACTGAATGAATGAATGTGAGGACCTTATAGAGGTTTGGAGGCTGAGAAGGATTTTGACAGGGGAAGGATACTCTTGGCAGTGGGGATGGCCGGTGCAAAAAACGTGGCAAGGGAAGCAGAGCAGTGCAATGTGAATTCTTTTTGGGACAAATGTGGAGTAATAAATGCCACTAGATTCTCTAGGGAAAAGAAAAGCAAAGGAAATAGTAGGTATTGTAAAACAAAAAGGGAGGGGGAGAAGAAGACAGGGTGAGAAACAATAAGGAAATATAAAATATGGTGAAAGGCTAACTATACCAGTTATGAAAATAATTGTAAATGGCTTATAGTACTTGCCATAATCGCTAAAAATCATCTTTTCAAAAACTGTGTAATGACTTTGGAAAATGCCAGCAATATAATGTTAGGGAAAAAAGCACATCCCTAATCTGTAAATACATATGATTCTAGTTTTGTAACAAAAATTCAAAAACATATGTACCCTTGGATTGACCAAGGGTCAATTAGAGGAAAAAAAGGAAATGCTCCAAATATTTACTGTGGTTATTATCTCTAAGGTGGCTGTTTGGTATTTTGTTTTTATTTTGTTTATACTTTCCTGTATTTTCCAAATTTTTTTTACAATAAACATCTATTACGTTCACAGTTTGAAAAAATATTGGTAAAAACGATGTTCAAGAAGGTGGCGTGGGGTGTCTGGTTTGAGGAGAGCTGTGTGTGGTGAGGTTGGTTGCCAGGGAGGCTGGACCCACGCTGCGAAGGGCTGGGGAGTTTGAGTTTAGTTCTGAAAGTAGTGGGGAAGCCGCTAAACCCAAATCTGCTCCACGCCTGTCTTCTGGGCGTCAGCAGAGGTAGTAGCATCATGCATCCTGTGGCTGAGGCGAAACACCTTAAAATCATGGGGGAGTCCTAGTCTCTCCCTGTCCTCACTTCCCATATCCCCACTCCGGCTGGTTCCTCTTCAAGCAGTCCTCCAGTCCCTTCCTTCTCTCTAGGCCACTTCACACCTTGCTGGGACCTGAGACTTCCGTTTTGGTTTCCTGACCCCATCCCTTCCATCCTCTGTTAACAATGGTCCCAGGGACCTTTCTTTTTTTTTTTTTTTTTTTATTGAGACAGAGTCTTACTTTGGCACCCTCCGTAGAGTGCTGTAGCGTCACAACTTATAGCAACTTCTAACTCTTGGGCTTAAGCAATTCTCTTGCCTCAGCCTCCCAAGTTGCTGGGACCACAGGTGCCTGCCACAATGCCTGGCTATATTTTTGTTGCAGTTGTCATTGTCCAGCAGGCCCGGGCTGGGCTTGAACCCGCCAGCCTCAATGTATGTGGTTGGCACCCTACTCACTGAGCTATGGGCACTGAGCCTTTTTTTTTTATGGAGACAGAGTCTCACTTTGTTACCCTCAGTAGAATGCTGTGGTGTCATAGCTCATAGCAACCTGAAACTTATGGGCTCAAGTGGTTCTTTTGTTTCAGCTTCCTGAGTGGCTTGGGACTACAGGTGCCCACCACAATGCTCAGCTATTTTTGGAGATGAGGTCTTGCTCTGACTCAAGCTGGTCTCCAACCTGTTAGCACAGGCAATCCACCCACCCGCCTTGACCTCCCAAGTGCTGGGATTAGCGTGAGCCACCCACCTGGCTCTCCAGGGATCCTTCTATTAGATTCCCCTGTCCAGGTGTTACTCCTGCACCTCCCTCCCTCATTCCTTAGCACAGAGTATAAGACTCCCCAGGAGCTGGCCCTGCCTCTCTCCTGCCCAGCCCAGCCTGGCCAGCCAACACTGTAAGCCTCTTGAAATCCCTGTTGCCATGTGTTTTTTTTTTTGGAGGCGGGTGGTGGTAGAAGAGACTATAGTTTAAAATGCTGAAAATATTTATTTTGTTCAGACAGATAGTAAAGTAATATTTTTTTCCTCTGGAAAAATAACAGATTCTTTATAGAATTCATACACATATACACATTCATGTGATGTATTATACTTCATCTTATATTTTTAATATATGTTTCTATTATATTCTCCAAAGTACTCATTAAAATCAGCTTTACAAATAAAGCTGTGTCACAAAGTGAAAATTCCAGATGGAAGAAAGATTTGGCTGGGGAAGGTTTTAGAAATCTGGTAATCCAGTTTACTTTTAAGGCTAGAAAAAGGGCCTCAATGCATGGTTCTAAGAACATTCCATTCTGAAAAATGTACATTTGCACCTATGTTTCCTCTGCATCTCCATTTCAGACCCTTGACCATGTCTGGTTGGGTAGGCAAAGCCTGTTGAAGGAGGATAGGCCACCTGGGGGCTGTGGGAGCAGGTGACTCTGGTGAGTTCTGTTCTGAGCCTGTCATCCTTAGGTGAGGAACAAGAAACAGATCCCATCCCTGAGCCACCAAACTCAGACTGTGTCAGGAGGGAGATTACTGTTAACCAAACAAGAGAGGAATACAATCACAATCTCTAAATTCCCAAAGTAGTAACAAAATCAGACTTGAATAAAAGGAGAAAACGTCTGACCTCTAAGAGAGTCTTTAAGTGGGCCAGGTGGGGTGGCTCACACCTGTAATTCTAGCATTCTGGGAGGCCGAGGCAGGTGGATTGCCTGAGTTCACAGGTTCGAGACTAGCCTGAGCAAGTTTGAAACCCTATCTCTAAAACATAGTTGGGCATTATGGTGGGTGCCTGTAGTCCCAGCTACTTGGGAGGCTGAAGCAAGAGAATTGTTTGAGCCCAACTCTTTGAGGTTGCTGTGAGCTATGACACCATGACACTCTACTGAAAGTGACAAAGTGAGACTCTTGTCTCAAAAAAAAAAAAAAGAAAAAGAAAAAGAAAAAAAAGAGTGTTTACGTGGAAGAGCTGACACAGTAGTGACTGCCCAGTTCCTGGGTAGGACCAGTTTGAGGTAGAGCCATTAGACAATGAAAACACAGAGCATTTGGGAGACCATCTACTCGCTCCCAGTGATGAGTGCAGGTGCGGTGCTCAGAGCCTGCCTACCTAGCTTATAGCATCAGAACAGCTTGTTTGAGCCCTTGCCAAGATCCCAGTTGAAGCAGAGCTGACTCCGAGTTGGCCACAGAGAGAGCCACATACTCACCCCTGCACTTGTACGCTCTCTGCCTGGAGCCAGCCCACCCCCAGCTGGCCCTACAACACACAGGTCTTGACTTCTCGCCAACTCCTTCTCAACCGTCAAGATTTAGTTCACATGTCACTGGCTTTGTGAAGCTGCCCTGGCTGTCCCCACCCCAAATGGACTTAGTGTTTCTTTTCCATTTCTATAGTGCCATATGTGTGTGACAGCATGAGTAACTGGGCTGTACTGACGTGACAGTGTCCTGCACTATTGGAGTGTAAGCCTTTCCAGGCCACATATCCTCTCTTTCACTCCAGAGTCCAGGTCTAGTATGTGTTTACTGAATGGAAAGACAAATGAAATAACAAACAATAGTTTTAAAATAAATGTATGGCAAGATCAGGTCTGTCTTTCGAGTCAACCTTGCCATTCAGGAAACGGCCTGAGGAAGTGCAGCCCAAGATGAGAGCAAGGTGGCCCAAGGTTGAAAAAGTCAGGTCTGAAATAGATTTATTCAGAGAAAAAGATTTTAGAACATATTGGCTATTGAGGGGATGGGAAGAAGAATGGGGCTAGATTTTCAACATGCTGATAATCATTGTCTGGAAATGCAAGGGGATGAGCAGTTTTTGCAAAAACAGTGAGCTCATTTTGAGGACTATTAGGTGGGCTGTTTTGGAGATAGAAATAGAGGCCTGAGCCAGGTGCAATAGCTCATGCCTATAATCCTAGCACTCTGGGAGGCTGAGGTGGGAGGATCATTTGAGCTCAGGAGTTCCAGACCAGCCTGAGCAAGAGTGAGACCCTATTTTTACTAGAAATAGAAAAATTAGCTGGGTGTTGTGGTATGCACTATAGTCCCAGCTACTTAGGAGGCTGAGACAGAAGGATTGCTAGAGCCCAGGAGTTTGTGGTTGCTGTGAGCAAAAGAGTGAGACTCTGTCTCCAATAAATAAATAAAAATAGAGGCCTGGAGCTTGGGAGGGAAGTCAGGCTGGAGATAATAGATTTAAGAGTATCTGACTATAGGCTTAGCGCCTATAGCTCATTGGCTAGGGCACCAGCCACATACACCAGAGCTGGCGGGTTCAAACCCAAACCCAGCCTGGGCCTGCCAAACAACAATGACAATGACAATAACAATAACAACAACAACAAAAATAGCCAGGTGTTGTGGCAGGCTCCTGTAGTCCCAGCTCCTTGGGAGGCTGAGGCAGGATAATCACTTAAGCCCAAGAGTTTGAGGTTGCTGTGAGCTGTGACACCATAGCACTTTACTGAGGGCGACATAGTAAGACTGTCTCAAAATAAATAATAAATAAGAGTATCTGTCTTGGCACCTGTGGCTCAAGTGGCTAAGGTGCCAGCCACATACACCTAAGGTGGTGGGTTCGAATCCCCAGCCCGGGCTCGCCAAACAACAATGATGGCTGCAACCAAAAAATGGCCAGGCGTTGTGGTGGGCGCCTGTAGTCCCAGCTATTTGGGAGGCTGAGTCAGGAGACTCGCTTGAGCCCAGGAGTTGGAGGTTGCTATGAGCTGTGATGCCATGGCACTCTACGCAGGGGGATAGCTTGAGGCTCTGTCTAAAAAAAAAAGAGTATCTGACTGTAAATAGCAATTTAAGTAATAGTATGAATGGATAAATACATAAACTATATCATCTAATACGTAAATTGAGAAGAGAGCTATAGAGAGAATCTTAGTGTAGTAATCAGGGCAGGTCAACTGCTATAATATTCAACTCCAAAGTCTCAGTGGTATAACTTAAGAGAAGTTTTTTCTTGTTTATGTAACAGTTTATTGCTTCCACAAGGTCATTCAGGGACCTAATCTTCTTCCATTCTGTGGCTCTGTCATTCTCCTATGACCTTGGAGTGTTCTGCTTTCAACCAGCTGATGAGAGAGAAATGAGAGTGGGCTCCTATGAAGACTTACAAGGGCCAGGTCTGGAAACCTCAGGTCTCATTTTGCCCATACCTCATTGGCCCGAATTCAGTCTCAGGGCTTCCCTGGTGCAAATGATGCTGGGAAATGTAGTTTAGCAGGTGCTCCAGAGGAAAAGAGCAACAGCCCCCACCACACTGCAGGAACACCAAAATCTGGGGGATGAATATAGGAACAAAGGCCTGCAGACAAGAGTCTCAAAAAATGAACCAGGAGAGAAATGACATTTGGGAGAGAAAAGGAGAATAAAGTTTGCTAGAGGGCTGGCAAAAGAAGGTAGACGGCTGGAGTGAGGCAAAAGTGGGCCTAGGATGAAGCCTCCTTAAATTCTGTGCCCTGGTTAACTGGCTCCCCTTGCCCTAGACCCAGTCCTGGCAGTCAAGTGCCACAGAAGAAGAAATGGGAGAACCCCAGGAGGATGCCAGTAGGTTTGGCAACCAGTGGTCCCTGTGAGTGACTTTAGCAAGAAAGATTTCCGATGAAGAAATGAAGGCCTTGGTGGTACTAGGACAGGAACTTGCATGAAGTTCCAGTATTGGCTATTGGCAGTTTCCCGGTTTTCCTGTTTAGAAGCTGAGCTCTGAGCTACCTGTGCCCTTAATGTTCCTTGGGACGGGGAAGGAAAGGGCAGTAGGTATTAATTCGTTGATTCTGTGTCACTTGCAAAGTTTTCTCAGTTGATTCTCCCTTGAGGTGGGTGTTATTCCATTTTGTAGCTAATGAAATTGAGGCACAGAAAAAGGTAAAAATGGATTTGAGATCAAAAAGGAATTAGGATTTAAACCTAGCTCTGAGGCCTGTGATTTTTGAATTAGGATTTGAACCTAGCTCTGAGGCCTGTGATTTTCCCAGGGCATCGCCCAAAAGGCTTTCTTACCCTCACAAGGGGGCACATTCTTCAGTTCGCAGCTCACACTCTGGTAGGGTCAGGAGAGGTGGGTGTGGGTAGAGAACAGGGCCTCCAGCTCCCTTCACTGGCTGGAGCCAGTCAAGAGAGGACTTTGGGGCTTCCCAACTGAGAGCCTTCCCCTGAGTGAAGGGAGCACACTGAGGTCTGTACAGCCCAAGGGTTCTGGAGGAGGGCAGGAGGGAGGTCCAGAGGAAAGGAGAAGGGCTGGTCTGGCTGCAAGGCCAGCCTCCCCCCTGCAGCCCCACCCCCACCCTCTGCTGGGTTTCACACACTGGACCTGAGCAGTGGACACAGCAACCGGACAGCTCCAAGTCACAATGGACGCTGAAGGTAAAGGGGCACTCTCCCCTGTGTCCCTGCAGCCCCATCTCTCCTACTGCCTGTTCCTCTCCCCATCCTGACCTGCTCAGCCCTTTGTCTGTCCTTGGGAAGACTTTCTCCCCTCTGGTCTCACCGCCCAACAGGCCTCTTCTCCTCTTCTTTCTCCTTTTATGTTGTGTCCCCAGAGAGTTCTGGGGAACAAAGGGGCTTGAGCCCAGAAAGGGCAGGGGCAGCCTGGGGAGGCAGTGTCCCCTGGGGTCTGAAGGGGCCAGTAGAGGAAGCTGGCCAGGGGAGCAGTCCTGCACTTTGGCCCTCACTGGTCACAGAGGAGGAGCAGAGGCAAAGTCCCAGGCCACATTGGTGGGGGAGGGACTCGAGTCCTGGTATTCCCTGCCATGGGGTGGGGTGATGTCTGGAAGGAGCCAGAGGGAACAGGCTCTGGAGTTGAAAGACTCCATCAGGGATAGGCTGTGTGACTTGGGCAGGCTGGGTAAAATGACAATAATAGGTCCCTGCTCACAAGGTTGTAGGGAGGATACATGACAGGAGGCTTGGGGTGTCTGAGGTGTCCTTAAGTTCCTGCCTTTTCACCTTCTCTACCCAGGCCTCTCCCTACCCAGCCCCTGACTCCTTTCCTCTTTCTGGGATACTTGCTGGCCCCCCACACCCAGCCCCTCTTCTTGGCTGTGGAGTTAATGTCTTGGGGGTTCCCTGCAGGGTGACACAATGGACACTTTTCAATCTCCATTGCAGTCTTTTCTTTTGAAATAACACCACCTAGATTTGAAACCCAACTGCTGCTTGCCAGCTGTGGGAACCCCAGGCAAGTTATTTAACCTGTAGGAGCCTCAGTTCCCACATCTGGAGAATGGAGACAATGGCACCGTTCTCGCAGAGTTGTAGTGGGAATTAAGTACTTTAGCAAATGTCAAGTTATCTTCACCTGATTCTTTTAGGGCTGGGTTTTTTTGTTTCTTTTTTTTTTTGTAGAGACAGAGTCTCACTTTATTGCCCTAGGTAGAGTGCTATGGCATCACACAGTTCACAGCACCCTCCAACTCCTGGGCTCAGGAGATTGATTCTCTTGCCTCAGCCTCCTGAGTAGCTGGGAATACAGGCACCCACCACAACACCTGGCTATTTTTTTGTTGCCATTTGGCCGGGGCCGGGTTTGAACCTGCCACCCTTGGTATATGGGGCCGGTGCCCTACCCACTGAGCCACAGGTGACACCCTGTTTGTTTTTTTTTTTAATGTTTTGTAGAGATGAGATTTCTTGATATCACTAGAGTGGTCTCAAACTCCTGGGTTCAAGGAATCCTCTGGCCTTGGCCTCTCAACGTGTTGGGAATCACTGGCCAAACTTACCAGGTAGTTTAGAAATAATCTCAGAGTCATTTCTTTTCTTTCTTTCTTTTTTTTTTTTTTTTTT
>NW_003852491.1:7078179-7101372 GCF_000181295.1 Otolemur garnettii | reverse complement strand
AGAGTCTCACTTTATTTCCCTCAGTAGAGTGCTATGGCGTCACAGTTCACAGCAACCTCCAGCTCTTGGGCTTAGGTGATTCTCTTGCCTTAGCCTCTGAGTAACTGGGACTACAGGTGCCCACCACAATGCCTGGCCCTTTTTTTGTTGTCGTTGCAGTTTGGCCGGGGCCAGGTTCAAATCCGCCACCCTTGGTATATGGGGCTGGTGCCCTACTCACTGAGCCACAGGCGCCACTCAGTTTCTCTATTTTTATTTTTTATTTTATTTTCTTTTATTTGAGACAGAGCCTCAAGCTATCTCCCTGGGTAGAGTGTTGTGGCATCATAGCTCACAGCAACCTCCAACTCCTGAGCTCAAGCAATTCTCCTGCCTCTGCCTCCTTAAAGTAGCTGGGACTATAGGCACCTGCCACAACGCCCAGCTATTTTTTTGGTTGCAGCTGTCATTGTTATTTGGTGGGCCTGGGCTGGATTCAAACCCACCAGCTCAGGTGTGTGTGGCTGGCGCCTCAGCCGCTTGAGCCACAGGTGCCGAGCTAGTTTCTCTCTTTTTAATAGAGATGAGGTCTTACTCTTGCTCAGGCTGGTCTTGAACTCTCAAGCCCAAGTAATCCACTTGCCTCTGCCTCCCAGAGTGCTACGATTACAGGCGTGAGCCACCTCGCCTGCTTTAGAGTCATTTCTAAACCTCAGATGCATGGGTTCTAGTAAGTCCCCTCCCTGCCACCTGGTAGCTTGTGTGACTTCGGACAGGATGCTTTGCCTCCTGTTTCTGTTTCCTCCTTGGTAAGTGTAAAAGGCGGTGAGGATTCACTGAGATGATATGTGTCAAGGGCCTGTCACAGAGAAACCACATGGTGAGTTTTGCTGGTGATTTTGTTGGTTCCTCACATCTGTCTCGGCATCCCCCCTGGTTCCAGTTCCGTTTTTCTTGTTGTTGTTGTTGTTTTTGAGACATGGTCTTGCTCTGTCCTCATGGGTAGAGTGTAGTGGTGCCATCCTAGCTCACTGCAACCTCAAACTTCTAGCCCTAAGTGATCCTCCTGCCTCACCCTTTTGAGTAGCTGGGACTACTGGTGCATGCCACCACACCCAGCTAGCTTTTCTGTTTTTAGTAGAGTCAGAGCGGTGGGGTGGGGCTATCTTGCTCTTGCTCAGGCTGGTCTTGAACTCTGGCAATTCTACCACCTTGGCTTCCCAGAGTACTAGGATTACAGGCATGAACTACTACTCCTGGCCCCAGTTCTGTTTTTAAAACCCAACTGTCCATTTCTATCTGATATCACTCTGTCATGTCAAACTCAAAGTCCTCCCCTGCCACCAGCTCTTCCTTCTGACTTCTCTGTTTCTGTTCCTGCCTCACCATCCTCCTACTCAGTCTGGAAATCTCAGTGTCACCTTTGACTGCTGACTCTCCCTCATACCCCCAAATCCAAAGACTTCCCAGTTTTCCTTCAGGCTTATGTCTGAGGCATCACCTGACCCTCTTTCCTTTCTGTATCCACCAGCTCCTCCCTCTGCAGCAGCAGCCTGTTTGGAGGGATTCTCTGCCTCTCTGCCTTCCTGCATGTGTCCACATCTGATGTTTCATAAGGTGTGGTCCCAGGGTGGCCCACATGGGGCCTGTGAGGGGTGGCAGGGCCAGTCTCAGCATCTCTTGGGTGAGGTTTGCAGGTGGTGGGGGTGGCCTTTTCCTATGACCTTGGGAGGGACATCCCCACCCCCCACTCCATTACAGCTCACCCTGCTTGGTGCTTCTTGCTCAGGCCCTTGCAACAGTCTCTCAGCTCAAAAATTGTTTCTTAGGTTCTTGAGGGATGCAAGTGATTTCTGATTGAAATGTTGTAGTGACTTCCCCTTGTCCAGTGAGCAGAACCTTGGTTCTTCCTCTTACCCATGGCCTACTGTCTGGCCCTATTGTGTGATTCAGCTTTCTCTCCTCATGTCCAAGACCAGGATCATCAGCTTCACGTGTCCTAAGGCTCTGCTGCCTGACTATGCTCTCCCCGTTCTCTGCCTGGCAAGCTTTCCTTTCCCCTCTCAAATTCTAGCCTATTCTCCCAGCTTCTCTTCTCACTCTCATAGCTTAACAACAGGTCATCTCTCCCCTCTCAGAAATTCTGTGGGTCTGTCTACCACTTGAGGAATGGGTGGTCGGTCACATGTGGCCCTACTTGAAGGTCATGTCTCTTCTTTGGGGAGTGAAGGGGGAAGGAAAAGAACATTTATCCAGAAGCCGCAGTGCTGACCAGCCTGTCTCCATCTGGTGTTTGCTGAATGAATCAACAAATAAACAGATGGAGGACCAGAGCTGCCAGAGTGAGATGCCTGGGTATAAAGACACCTGGCCAGGCACTGTTAGGTGCTTTATGTGAATTGCTTTGTTCTGTCCTCCAGGCATCTCTAGGATTTCCTTGTGAAACTGACACTCATAGAGGTTGATGACTCACCCGAGGTCACCTAGCATGTAGGTTAAGGGTAACCTAGAAGTACAGTAAAAGTCAATGAACAGGGGCGGTGCCTGTGGCTCAAAGGAGTAGGGTGCCAGCCCCTATACCAGAGGTGGTGGGTTCGAACCCGGCCCTGGCCAAAAACTGCCAAAAAAAAAAGTCAATGAACAATCTAGAACAGAGCAGCAAACGTGTCAGAGGGAAACACCCTCTGTCCTGCCAGAGATGTTAGTTCTGTGGGTTACTTTACATTACTTGTAAAGAGAGAAGAAATGTAGAAAATATCCCAAGATGTTTAGATCCTCTCAGAAACAGAGATGTCAATTTTATTAAAGTTGTATTAACTCTGGACAACCAATTAAAAGATATCACCTTGAGGGAGCAAGATAAAACTTGCCCACAGATAAAAACAAAAAACAAAAAACAAAAACCACCCACAGTTAAAACTCTAATCTCCAAAGTCCAGGGATCTTGGAAGAACTTTTACATCTATAACAGCAAGGACAGGACACAGGGCAGGGCGGGTACAGCTGTCTCCTCCCAGGGTGGCAGCCGCCGCCCTCTGTAAGGCATCTTTCCTTTGGCAGCTGCACAAACAGCCTTCCCCTCTCCAGAGTCCTTTCAGTAACAGCTGCTAAGTAGGAGAGTTTTGTATTTTCAAAGCGACACACAGGAATCCCTTTTGTTGGAAATGCCTGAGAGAGTTGGGGCCTGAAGAAAACTATTTATTTATTTTTCACAAATGGAACATGAGACACGCAGCATTCCCTCTACATTTGGTGATCAGAACAACTGATCTTGAAGAAGAGGGCTGGAGAGTAGCCCCTGCTAGTGGCAGCAGCTGTGATGCTCTAAAAGCACCCAGCTGTGGAGAGGTCAGGCCTGAGTCCATCATTGTCCAGCTTTAGCATTTCCTAGCTCTGCTTTCTGGTAATTTCCCTCTACATTTCCAAGCCTTGGTTTGCCATCTTTGAACTTGAATGATATCTCCCTTAAGGAACTGCAGGGAGAATTTGTGACAATGTTTAGAAAATGCCTGGCACGGTGTAGGCACCAATATGATAGTGATTATTCTTTTCCTGTAACTCAGAATTCTCTACTCTTCTGCAAATTAGAATTATGTTACCACATTCTATACCAGTTATATCAGCATCTCTAGTAATAGGGCCCGGGGGGCTGGGGGATCAGCATTTTCCAAAGCTCCCCATGATTCCATTGTGGAGCTAAAGTGGAGAACCACTGCCCTACCCCATGACATTGTGACTTATGGTGAGAAATATATGTTTCAGTGCTCATCCCTGGTTCCTGACACAAAGCTCCTAACCCCTTGGAATTTCCTGGGTGATTGGAGGGTTTTATTCTAATAAGGCAACTCTTGGTGGGCCCCTGGCTGGGGGCTGGGGGCCCCTGGCTGGGGGCTGGTCACCAAAAAGACCAAGCCATGATTAGAAGTTTAGAACCTTCAGCTGTATTCCCCATCCTCTGGGAAGGGAAGACGGGCTGGAGACTGAGTTAATAATATGTGATGAAGCCTCCATAGCAACCCCTGCATTATGGTGTTTGGAGAGCTTCCAGCTTGCGGAACACGTGGAGGTGCTGTGGGGAGGATGGTGTGCCAAAAGAGGGCATGGAAGACCTGCACCCCTTCTCCGGTACCTGCACTGCACATCTCTTCCAGCTGGCTGCTCGTCTATGTCCTTTAAAATATTCTTTGTGGCCGGGTACAGTGACTTACACTTGTAATCCTACCACTCTGGGAGGCCAAGGTGGAAGGATTGCTTGAACTGACGAGTTCGAGGCCAGCCTGAGTAAGAGTAAGACCCCTGTCTCTACTAAAAATAGGAAAATTAGCAGGACATGGTGGCAGGCACCTGTAGTCCCAGCTACGTGGGAAGCTGAGGCAGGAGGATCACTTGAACTTAGGAGTTTGAGGTTGCTGTGAGCTGGGCTGATGCCTTGGCACTCTAGCCTAAGCAATGGCGTGACAGTGTCTCCAAAAAAAAAAAAATTCTTTGTAATAAATCAGCGATAGTAAGAAAATTGGTTTCCTGGGATCTGTGAGGCTACTGTAGAAAATGATTAAACCCAAGATGAGGGTTGTGAGAACCTGTGGTTTGTAGCCAAGTCAGACAGAAGCTGTGTGTCACATGGGAAACTACTACTTGACATTGGCATTTAAAGCAAGGGGCGGTCTGTGGGACTGAGCCCTTAGTCTGTGGTGTCTCTAATAACTGGTTAGTGAGAATGGAGCTGAATTGTAGGACACCCAGCTAATGTCAGAGAACTGGTTCATGTGGGGAAAAACCCCACACTCTGATCACAAAAGTGTTCTGTGTTGAGAGAGTATAGAAAAGAAACATAGTCCTTTTTTTTTTCATATATGCTATCCTAAAAACAAAATCTTTCCATGATCGTATCTCAAGTGGGGCCTCACTCTCTCCTTTACTTAGTTATGTTTTTTTTCACTTTGTAATTAGAGAGAATTTCAGACACACACAAGGCAGACAGAGAAGCATGGTGAACCCCATATAACCACGATCAGTCCGGCAACCAGCCGCATCTGGGCTGCCCCGCCCCTCCCACGCTCCTCCTCCCCACCCTCCAGCATTTCAAAGCAAACTGCCTCTCAAATCTTTTCATACATGAACATCTCAACGTGTTTTTTTCTAAATGATATGACCTTTTCTTTTTACTAAAACCACAATACCATTGTCACAATTTTTTTTTTTTTTTTTGAGACAGAGCCTCAAGCTATCCTCCTGGGTAGAGTGCCGTGACTTCACAGCTCACAGCAACCTCCAACTCCTGGGCTCAAGCGAGTCTCTTGCCTCCGCCTCCCAAGTAGCTGGGACTACAGGCGCCCGCCACAACGCCCGGCTATTTTTTGGTTGCAGCCGTCATTGTTGTTTGGCGGGTCCGGGCTGGGGATTCGAACCCGCCACCTTAGGTGTACGTGGCTGGCGCCTTAGCCTGTTGAGCTATAGGCGCCGAGCCCACAACTAAATTTTTAAAAATTTCCTTGATGTCATCAAATATCCAGGGATCCAATTTTCAATTGTCTCATAATGTTCCGATTTGTTTTCAGTTTGTTTCTTTGAATTAGGACCCAAATAAGAGCCACACATTATACTTGGTTAGTATGTACTTTAAGACTCTTTAATGTTTTGTCTTCCTGGCAATTTATTTGTTGATGATGTTAGTCTATTTTCTGGCAGAATTTCCTAGGACCTGAAGTTTGCAGGTTGTATCCCCATGGTATAGTTTAACATGTTCTATCCTCTGGTTTTCTTGTTATATAAATTGGTAGTTGCTTCTGATAACTCAGGTTCAGCTGTTTTGGCAAGAGAGTTTCACAGGTGGTAGTATGTTCTCTTCCTTCTTCTCTCCTTTTTTATTTTTATTTTATTAATTAATTAATTTATTTATTTATTTATTCAAGCTGTCACCCTGAGTAGAGTGCTGTGACATCACAGCTCTCAGCAACCTCCAACTCCTGGGTTCAAGCGAGTCTCCTGCCTCTGCCTCCCAAATAGCTGGGACTACAGGCGCCCACCACAACGCCAGGCCATTTTTTGGTTGCAGCTGTCATTGTTGTTTGGCGGGCCCAGGCTGGATTCAAGCCCACCAGCTCAGGTGTATGTGGTTGGCGCCTTAGCTGCTTGAGCCACATCACCGAGCCTTCTCTCTTTTTTTAAAGAGATGAGTTTTGCTATGCTATGTTGTTGCCCAGGCTAGTCTTGAGTTCCTGGGTTTAAGCAATCCTCCTGCCTCAGTCTCTCAAGTTGCTGGGATTACAGGTGTGAGCCCCCACACCCAGTTCATCTTTCTTTTTCTGTCTTTTTTTTTTTTTTTAATTGAGACAGTCTCAAGCTGTTGCCCTGGGTAGAAAGCTGTGGCATCACAGCTCACAGCAACTACAAACTCTTGGGCTTAAGCAATTCTTTTGCCTCAGCCTCCTAAGTAGCTGGGACTACAGGTGCCCATCACAACGCCTGGCTATTTTTTTTCTTGTTGTTGCAGTTGTCATTGTTGTTTAGCTTCCCGGGGCCAGGTTTGAACCTGCCAGCCTTAGTGTATATGGCTGGTGCCCTACCCACTGAGCTATGGGCGCTTCCAAGCTCATCTTTCTTCTTGATGCTCAAGGCCTGGACACATTGGCTCATTAGGGCTGGAAAATGGTTTATGCCTTTCATTAGAGCACTTGTTCCTGTTTGTTTAAGTGTATAATTCAGTGATTTTTAGTAAATTTACTGAGTTGTGCAGCTGTCGCCATAGAACATTTCTATCACTCCAGTGAGATCTAATGCCATTTTTAGTTAATTCCCAGCCCCTGGCAACCACTAATTTGCTGTCTGTCACTATCGATTTGCTTTTTCTGGACATGTCATGACAGTGGAGGCACTATATATGGGCTTATGGGAGAATTGGTTCTTAACCCTCATTTGCATCTGAGTCATGGGGATGGGAGGGGGTGGCTCTTTCCAAACATGGTTGCCTGGGAACCACCCCCCCAGAGATTCTGATTCAATTAGTCTAGAATAGGCCCGAGCATCAGACAGTTTGAGAAGCTCCCCAGATGGTTCTAACTGCAGCCACATTGAAGGCCTTGCTTTGTCAAATTCTTCTGAAAGGAGTGGTTTACGACCGCTGCCTCCACTTCCCCACCTCCCATGCACTCCTTGCCAGTGATAACGTGGCTTCTGCCCTGACCACACGGACTGAAACTGCTATAGCGAAGGCCTCCCAGTCACTAAGTCCGTTTTCAGTCTTCCTTCCACTTACTTCTGCTCACCCCCCACCTCCTGAAACCATCTTCCCCTTCCCAGACACCCACTCCTGGTGCTGCTTCTCTCTGTGATGGCCACACTTTTGTCCTTTCATTACTGACATTTCAGAGCCGGCCCCTTCTTCCTCCCTGCCCACAGTGATCGCATCCCCTGCCACGTCAGTCACTGCCATGTGCAGTCACCATTTGCATGTGATTGCGGCCCCCAAATCTCTACTGTTCACTCAGCATCTCTCCCCAAGTCCACAACTGTTCTCCTACCTCTGGACAGTACCACTGACATTCCTGCTGGACTCTCAATCTTAACCTCTGCAACACCAAGCTCATTCTTTCCCCAGCTCTGCTGCTCATAAGCTGTATCTCCAGAGCACAATTTGGGAAACTCTTTGGGGTTCAGTTCCTGTATGTGTGAAGCAGAAACAATCCCTTATGCTGAGTTCCAGATGAGAGGACATACAAGTAGCTGCAGCTGGCACATCACAGCACTTAGAGCAGTCACCTCCTGCTGTCCCCTCCTGCTGTGCCCTCCTGCACCCTGACCTGTTCCTCTCTCAGAACAATGCCTCTGTCAGCTCTCAGCTACCCAGGACAGAGATCCAGGCTTCCACATCTCATCTGCTGCTAATCCTGGTAGATTCTCCCTAAGAAACAGCTCTCACATTTGCCCATAATGAACCACTGAAGCTTGAGTCTTCATCCCTATTTTTTTAGTTGTATTTTTTAGAGACAAAGTCTCCCTTGGTTGCCCAGGCTGGAGTGGAGTGGAGCCATCATAGCTCACTGGACTCAAGCGATCCTTCCACCTCAGCCTTCTAAGTACCTGGGACTACAGGCCTGAGCCACCATACCCAGCTAATATTTTAATTTGTGTAGAGACAGTTTCTCTCTCTTGCTCTGTCTGGTCTTGAACTCCCTCCTGAGGAGCATTCTGAGGATCTTCAAGTGATCCTCCTGCCTCAGCCTCCCAAGGCACTGGGACTACAGGAGTAAGCCATCACTCCCAGCCCTTCTCCCTTTTTGACTGGCCGATTACCTTGGCCTCCTTTTGCCATTTGGTGGCTACAGTGATCCTTATTATTATTATTATTTTTAGACAGTCTCACTATGTTGTCCTCAGTAAAGTGCTGTGGCATCACAGCTCACAGCAACCTCAAACTTTTGGGCTTAAGTGATTCTCTTGCCTCAGCCGCCCAAGTGGCTGGAACTGCAGGTGCCCACCACAATGCCCGGCTATCTTTTTGTTGCAGTTGTCATTATTGTTTAGCTGGGTTACCTTGGAGTATGTGGCTGGCACCCTAACCACTGATCTATGGGCACTGAGCCTATAGTGACCCTTTTGGAACCAAATTATAATCATATCATACCCTTCACAATTCTATGATGGCCCCTGGGATCTGGCCAGATCACTCAGCTAAGTAGTTTAGTCTTTTCCTCCTCTGGCTTCCCTTCCCTCCATTTCTCCCGTGAATCCTACGCTTACACCCCCCCCCACCACCACACACACACATATACCCATAGTTTGCTTTTGAGCCCTGCACACCTTCTTTGTCAGCCCCAATGTCCTGCCCCACCTCACACTTCTGCCCGACAAGCATCACTCATCCTCCCTCAGGGACACTTAGTCATTCCTTCTTCCATGCACCTACCACATTTGGGAAATGCTTTAGTAATTTCTTTAGCAAACACGCCTATCCTGTGCCAGACAATGTTCCTAAGGGTTTTGCAAAATACAAACTCTTTTATTTTCATAACAACCCCATAAGGTCATTGTTATTATTCCTGTTGCCGATGAGGAACCTAAGGCCACTGAGAGGTTTAGTCCCTGGTCCATAATCATATAGCAAAAAGTGGCAGGGCCAGTCTTGGAACCCAGGAGTGCGGCCCCAGAGTTTGGGCTTGGATTGATGCTGCTACATGTCTTCTTTAAGGGGATAAGTATCATTGATCATACGCTATTAAGCTAAACAATGTAAAATTGCCAATATTTGGCTGTTTTGACCTATAAAAGCAGACAATTTGTATGATTCATTGTGTTAGGCACTTGGGATACAGTCAATGGACAGATAGTCTTTGACCTTTGAGAGGAAACAACTGTAGAGTATGACAGTTGGGGGAAGAACAGGGAGCTGAGAAAGCCTAGGACCTAATTTGTGGGGAGAGTCCGTGAAGGACCCTGCTGAGGATGTTTAAGAGAAGACTCAAAAGAGCAAAAGTTTGGGAAAGAGGGTAACAGGGTGAGAGAAGGAGATTCCAGGCAAAGGCACAACTCTGGAACAGTGTAGGCTACAGGCTGAAAAGTGAAAGAACTGCCCATGAGTGTGCCAGCAATTAGGAGCTGGCACAGAGCAGGTGCTTAATAAGGATTTGTCATCTGTGGCCTTATCACCTTGGATCTGCCTGATCTTGTCTGATCTTGGAAGCTAAGCAGGATCAGGCCTGGTTAGTACATGAAAGGGAGACTGCCTGAAATAATGGGTGCTATAGGCTTAAAAAGAAAAAGAAAAAGAAAAAGAATTTGATGAAAATGGAAAGAAATCAAGAGAGCTGGAACTAATGCCATGAAGGCAGAGTTTTCAGCAGAAAAGTTACCAAAGAAAACCAGAGTTAGGCAGTAGTTACAGCAGTGAAAACATTTTATCTGAGATTATTTAATAGGCTAGAACTAGATTCAATTCTGAATACAAGGACAAGTGAGAATTACAGCCAAGGAGCAAGGGGCGGGGGCAGTAGGTAGAAAATTACTAAGAAAAAATGTCAAGAGCAAGGAGGATTCTGGCTAAACTAGCCTAAGTGGAGTCTTGTTGAAGGCAGGCCAGGGGATCCGATGTCATCTAGGGGAAGGTGGAGGGTGAGGAACTAGATCAGATATCCAGGGTGATCAGATACGGAGGATGGGGGATTCTGGCTCAACTGACTTGGCAGGATTCCTGCTAAAGTTGGACAATGCAGAGGTGAACATGGAAGCCCAAAGCCTAGGTGAAAAATAGCTCAGGGGCACCTGAGTAGAATTTTGTCAAGGAGAGAATCCTTGAGTGAACTACTCAAATTTACTTTTTCATTGTTTTATTTTAAGGACGAATTTAATGAAGTTAAGGCAGTAAAATTCATACTTTTTTGTGTGCAGTTCTGAGGGGTGACATGCATCAGTTGCATAGACCTCACCCCCGAGAAGATACAGAGCAATTGTATCACTTCCAAAAAGCTCCCTTGTGCTGCCCCTCCTGGTGGCCATCCCTGCCCACGCCTGAGGCAAGTTGGCCTTTTCCAGGATGGCGTGTGGGAATGGAATCCTACAGATGGTAGTCCTTTGAATCTGTCTCCTTTTGCTTAGAATAATACATTTGAGACCTGTCCCTACTGTTGTGTACATCAATAGTTGGTTCCTTTTTTACTGCTGAGTAGAATTCTATCGTATAGCTGCATCATAGTTTGTTCATCTAATACTTACCAGTTGACGGATTCAAATTCGATTTAAAAAGAAATCACTGCACCTAGTTTGAATGCAGTGAGGTGAGGTGGGGGTAGGATCTGCATCGCTGCTGCTTGCTGACAGGCCTTTTCCCTAGCTGGGTGTGAGTGACAGAGATAGGCACCATGTCTGGTCGTTGTTCTCAGTAGCCAGCCTGGACGCAGCTGGCTCTCCTTGGAGGAACGGAGCCATTTGGGAAGCAGATGTAGGAGAGAATATGGGGATGGAGGACCTGGTGCAGTCACTGCAGACTGGGGCTCAGAAGAAATGGAATGAGGGGCTGGAGGTTGAGAGTTTGGCCTTAGGGAAGGAGGGTCAAACAAGAGACAGTCTACTTCTGAGAGCAGAGCATGCAAGAATATCTGGCCTTAAGTTCAACTTGGAGCAAAGTGTGCGTGTGTGTGCCTGCCCACCAAACCCAACACCTTCCCTCAAGGCGGAAGGCAAATTCGCAGCTGTCAGGTGCATATCAGGTTGCAGTTCTTCCCCTGGCAGAAAGGTGGCGACGTTGCACCGTGTCTGTTTCCGCCTCTGTGGTCATCCGGCGGGACAGTCACAAAGGACTGTTAGCTGGCCGGGCCTGATAGCTCACGCCTGTAATCCTAGCACTCCTGGAGGCCAAGGCGGGCTGATTGCTTGAGCTCATGAGTTTCGAGACCAGCCTGAGCAAGAGCAAGACCCCATCTCTAAAAATAGCCGGGCGTTGTGGCGAGTGCCTATAGTCCTAGCTACTTGGGAGGCTGCGGCAAGAGAATTGTTTGAGCCCAGGAGTTTGAGGTTGCTGTAAGCTGTGATGCCAAGGCACTCTACCGAGGGTGACAAAGTGAGACTCTGTCTCAAAACCAACCAATCAAACAACAAAAGCCCCAGAGGACTGTCAGTTGCTGCACGCTGAGCCTGAGGACCTCAGAAACCACCATATCCAATAACGCTATTTTACAGGCAAAGGACTTTGACAGAACAGATTCTTAGACCGTTTTCCCAAGCTCTTCCCAAGCTTTGCTGAAGCTTCAGGCTTGCGCTGAAGCTCAGGGTGGAGAGCAAAGGCTGAAGGGCAGAGCCATGACCATGGGCGGCAGCCCTGTGCCTCTGCTGCCAGTCCGCTGTGTGCCGATTTGCCTTTCCTCTGTGGTCCTCAGTCTCCACGTTTAAAAAGTCTGGGAGGCCCAGGTAGGTGGATTGCCTGAGCTCATAGTTTCAAGACCAGCCTGAGTCAGAGTGAAATCTTGCTTCTAAAAAATAGCCAGTAGTGGTAGTGCCTGTAGCTCAGTGGGTACATACACCAAGGCTGGTGGGTTCGAACCCAGCCAGGGCCTGCTAAACAACAATGACAACAACAACAACAACAACAACATAGCTGGGTGTTGTGGCGGGTGCCTGTAGTCCCAGCTACTTGGGATGCTGAGGCAAGAGAATCACTTAAGCCCAAGAGTTGGAGGTTGCTGTGAGCTATGATGCTGTGGCACTGTACCAAGGGCCACAAAGTGAGACTCTGTTTCAAAAATAAATAAATAAAAAGTAAAAAGCTGAACTTCCAACTTTAAAATAGGTACTTTGCGCTGTAGAGAAGACTAGGATGAAAAAGACACATGAGCTTACGTTCTGCTGGTAGAGCTCCAGCTGGTGCACAACTCACCCTTCCAGGCAAAGCAGACCCTGGTGGCTGCAGGCACCCTTGAGGCTGTGTGCACAGGATGGTAGTATGTGCGGTTGAAATGTCAAAATACTTCTGGATGATAAATAACTGTTGACTAAGCACTAGAATTGCCAGATAAGATACAGGACACCTAGTTATGTTTGAATTTCAGATAAACAACAGGTAATTTTTAAGTATAAGCATTAACTAAATATCACCTTGGAGATATTTGTACTAAAAATTATTTGATGTTTAAGGGCCAGGTGTGGTGACTCACCCTGTAATCCTAACACTTGGAGAGGCTGAAGAGAAAGGATTGCTTGAGGCCAAGCATTTGAGACCATCACGAGCAAGAGTGAGACCCTCCATGTGACCTGGTCTCAAAACAAAACAAAACCCCCAAAATAAAATAAAAATGATTTGATCCTGGCTCGGCACCTGTAGCACAGTGGTTTCAGCACCAGCCACATACATGGAGACTAGTGGGTTTGAACCCAGCCTGGACCAGCTAAACAACAATAACAACTGCAACAAAAAATAGCCGAGCACTGTGGCAGGCACCTGTAGTTCCAGCTACTTGGGAGGCTGAGGCAAGAGAATTGCTTCAGCCCAGGAGTCTGAGGTTGCTGTGAGCTGTGACGCCATGACACTCTACTAAGGGCAACATAGTGAGACGCTGTCTCAAAAAAAATTATTTGATCTTTATCAGAAGTTTATATTTAGGTGTCCAGCAACTTTATCCAGTCCACAGGGCCCACCCCATACCTCAGCCTCTCTCCTGGGACCCCTAGATCTCCACCCCAATGGGCTAGTGCTCAGTTTAACTGGTTGTTAATATTTTGACCCTTACCCCTGAATGCAAAGGGCAGCCAAATGCAACAGCTGTTCTCTTTCTCCCTTCCAGGCCTGGCACTCCTACTGCCCCCGACCACTCTGGGAGCCCTGGTGGACAGCTGGCTTCGGGAGGACTGCCCAGGCCTCAACTATGCAGCCTGGGTCGCTGGAGCAGCCCCCTCGAAGGCTGTGCTGTGGGCCAAATCCCCTGGGGTACTTGCGGGGCGCCCTTTCTTTGATGCCATCTTTGCCCAACTCAACTGCCAGGTATCCTGGTTCTTCCCTGAGGGATCGAAGCTGGTGCCAGTGGCCAAGGTGGCTGAAGTCCAGGGCCCTGCCCACTGCCTCCTGCTGGGGGAACGGGTGGCCCTTAACATGTTGGCCCGCTGCAGTGGTGTGGCCAGTGCTGCTGCAGCTGCTGTGGAGGCTGCCAGGGGGACCGGCTGGACTGGGCATGTGGCTGGCACGAGGAAGACTACACCAGGCTTCCGGCTGGTGGAGAAGTATGGGCTCCTCGTGGGTGGGGCCTCCACACACCGCTATGACCTGGGAGGGCTGGTGATGGTGAAGGACAACCACATTATGGCAGCTGGTGATGTGGAAAAGGTGCTTGCCCTGCTGAGCCCCTGCCCTGGCCCTGGTCCAGCCCTTCCCTCCTCACACTTTCCTTCCACCAGACCCCCCTGCCACCATCTGGTGCAGAGCGATGGCCTGGAGTCAGAGGAGCAAGACTCTTGCACCCTCAGCTGCCTCATCCATCATGTGGGGGCTGGACTTGCTCTTTACCTTTGCTCTTCTGCAGCTTTAGATGTTGTTCAAGAGCAAAGGACAAACCACTGGGAAACCAGTGTTGATGGCGTCACAGCCTGGGGCCAATCTCTCCGACCCTCTGCACCTGTTTCTCCATCTGTGCAGTGTTCTGGGAGATCCCTTCTAGTTTTAATAATCTAAGTCAAACTGAACTTGGGTCCAAATGGCAAATATCGATAATATGTGGCTGTTTTTTAAATCACTAATGTGGTTATTTCACGTGGTATAACCTAATATAAAACATCCCTATGTCCAGTTTCCTCATGAGCCCCAAGCTCAGTGACCATGTGGGGCCTTTTGAATGCTGGTCCCAGCTCCTTGCACCCCAGGGGCATGTGCCAACCATGCCCCCCCTCTGCTGCCTACAGGCTGTTCGGGGTGCCCGGCAGGCGGCTGACTTCTCGCTGAAGGTGGAGGTGGAGTGCAGCAGCCTGCAGGAAGCGGTGCAGGCAGCCGAGGCTGGGGCCGACCTCATCATGCTGGACAACTTTGGGCCAGAGGTGAGGGGGGCTCTGCTTCCTAGGAGGGGACATGTGGGGGCCTCTCACTCTCCCTGGTTTATGTCCCACAGGAGCTGCATGTCACGGCTGCTGCGCTGAAGGCCCAGTTTCCATGTGTGGCTGTGGAAGCCAGCGGAGGCATCACCCTGGGCAGCCTCCCTCAGTTCTGTGGGCCCCACATCGATGTCATCTCTTTGGGCATGCTGACTCAGGCTGCCCCGGCCCTCGATTTCTCCCTTAAGCTGTTTGGGGAAGTGTCCCATTCACCACCCTCTCAAATCCACTGATCTTAAAGCCAAAGAGGATGATGGGTTAAACGTGGCTTGCTGGGACCCTGGAGGTTACACCCTTTAGGGTCAGTGGCTAGCAGGGCACACTTGGTGTTAGCCTGGGCTCAACTCCAGCTCTGCCACCTACCGCTTGTGTGACCTAGCAGGGTTGACTTCACCTCTGCTCACCTCAGTTTCCTAATCTGCAAATTGGGTCTAAAAATGATTAACTTCATGAGACTTGGGGGGTGATAATTAACACATAGTAAGTGATCAGCAAATGCTAAAAATTATCATAGTTCACGTATTCTAAGATGCAATTTTTTTCACGTGTTACCTTCGTAGAAGTCAGTGTGCCTGCTTAATCACGGTGTCGCACAATCACCGTCAGCCAGGTTCTGTCCTCAGGAAGTCTTTGTGGCCTGTTCATGCATCTCATGTATACAAATGGTTCAACTTACGGTTTTTTGACTTTACCCTGGTGCAAAAACAATACATATTCAGTAGAAACCTCACTTCAAGGACCCACAAAATCATTTTGTTTTTCACTTTCAGTACAGTATTCAATAAATGACATGAGATATTCAATACTTTATTATAAAATAGGCTTTGTGTTAGGTAATTTTGCCCAACTGTAGGCTAATGTAGTGTTCTGAGCTAGGCTAAGCTATGATGTTTGGCAGGCTAAATGTATCAAATGCATTTTCTTTTCTTTCCTTTTTTTTGAGTCAGAGTCTCCCTTTGTCACCCTTGGTAGAGTACTATGGCATTATAGCTCACAGCAACCTCAAATTCTTAGGTTCAAGTGACTCTCTTGCCTCAGCCTCCCAAGTAGCTGGGACTGCAGGCACCTGCCACAGTGTCCAGCTACTTTTTTTAGAGACGGAGTCTTGCTCTTGCTCAAGCTGGTCTCGAACATGTAAGCTCAGGGCAATCCAGAGTGCTAGGATTTCAGACGTGAGCCACTGCGCCTGGCCCTTATTAAATGCATTTTCAATCTAAGATATTTTTACCTTACAAGGGGTTTATCAGATGTTTCCCATTGTAAGTCAAGAATCATCTGTACATGATAAAAATCTGTTGAGGCCAGGGGTGGTGGCTCATTTCTATAATCCTAGCACTCTAGGAACCCTTGAGCTCAGGAGTTTGAGACCAGCCTGAGCAAGAGTGAGAGCCTGGCTCTACTAAAAGTAGAAAAAATTAGCTGGGCATTGTGTTGGGCACCTGTAGTCCCAGAGACTTGGGAGACCAAGGCAAGAAGATCACTTGAACTCAGGAGTTTAAGGTTGCTGTGAGCTAGGGCAAGAGAGTGAGACTTTGTCTCAAAAAAAAAAAAAAATCCACGTTGAAATAGGACAAAAGAGCTCTTTCAACACAAACCAGAAATTGTAAGCCACAAGAAAGCATTGGGCATAGTTTGACAATTTGAGCTATGATGTTTATGTGTTATAGTCAATGGCATCTTATATTTGAAGCCACGTGGCACCAGGTCTAGTCTTCACTTGGCCAATGACCATGTTGTACTAGTTATTGAGAATTTTACCTCTTGGCTCCGGCTACTATTGTTAGCTCTTTGGTGGAGATGAGCGTCTTCCATTCCTCACTTCTATGGTGTCTGACAGACTCCATCATGCATCCTCTCTCAAATGAAAGGACACCCCATTCCCATTCAGCACTGAAGGCTTTCTGGGGTCTGGTTCCATGGGGCTGATATCTGTTGGGGGAGGATGATGGGTGTGGAGCTGCTGGGGCCAGAACAAAGGTCTGGTTGAGGGAGTGAAGGATGGGGGCGGTGGCAATGTTCAAATGTTAAACTTCCTTTCTTGATAATCAGGACTCAGGGGTATAAGCAGAAGGCTAAGGCCAGCTCTCCACACATACACATATACATACACCCGAGGTTCTGCTCACCTCCATGGCCGCCCCTACCCTCACTTCAAGCCTAGGGTTCTCCTCACTCTAACTCTTCTAGGGTTGCTTCGGAAGGAGTGGAGACATGAGGGGTTCTTAGGTGAAGGTGGTCCCCGAGGTGACTTCCTACAGGACCTCCCTTCCCCAGAACTCACTCCCTTCTCCATTCTTTGCCAGAAGAGAAAACCAGCTCTCACAAAGGCTCATTCTCCAGGGGTCCTGGGGGTATCAATCTCCCTTAGAGGAGGTATCCTACCCCTTTGTCCCTTCCTCAGCCCTGGAGACAGTCTAGCGGCCTAGGAAGGTGATAGCTAAAGGAAACAATGAGCTAATCTCAGAGGCAAAAGCCCCAGGCAGACCGAGATTTTCCTCCTGTACCGAGCAACTGTCGTGGCCAGGCTCTGAGCACAGGGCAAGTGAAGAATCATTTGGCAGGAATTCTGGGCTGAGCTGGACCAAAGGCACCATTTCCATATACAGCCCAGAGGTGCTCCTTGGGCTGTCCTCTGTAGTTCCCACCTCCACCTTGTGTTACCGTCCTTCCTCCAAGAGAAACAGGGATGCACTCAGGAGAACCCCAGCTCATGCCTGAAGGGGAGAACGAAATTCCCACAGAACCAGGGGCAATTCTGAACATCAGCACAGGAAAGTTGGGCCCAAGGGTAATCTGGGAACTGGAAAGTGAAGCACACAGGATCCGGGAGGAAATCAGAGCCTGATGGAGGCAAGCTGAGGAGTCTGTACCAAGAACTGCGAACTGGGAGGCGCCTGTAGCACAGTGGTTATGGTGCTGGCCGCATACACTGGGGCTGGTGGATTCAAACCCAGCCCAGGCCTGCTAAACAATGGCCACTACAACAACAACAACAAAAAATAGCTGGGCATTGCTGTGGGCACCTATAGTCCCAGATACTTGGGAGACTGATGCAAGAGACTCACTTAAGCCCAGGAGTTTGAGATTTCTGTGAGCTGTGACACCCTGGCACTCTACCCAGGGTGAGTAGTGAGACATAGTGAGAATCTGTCTCAAAAACAAAACAAACAAACAAAAAAAAAGAATTGCAAACTGCAATGTGTCCAGGACCCAAGCAGGTAAAATAAATGAGTGAATCTGGAATAAAACAAAAGGGAGTGGGCTGTGGCCAACTGGAGAGTGCATGTCACACCTACAGTAGTCCAGTTAAAAAAGAGCATGCCAGGCTTTGTCTTGAGGTTCCCCTTGAACCCAGAAATGAGTTAGCCCTACAGAAACTTCCAGATCTGAGAGCTGGCAAGGGGGTTCCATTACCAGAAGAAAAGGAAATGGATCCTGGGCAGTCAAGAACAACTCATGCCCTCCTCTCAGGGGAGTGGATTTCCAGGCAGAGGAGGCTGCATGGCAAAGGCCCAGAGTAGGAAATGGCTTGGGTTTGGTGTAAGATCTGAAGCCAGGACTGGGAAAGGCAAGATGGCTGAAAGATGGGCTGGGTCCAGACCACAAAATTGGTAAGTCAGAGGATTTGGAATCTGTCCTAAGAACAATCTGATTCAAGCTTGAAAGTAGGTAAAAATATTTGCAATTTGGATCAAATCTGCTTGCAGGAAGATGCATTTGCGGGGTCAGAATGGCTACAAAGAGAGCAGGAGGCAGCTGTTCTAGAGGGTTGAACATGGGGCCATGGGTTGGAGAGAAGAGAATGCAGGCATAAGGTCCAGCATCTGCAAAGGCAAGGGGGACCGAGGGAGCTTGATGGTTCAAGACAGTCAGAAGAGTTGGGTGTGGCTGTGGGTGGGGAATGGGACCTGGATACATGGATGGTGGAAGAGGGATCTTACCCCTTACCTGGCCTCCTCTTGTCCATCTGGCTGTCCATCTTCCTTATCTGGCCAGCCTGGGACCAGACTGGGGCCATTTCCCCAGGCTCCCTGATGTCTGGCATAGTGCCCATCAATTTGGTTTCTTAGTGCAGATGGCATGCTGCGGCTGGTATGTGATGCACTGTCAGTGCTGGCTGGTGGGTAAGAAGGGAACAAACAATGACCCAGTGCCCTTGTCCAGCATGTGTAGGCCTCTTTCCCCTGTTAATGCTTGTGAGGGGTGGGTGTTAGCATCTCCATTTTACCCATGAGGAAACTGAGGCTCTGCTAAGAGAGAGCTGCATAGTCTCACATATCAATGAATCATGCAGCAGAGTTTGAAATCTATTATTCATGCATTCAGTAAATATTTACTGAACACCTACTGTGTTTTAGGTGCCACTCTAGATGGTACATATACAACAATGAATACACGGATAAAAGTTAAAAATCCGGTAGCGCCTGTGACTCTGTGAGTAGGGCGCCGGCCCCATATACCTAAGGTGGCAGGTTTGAACCACGAAACAGTCTAGTCCCAGCCAAACAGCAACAAAAAAATAGCCAGGTGTTGTGGCGGGCCCCTCTAGTCCCAGCTACTGGGGAGGCTGAGGCAAGAGAATCGCCTAAGCCCAAGATCTGGAGGTTGCTGTAAGCTGTGACGCCCCAGCACTCTACTGACGTCGACAAAGTGAGACTGTCTCTTTTTTTTTTTTGAGACAGAGCCTCAAGCTATCCCCCTGGGTAGAGTGCTATGACATCACAGCTCACAGCAACCTCCAACTCCTGGGCTCAAGCGAGTCTCCTGCCTCAGCCTCCCAAGTAGCTGGGACTACAGGCGCCCGCCACAACCCCCGGCTATTTTTTTTTTTTTTTTGGTTGCAGCCATCATTGTTGTTTGGCGGGCCCGGGCTGGTGATTTGAACCCGCAACCTTAGGTGTATGTGGCTGGTGCCTTAGCCGCTTGAGCCACAGGCGCCGAGCCGAGACTGTCTCTTAAAAAAAAAAAATAAGAAAAATCAAGAAGTAAAAAAGTCCCTGTCCTCATGGAGTTTTATTCTACTGTGCATTCATTAAATATTTACTGAGCACCTACTATGTTTCAGGAGCTAGTCTGGATGGTATATACACCACAATGAGTAAATGGATACAAATCCAAAATCCCTGTCCTCATGGAGTTTTATTCTACTGTGGGGGTGGGGTTGAGGTGGAAGAATAGACAATGAAAAAATTCTTAAGGACAATATGGAGACTACTCTATGTCAACTCCCCTCATGGGCACCAGGGGGCACTGCTACCACACACCACCCATTCTCCTCTGCTTGCGTCTGTCCCCCTTCTGATGCCAAAGACAATAGCCAAGGAAATATGAGTACTGTATAACAGCTGCTAAAGCATGAAAGCTGGGAAGGAATTTGTAGTGGTTCTTTCTTCCACCCACTTTCAGAAACTTAATCTCTTCATCAGAACCTTGTCCAACTGCCCAAGCTACTCCAGTGACCTTTCAAAGCCCTGAGTACTCCAAGTTCACCAGCAGCTCACATCACTAGCCTGCCCACTCACTCGTTCCATATACTCTCTTTGGCTATCTACTTCCCTTATCCACCCTTTCAGCAGATCCTCATCTTCCTTCTCATCCACCCACCCTTCCCCATCCAGCTGTTCTTTCTCCTGGAGCTTCCATCAACTCATCCCCCTATGAACTGATGCTATGGAAGCCTAGAGGTGGGGCAGTCACTCCAAAGGTTCTAGGACAGCAGGAGGTCAAACAAGGGCAACAGAGTCAGTGCATTGCCTCAGTGGGCATGAGTTTTCGTGTGCCAAGGCTACAAAAGGTGAAAACATTAAAAACCAGCAAGACATTAGCAAATCAAATGGTATCTGCAAACAATTCTACTTTGGCTCTTTAAAAAAATCCCACTGTGGTATTATGCTAGGACATGTATATTAATTTATTGCCAGCCCTTCAAAACAATAGGGTAGGTAAAATTCCATAAATGTTTCAGCATCTCTATACTTTATTCTAATGACTTCCTGAATAATAGATCATTTTGGCAGAACTCAGCCAACATCTAAGACTTGCTTTCGGAGGCCTCAAGTAGCTCAGTTTGTAAGGTCAAATACAAAGTACTGAAGAAAATCTGACGCTGAAGCTGTGAATAACATCTCCATCAATCTCTACCCCAGATAATGTGGGCTTTCTTATTTCTGGCATACATTGCTCTTCAGGTCACCAGAATCTAGCACAGAACACCCAGAAAATTATCAGGGACAAAGATTATCATAGATACTTGGTGGGTCCCTGAGTAACCTGTTTTCTCTTTGTTAGTTCTTCAGCTAAAGGATTCAGGAGCTTAAGACAGCACCAACATGGGGCTATCTCACAAGTTGCCTTCTTCTAGGTAAATTGGGTGCTTTTTAACCAAAGGAAAAAGCAAGCATCTTTGTTGGAATAATATATCAGTAGATGAAGAACACTAATGGTTTCTTTCTTTTCTAATTTATTTATTGATTGATTGATTTTGAGACAGAGTCTTATTCTATAGTACGGGTTAGAGTGCCATGGCATCATAGCTCACTGCAACCTCAAACTCCTGGGCTCAAGTGATTCTCCTGCTTCAGCCTCCTGAGTAGCTGGAACTACAGGCATCTACAACACCACTCAGCTAGGTTTTCTATTTTTAGTAGAGAAGGAGTCTTGCTGGGCAGTGCCTGTGGCTCAAAAGGGTAGGGCGCTGCCCATATGCTGGAGGTGGCAGGTTCAAAACCAGCCCTGGCCAAAAAAAAAAAAAAGAGAGAGAGAGAGACACTGGGTCTTGCTCTTACTCAGGCTGGTCTTGAACTCTTGAGCTCCAGGGATCACCTTGGCTTCCTAGAATGCTAGGATTACTACATGTGTGGCCCAATAATGTTTTTTTTTTCTTAGAGACAGAGTCTTATTTTGTCACCCTTATGGTATCACAGCTCACAGCAACCTCCAACTCTTGAACTTAGCTGATTCTCTTGCCTCAGTCTCCCAAGCTAGGACTACAGGCACCCACCATGGCTCCCGACTATTTTTTTGCTGCAATTGTCATTGTTGTTTAGGAAACCCAGGCCAGGTTTGAACCTGCCTGCCTCAGTGTGTGTGGCCAGAGGCCTAACCACTTAGCTATGGGTGCCAAGCCCCAATAATGGTTTCTTTTCTTTTCTTTTCTTTTCTTTTTTTTTGAGACATAGCCTCAAGCTGTCCCCCTGGGTAGAGTGCCCTGGCATCACAGCTCACAGCAACCTCCAACTCCTGGGCTCAAGCGAGTCTCCTGCCCCAAGTAGCTGGGACCACAGGCACCTGCCAAAACGCCCGGCTATTTTTTGGTTGCAACTGTCATTGTTGTTTGGTGGGCCTGGGCTGGATTCGAACCCGCCACCTTAGGTGTATGTGGCTGGCGCCTTAGCCACTTGAGCCACAGGCGCCGAGCCACCAATAATGGTTTCTTAAAAGGTGGTTACAAATTATGCTTCCCACATTAAAAAAGAAGAAAGAAAGAAAGAAGAAAAAAAGAACAAAACAATAAAAGCCTTTTGTTTTGTTTGTTTTTTGAGACAGAGCCTCAAGCTAGTGCCCTGGGTGAAGTGCTATGGCATCACAGCTCACAGCAACTCCAACTCCTGGGCTCAAGCAAATCTCCTGCCTTCGCCTCCTAAGTAGCTGGGACCACAGGTGCCCACCACAACACCCAGCTATTTTTTGGTTGCAGCCGTCATTGTTCTTTGGTAGGCCCAGGCTGGATTTGAACCTGCCACCTTAGGTGTATGTGGCTGGTGCCCCAGCTGCTTGAGCCACAGGCACCAAGCCCAATAAAAGCCTTTTAACTATAATCTGACCAAGAACCAAAAAGTATTTTTTATTTTTCGTATGATCTGCTTTGTTTTCTCAATATGTTATGAGCCAGAAGGGGGATTTTTAGAGGTTTGGCCACTTTTTAGGTGGAGAATTGTAGTTAATACATTTTTTTCTTTTTTCATCAACAATTGGGTAGTTAATACATTTTTATATCATTGGTATACTAACTACCCAAATGAAATCAGGCAATTTTGGATGCAGTTGTGGTGGTAACTGCGGTAGTAATTACTCAAATGAATGTAAGATTTCAGGGACTAAAGCAAGTCTTTCCTTTTTTATTCCAACCTAGTGAATTCCAATAAATTTTCCATTAGGAAAAATATAGAAGATATAGAAATATAGAACTGTTTGTGTAACCTGTCTGAGTTAACAGTTCAGTGATACTCTGTGAACAGTGATTAAAATAGAACCAAAAAAAGTTCCATCCATAAATTTTCTGACAGAGTTAATTTATCTCCCTTCTTTCTCATTTGTTAATGAATTTAGTTATTAGGGTATAAAATGAAAAAATAAAAAGTCTCTATTCAGAATTAAAAACAAATCTCCTTAAAAGTGGTTACCTCACTGGGAGATGGAGTTTTGTTTTTAATTCTGGCAACCACCTCTTGAATTGTAAAGATAATCATTTATAGCTTTCAGCACTATTGGCTCCCTGATATGAAGGACAAAGAGTTTACCTCACTTACATTTTTTTTCTCCTCTTTAGTTTTGTGAGTGATATTTTTATTGATAGTCTTTCTACTGGTTATCTTTATAACTTTAAATGTGTCTAATTCCCTTTTCTTGATGCCTTGTTTGTTTTTTTTTTTT
>NW_003852491.1:7076755-7078047 GCF_000181295.1 Otolemur garnettii | reverse complement strand
CGCCCGGCCGGCTATTTTTTGGTTGCGGCCGTCATTGTTGTTTGGCGGGTCCGGGCTGGGGATTCGAACCTGCCACCTTAGGTGTACGTGGCTGGTGCCTTAGCCGGTTGAGCCACAGGTGCAGAGCCTTTGATGCCTTGTTTTAAAAATTAAGATATAATTTACATACCATATAATTCACCCTTTTAGGCTCGGTTGCTGTGAGCAGTGAAGCCATAGCACTCTACCCAGGGGGATAGCCTGAGGCTCTGTCTCAAAAAATAAATAAATAAATAAATAATTCGCCCTTTTAAAGTGTTCAATTCAGGCCAGGCATGGTGGGGTCAGGCCTATAATCCTAGCACTGTGGAAGGTCGAGGCAGGTGGATTGCTTGAGTTCAGGAGTTCTAGATCAGTCTGAGCCACAGCAAGACCCCGTCTCTAAAAATAACTGAGTGTTGTGGCAGGTGCCTATAGACCCAGCTACTCAGGAGGCTGAGGCAGGAGGATTGCTTGAGCCCTAGAGTTTGAGGTTGCTGTGAGCTATGATGTTATAGCACTCTACTGAGGGTGACATAGTGAGACTCTGTCTCAAAAAATAAAGTGTGGCTCAGTGCCTATAGCTCAGCAGCTAGGCTGCCAGCCACATACACCAGAGTTGGTGGGTTTGAACCCAGCCCAGCCCTGCCCAACAACAGGGACGACTACAATAACAACAATAACAAAAATAGCCGGGCCTTGTGGCAGGCACCTGTAGTTCCAGCTACTTGGAAGGCTGAGGCAAGAGACTCGCTTAACCCCAAGAGTTTGAGGTTGCTGTGAGCTGTAACTCCACAGCATCTACTGAGGGCAATATAGTGAGACTGTCTCAAATAAAATAGGATAAAATAAAATAAAAATAAATTGTTGAATTCAGTGGTTTTTAGTATGGTCATAGAGTTGTGCAATCGTCCTTACTGTATACTTTTAGAACATTTTAATAATCCCCAAAGAAACTCCCTATTTGTCATTGTCCTTACCTCCCTCTCCTCAGCCAATGGTAACCATTTTTCCACTTTTTGTACCTATGAATTGCCTATTTTGGATATTTCAAACGAAATTTATAGGCCCTGTGCAGTAGCTCATGCCTGTAATCCTAGCACTCTGGGAGGCTGAGGCAGGTGGATTGCTTGAGCTCAGGAGTTCGAGACCAGCCTGAGCAAAAGTGAGACCCTGTCTCTACTAAAAATAGAAAAACTGAGGCAAAAGGATTGCTTGAGCCCAAGTTGGAGGTTGCTGTGAGCTATGATGCCACAGCACTCTACCCAGGGCAA
>NW_003852491.1:7073609-7075594 GCF_000181295.1 Otolemur garnettii | reverse complement strand
TTTGAGATTCTGTCTCAAAAAAAAAAAAAGAATTAAAAAGTCATGTTTTAACTTTTTGAGGGATTGCCAAACCGTTTTTCAAAGCCACCCCACCATTTCATATTTCCACTAACAACGTCCAAGAGTTCCAGTTCCTCCACATGTTTGTCAATGCTTGTTATTGTCTGTCTTTTTGATTATAGCCATCCTGATGGGTGTGAAGTGGTTTCTCACTGGGGTTTTGATTTGTATTTTCCTAGTGACTGAGCATCTTTTTATGTACTTACATATACAGTAGAACCTCTGTAAGTTGACCACCCAAGGGACTATAACAAACTGGTCAACATACAGAGGGGGTTAACATAAGGAACTAGGCCTGCTGTACTAATATGTACATGTGGTACATGTCAGGTCTATGAAAATTAGGTTAACTTAAGGAGGTGGTCAGTGTAGGGAGGTGGTCAACTATGGAGGTTTTGCCGTATTTTTAAGTGTATAGTTCAGTAGTTTTAAGTACATTCATACTGTTGCAAAACAGATCTCTAGAACTTTTCCACCTACTCATTAAACAACTCCCCTTTACCTCTTCCCCTCAGCCCTGGTAACCACCATTCTACTTCCGTTTTCTCATCATATCTCTAGATCTCTACTGAGCTTTTTAAACAAATGGATACAGTTATAATAACTGTTTTAATGCCTTTCTCTGCTCATTCTAACATTTGTGTCAGTTCTAGGTTGATTTCGATTGATTGATTATTCTCATTATAAGTCATGTTTTTCTTCCTCTTTTTTTTTTTTTTTGAGACAGAGTTTCACTCTATGCCCTGGGTAGAGTACTATGGAATCATAGCTTTCAGCAACTTCAAACTCCAGGGCTCAAGCGATCCTCTTGCCTCAGCCTCCCAAGTAGCCGGGACTACCAGTGCCCACCACAATGCTCAACTAGTTTTTCTATTTTTAGGGGTCTTGCTTTTGCACAAGCTGGTCTCCAACTCCTGACCTCAAGCAATCCACTGGCCTCAACCTCCCAGAGTGCTTAAGATTACAGGCATGAGCCACTGTACTAGACCTGAGTTCCTCATATATTTTAGATATTAACACCTTATCAAATGTATTGCTTGCAAATATTTTTTCCCAGTCTTCAGATTATCTCTTTCTTAATTGCTTTATTATGCCCGAAATAATCTTTGATTACTTGTCAGGTATTATAAATTTTACCCTGTTGAGCATGAGGTATTTGTGTAATCTTTATGATTTGTTAGGCGGGTCCTAGGGTTAATTATTCGCCATTACTGAGGCCAAACCTTCCTGTGTACTCTACCCAATGCCTTGTGAATTATGAGTTTTTCCAGTTTGGCTGGTGGGAAAAGGCCCCGGCCCTGGCCTTGAGTGAGTCCTGGCACTGTTCCTCTAATCCTTTCAGATGGTTCTTTCCCTGGCCTTGGAAGGTTGCCTCACACACGTGCTGATCAGTTCTTTCCTGAATACTCGAGAAGGACCCTCTGAGTGCTCTGAGGTTCTCTGGCAGCCCTCTCTTCTCCAGTGTTCTATCCTGTAAACTCTAGCTGTAGTGGTTTCCTTGAACTCCATGTTCCTTTTCCTCAACTCAGGAAGTCTGGGCCCCGCTTCACTTCCCTGTCCCCACCCCACAGTTAGGAAACTCTCTCAAAGGTGTAAGCTGCACTTTCCTGATAGGACATTACCTGTAAACATGGCTTTTCCTTTCTTCCGGGATTTTATTGCTTTCATTATTGTCATTGCTTCATGTCCAGTGTTTTGAACACCACTATTCTATGTCTTGGGACTGTTTTTGGCCTGATGATGATGGTAGTGATTGCTTCAAGCTGGAGGGTGATTCCACTCCTGTTACTCATCTTGGCGAGAAGCAGGAGCCTCAGCATCAGTGTTTTTTTTTTTTTAGACAGAGCCTCAAGCTGAGCCCCTGGGTAGAGTGCCATGGCTTCACTGCTCACAGCAACCTCCAACTCCTGGGCTCAAGCGAGTCT
>NW_003852491.1:7064894-7073589 GCF_000181295.1 Otolemur garnettii | reverse complement strand
TCCTGGGCTCAAGCGAGTCTTCTGCCTCAGCCTCCCAAGTAGCTGGGACCACAGGCGCCCGCCACAACGCCTGGCTATTTTTTGGTTGCAGCCATTATTGTTGTTTGGTGGGCCTGGGCCTGGGCCTGGGCCTGGGATTCGAACCCGCCACCTTAGGTGTATGTGGCTGGCACCTTAGCCACTTGAGCCACAGATGCCGAGCCAGCATCAGTGTTTTAAAAGCTCCTCCAGAGAGTCCACTGTGCAGTTGGAGTGAGGACCACTTGCACAGACTTTTACTCTGTTGGAAATGTTTTCTCAATAGAATGGTATCTTATTGGATTATTTCCTTCCCTCTATTTTCTCTGTTCTCTCTTTCCAGAACTTCCATTAAGCAAAAATTGAATGAATTGATTCTCCATCTCTTTTCTTTCATATTTCCTCTTTTTTAAAAATTTAATTTAATTTAATTTGTTGTCATTTTGCTCCACATCCTGAGAGGTGTTTTATTATATAAAGTACTTTTTTTTTTATTGAGACAGAGTCTTACTATGTCACCCTCAGTAGAGTGCCGTAGCATCACAGCTCACAGCATCCTCAAACTCTTGGGCTTAAGTGATTCTCTTGCCTCAGCATCCCAAATAGCTGGGACTACAGGCACCTGCCACAACAACTGGCTATTTTTTGGTCGTAGTTGTCATTGTTGTTTGGCAGGACGGGCTGGATTTGAACCTGCCAACTCTGGTGTATGTGGCTGGCACCCTAGCCTCTGAGCTACAGGTGCCAAGCTGGCCCAAACTCATTTCATTTGGCTTTTATAGATAGATAGATTTATGTATATTTATAGGTTATCAACATTTTGGTTGATTTCACCCCCAAATTCAGATTTTTAGCTCCTCCTGGAAGACCAGATGAATGGACATGGTGGAGCTGAGTGACAGGCGCACATATAGTTGGACTTGTGGTCTCTTTTCACCTCCATCCCCTTGTCCATATCACTCACTGCGCCATCTGGTTGGTTGCTTTATGCATGTACCTCTTTCTTTATGACCTTTTTCTTTTTTTCTTTTCTTTTTCTTTCTTTTCTTTTTTTTTTTTTAGAGACAGAGTCTTACTTTATCGCCCTCAGTAGAGTGCTGTGGCATCATGGCTCATGGCAATCTCCAACTCTTGGGCTTAGGTGATTCTCTTGCCTCAGCCTTCCAAGTAGCTGGAACTACAGGGGCCCACCACAATGCCCAGCCATTTTTTTGTTGTTGCAGTTTGGCCAGGGCCGGGTTTGAACCCACCACCCTTGGTAGATGGGGCCAGTGCCCTACTCACTGAGCCACAGGCGCCGCCCCATCTCTTTCTTTTTCTCTTCTTCCCAGAAGAAGAAGGCGCCACCCTATCTCTTTCTTTTCTTTCTTCTTCCCTTTTTTTTGCTTCCTGGGAGCAAATACTGACTGTACCCAGAGATGGCAGTGGAGTGGTTCTGAGATTCTCCCTTAATTAATCATTTGTTTTCTCTTCCTTCTCCTACTGGTCTCGTTGAGGACAGCATCTCGTGTGTGGCGCCTCCCACCTTCTCCTATCTGTGTTCTGGGCCAGCATTCTCTGCCAATATGATGGCCACCAATTTTCTGTCTTCTAGAAAAGTGTACTAATGTTTGATCTCAGAAATTAGCTAATAAACAGTCTTACACTTCCTGTTACAGTTAGTATAGAATTCTACAACATGAATGCAAGTTTTCCCATAAAACAAGTCCTTTATTATTTTGATTTTTTAAAGTTTTCAGCCCTATCTACCACAGAATGTTCTCTTTCCAAATCAAAACTAACTTAGAACTGTGGAAGGAACACTCTGAGACAATAGTCTTCAGTGAAGAACTAGCACTGTTTAACAGAGGAACCCAATAGTTGGGGGGAGTGCAGAGAAAAGGAAGTTGTGAAACTCATCAAAGGGGCTGGGTGTGGTGGCTCAAGCCTGTAATCCTAGCATTTTGAGAGGCTAAGGCAGGAGGATCACTTGATCCCAGGAGTTTGAGGTTGTATTGAGCTATGAGGATGACACTGTACTCTAGCTTATAGTCCCAGCTACCTGGGAGGCTGAGGCAAGAGAATTGCTTAAACCCAAGAGTTTGAGGTTGCTGTGAGCCACAGTACCCTACCAAGGGCAACATAATGAGACTCTGTCTCAAAGAAAAGAAAAGAAAAGAAAAGAAAAGAAAAGAAAAGAAAAGAAAAGAAAAGAAAAGAAAATGGAAACAGAGAGACCACTTAGATGCAATTCAGGGGCAATGAGTGGAACAGAACCAGGATTGTAAAAATAGGTGTGGAGAGAAGTGGGCAAACTCAGGGGCATTTGGGAAGGGGCAAGAAGGAGTCAAGGAGGAAGGAGAGAGAAGACCAGGCTTGGTGGGGAGTGGTCACACAGCTTAAGATCATTTTGAGACATTCTTGGGGGGAATATTATGCAGCTGTTAGATAGATAGGTCTTGAAGTTAGGAGAGACCTGACATGGTGTTTTAGTTAAGATATAATAGGTTTGGCTTTACAGAGACCCAGAAGGACAGTAATTTATACGAAAGAAAATATTAGCTCTCTATCATGTGATAATGCTGAGGTGGGTAGCTCAGGGCTGGTGTGCAGAGCCTGTGACTCAGGCTCCTTCTGTATCATTGCTCAGCCATCCTTGGGATCTTGCCCTCATCCACAATGTCTCACCATTCTCACCATGTCCGGATTCTAACTAGCAGGAGAAAAAAAGGGGAGTCAGAAGAGGGGCCAGACTGGGTTACATGGATGCCCTTAACTACAAGGGAGCCTGGGCAGCCCCAAGGCTAGTTAAAAATGGTCCTCACCTGGTCCCTATTATGTTTTAGATCATGGTCTGGGTCTAGGAATATCAAGACAACTCTGGAATAGCAAGTTGGACCTTACCTCAGGAAGTTCACAGGCATTCATGCATGTATCCTCACATTTATTTATCTACCCATTAGCTCATACACATATCCATTCTCCCACCTATCCACCCATACACACATTGATGGGGCTCAGAAAAATGAGGGCCTCAGAAACAAAAGTTCTGGGTTGCAAGAAAGTAAGGGGAATCCCCAGGAAACATGAAGAGGAAATGAACACCAGAGCTCTGTGGGGTGCTAGGTGGCTGTGGATCTTGGCAATGAAATGACTTGGGTCTTATACCCACCTAGATATTGAAGGGAGGCCTTGCCTGGGGGGTTGAAAACTGAGACTCTAAAAGAAAGCTTGGACCTTTAAAGGGTGATACTCTCAGTGACAGAATAGATTAAAAAAAAATCTGCCTTCAGCCTAGGGAGAACCCTAATCTTGTCTGTCTCACCCTGATATCTGGTGACAATAAAAGATTACCCCTTGTTAATTTATAACCAAAGACTTGCCCTCACTTAGACTTAACGTTGATATTTACACCATTTGCTTGGTCTGGGGAACCCAAATGAAATTAACAAATAATGTGGTCCAGGATTGGTAATACCCCTGAATTACTCTTGGCAGAGAAGACACAAAATCTCTCCAGAGAGACAGACTCTCAGACCTGGTCATGTGGATTACCACTGCTAAGTCCCTGCTGAACCTGAGTTCACAGCCCTCAATTACAAAATATAAGAAGGAACAATCTGTCATGAATGAGAGCAAGCAGACACGACATAGGACAGTATTATCTCCCACCCTAGAACTCCAAAAAAATAGAATTATTGGGGAAAAGACCATACAGCAAGTATGCTTTAAATACCTAGACATAGAAGAAGGAATCAGCATGGGAAAGTAATAAGATGGTGCTAAAAATGAGAGGGATAGAGGAATTCTGGGAAGATGGCTGACTGGTAGCAACTCTCGGCACAGGCTCCTGAGCAGAGGAAGAAATACTGGATGGAATTGGACTCTATGAAGCCAAAGGTGGGGAGCTAAGCCAAGACAGAAGTTCGGCAAGCTGTAACTCCAAGGAAGAGCATTCAAGAGGCTGAGACTGGGTGAGGACTGAGACCTGCAGACAAGGTGCAGTGTCCTGACTTTAACAGGTACAAAGCCTATCCACTAGAAGATGGGAGACCCCTCCCCCAAGCAGGGGGCCTGCTGCAGACTATCTGAGAATGAGCAAGGAACAAAAGACCTCTGATTTTACCTTGCTGGAGAGAGCCACTAAACTCCAGTTCTCTTTCTCCAGGGAGATCCCACTTATGAACCTAGACACCACCCTGACAGAAACAAAATTGAACAGATATTTCCCCCCACAAGTCCAAACTCCCTGTCCACCCTTTCCCCCTCGCATGTTGGTCTGATGTTCCACTCCCTGAAGAGCACAAAGTATTTGGTCTTGTCCTGAGATCTGGGCATAGTGTGGACCAGCAACCATCAGGATGGAATATGTGAAGAAAGAGGGTGTGGGAAGAAAGGGACACTCGGAGGGAGGAGGAACAGTCCCCTGGTTATGACTATGACTGGGCAGTGGTGGTATTGACCCTCAGTTCGGGCTGTATCCTGCAGGACGAGATGCAGAACCCCTGGCTATGATGGCACCCACAGTGGGAGAGTGGTTGCCCTGTGTGGACTGAGTTCAGCAAACAGGGCTGGTCCCCAGCCCCTGCTGGGCCTATGAGCAGAGGCTTGCTAGGCGTAGACTGAGACCTGAGAACAGCGGAGTGGTCCCCTGATTCCAACAGAACCCACAAGCAGTGGCTTGCTGGGTGTGAAGCAAGACCTGAGGGCTAGGGCATGGTCCCCTGTCTCCAATGGGGCTGGTGAGCAGAGGCTTACCTGGTGAGGACTGAAACCTACAGGCAGGGTGCAGTGCCCTGACTCTAATGGAGCCTGTGAACAGAGGCTTGCCAGGCAGTGGACTGAGACTGGCAGGTGGGGGTGTGGTCCCTGACTCCAGCTGGTCTGGCAAGCAAAGGCTAGCTGGGTGTGGACTGAGACTGTTGGGTGGGGGCATGGCTCCTGGCTCCAACTTGGCCTGTGAGCAGAGAAGTGGACAACAGTGTGGACTGAGTCTGGTGGGTGGGAGTGTGGCTCCCTGGCTCCAATTGTGCTGTTGGAGACCCTTGAACCCCTCCCTGTTGAGCAGGGTTTGCACTGTCTGAGACAATTTAATTGGAACCCATGTCTGGGGCTGTCCACTCGGGACATTCTGAGGTTGACCTTTGAAGTTCTGTAGCAGAAAAGAACTGAAGGGTGGGGGCTAGGCGCCACAGCTGTTTGTATCTTTTCACAGTCAAGATTTAAATCTAATACTGTGGTTTGTTAGGATAGGGTAGAGGTTGGCTGATATCAAAACAGAGCTAGCTTGCACTATCTCACCAAGTAGGTCCTCAGAGTCTCCAGCTAAAACTCTGAAAGGGACCTTTGTAAGGTTGTAGGAGATAAGCCACAATTACAAAGCCCAGTGCTTTGGTAAGGTGCTATCTCTACTACCTGGGAACCGTAGTTCAATCTCAACCTACCAGTTCTAATAACCAAATAGTAGAAAATAAACATGGTGTGGACCCAAGAGAAGAACTCTGTCAACACAAATAACCAGAGTAGATCAACATCCCCCCCCCAAGAAATGACAAAGGAGATACAACTAAAGATGCCATGCATAGACAAATGGCAGCAATGTCAGAAATCAAATTCAGAATATGGATGGCAAATAAGAAAAATAGAATGGAAGAAAAGATGGGAATTGAATTCCAAAGATTGTCTCAAGAAATTAATGAATTCAAAGACAAAATCAGCAAAGGTATGGACATAATGAGAAAAGAGATAGCAGAGCTCAAGGAAACAAAAAAGTTAGTTGAGGAGCTCCAAAATACAGTAGAATTCCTCACTAATGGAGTTGACCAGGCAGAAGAAAGGATCTCAGAAACTGAAGACAAAGCTTTTAAGTGTTCCCAACCACTCAAAGAGGCAGACAAATGGAGAACAAAATCTAATCATTCCCTGAGAGAGTTGTGGGATCACTCCAAAAGTTCAAACATTCATCTTATAGGAATTCCAGAAGGAGAAGAGGATAATCCTAAAGGTACAGATGCTCTACTCCAAGAGATTTTGGAGGAGAATTTCTCAAGCATTGCAAGAGATACAGAATTTCAGATAGCAGACAGTTTCAGAACCCCAGCAAGACTCAATACAAATAAAGCATCTCCTAGACACATTGTCATAAACTTTTCCAAAGTTAAGATGAAGAAGAAAATTCTGCAAGCAGCCAGACATAAGAAAAGCATCACCTATAAAGGGAGAAGTATCAGAATGACTGCAGATCTTTCAGCCAAAATGTTTCAAGGCAGAAGATGGTCATTGACCTTCAATCTTCTAAAGCAAAACAACTTCCAGCCCAGGATCCTCTATCCAACTAAACTAAGTTTCATTTGTAATGGAGAAATCAAATACTTTAATGACATTAACATGTTGAAGAAATTTGCCATAACTAAACCAGCTCTCCAGGATATTCTCAGACCCATCCTCCACAACAACCAGCACAATGCTCTACCTCTGAAGTAAACTCACCCAGAAATTTTTGAATAAAACCCAACTTCCACAGTGGTGACAGGATCAAAAATGTCCACTGGACATTCGAAAATCATGACACCCAAAACACAACCAGGCTTATCAATTCTCTAAATTAATGTGAATGGTTTAAATTGTCCTCTTTAGAGGACACAGGCTGGCTGACTGGATACATAAACTCAGACCAGATATCTGCTATATACAAGAATCTCACCTTATCTTAAAAGATAAAAATAGACTCCAGGTGAATGGATGGACTTATATAATACAGGCAAATGGAAACCAGAAAAAAGCAGGGGTTGCAATTTTAGTAGCAGATACAATTGGCTTTAAACCAAGATATCTTTAAACAAAGATAAAGAAAGATAAGCACTACATATTTGTCAAGGGAAGCACTCAACATGAAGAGATTTTGATAATTAACATTTATGCACCCTACCTGAATGCTCCTCAATTCATAAAGCAGACCCTAATGGATATGAACAACTTGATATCTTCCTGCACTATAATAGTTGGAGATTTTAACACCCCTTTGACACTTTTGGATAGATCCTCGAAGAAGAAACTAAACAAAGAAATATTAGACTTAAACCTGACCCTAGAAAAAATGGACTTTATAGATTTTTACAGAACATTTCACCCTAATAAAACTGAATATACATTCTTCTCATCAGCTCATGGGTCATCCTCCAAAATAGATCATATCCTAGGACACAAGTCTAACCTCAGCAAATTTAAAAGTATAGAAATTACTCCTTGTATCTTCTTGGACCACCAGGGAATAAAAGTTGAACTCAACAGCAACAGGAATCTTCATACTCAAACAAAATCATGAAAACTAAATAATCTTAGGCCAAATGATAGCTGGGTCAAAGACAAGATTAAGAAGGAAATCACCAAATTTTTGGAACAAAATGATAATGAATATACAAATTATCAAAACTTGTGGGATACTGCAAAGGCAGTCCTAATAGGGAAAGTTATAGCATTGAAAACCTTCATCAAGAAAAGAGACAGAGAGGAAGCCAACAACTTAACTGATCATCTAGCAACCAGAAAAGGAAGACCATTCCAACTCCAAACCCAGCAGAAGAAAAGAAATAACCAAAATTAGGGCAGAATTAAATGAAATTGAAAACAAAAGAATCATTCAGAAGATCAATGAAACAAAAAGTTGGTTTTTTGAAAAGATTAAAAAAATTGATAAACCATTGGCCAACCTAACCAGAAATAGAAAAGTAAAATCTCTAATATTGTCTATCAGAAATGATAAAGGAGAAATAGCAACAGATACTTCAAAAGTTTGAAAAATCCTTAAAGATTACTACAAAAATCTCTATTCCCAGAAGTATGAAAATTTGAAGGGACCAATACCAAGAAGTGTGCTACCTTCCTAGATTCAACCAGAAAGAATTAGAAATCTTGAATAGACCTATATCAACCACTGAAATAGCATCAACAATACGAAATCTTCCAAGAAAGAAAAGTCCAGGACCAGTCCATGGCTTCATATCTAGGATGATAGGTGGGTCAAAGATGAGATTAAGAAGGAAATATTAAGGTTTTGATAATTTGTGTCTTCGTTATCGTTTTGTTCCAAAACTTTAGTGATTTCCTCCTTAATCTCGTTCTATCAAACTTTCAAAAGGAACTAGTACCTATATTACGCAACATTTTCCAAAGCATAGAAAAAAAAGGAATACTTCCCAACACATTCTATGAAGCAAATATCACCCTGATACCCAAGCCAGTAAAGGATCCACTAAAGAAAGAAAATTATAGACTAATATCATTAATGAATATCGATGCAAAAATATTCAATAAGATCTTAAGCAAACAGAATTCAACAACACATCAAAAAAATTATACACCATGATCAAGTTGGTTTTATTCCAGGGTTGCAGGGTTGGTTCAACATACGCAAATCTATAAATATAATACATTATATCAATAAAATAAAAAGCAAAGACCATATGATTCTCTCAATTGATGCAGAAAAAGACTTTGATAATATCCAGCATCCTTTCATGATCAGAACACTTAAGAAAATAGGCATAGTGGGCAGCTCCTGTGGCTCAGTGAATAGGGCCCTGGCCCCAAATACTGAAGGTGGTGGGTTCAAACCCAGCCCTGGCCAAACTGCAACAAAAAAATAGCCAGGTGTTGTGGTGGGTGCCTGTAGTCCCAACTACTTGGGAGGCTGAGGCAA
>NW_003852491.1:7062847-7064659 GCF_000181295.1 Otolemur garnettii | reverse complement strand
AAAAAAAAAAAAAAAAAGAAAGAAAGAAAAGAGAAGAAAATAGGCATAGAAGGGGCATTTCTTAAACTGATAGAGGCCATTTACAGCAAACCCACAGCCAATATCATATTTAGTGGTGTAAAATTGAAAACATTTCAACTCAGATCAGGAATGAGGCAAGGTTGCTCACTGTCTCCATTGCTATTCAACATAGTAAAGGAAGTCTTAGCCATCACATCAGGCAAGAGAAAGCAAGCAAGGGTACCCAAATTGGGTCAGAGGAGATCAAACTCTTACTCTTTGCTGATATGATCCTATACCTGGAAAATCCCAGGGACTCAACTTCAAAACTCTTAGAAGTGATCAAGGAATACAGTGGTGTCTCAGGATACAAAATCAATACTTATAAGTCAGTAGCTTTTTTTTTTGGCCTGGGCTGGGTTTGAGAACCCACCACCTCTGGCATATGGGACTGGCACCCTACCCTTTGGAGCCACAGGCGCTACCCAAGTCAGTAGCTTTTATATATACCAACAATAGTCAAGCTGAAAATATAGTCAAGGACTCTATTCCTTTTATTATAGTGCCAAAAAAGATGAATATCTGGGAATTTACCTAACGAAGAATGTGAAAGATCTCTATAAAGGGAACTATGAAACTCTGATAAAAGAAATAGTTGAAGATGTTAACAAATGGAAAAACATATCATGCTCATGGCTGGGAAGAATCAACATTTTTAAAATGTCCATACTACCCAAAGCAATATACAATTTTAATGCAATCCTTATTAAAGCACCATTGTCATACTTTAAAGAACTTGAAAAAATAGTACTTCACTTTATATGAAATCAGAAAAAAACCTCGAATAGCAAATACATTACTCAGAAATAAGAACAAATCAGGAGGTATCACATTACCAGACTTCAGGCTATACTATAAATCTATAGTGATCAAAACAGCATGGTACTGGCACAAAAATAGAGTGGTCGATTTATGGAACAGAATAGAGAACCAAGAGAAGAACCCAGCTACTTATCATCATTTGATCTTTGAAAAGCCTATCAAAAAAAATATTCAGTGGGGGAAAAGACTCCCTATTTAACAAATAGTGCTGGGTGAACTGGTTGGTGACCTGTAGAAGACTGAAACTGGACCCTCACCTTTCACCATTAACAAAAATTGATTCTCACTGGATAAAAGATTTAAATTTAAGACATGAAACTATAAAAATACTAGAAGTGGTTCAATGTAAACATGTCATTTTGTATATCGAAGCAGTACCCTGAACCCCATAAATGCATCACTGTACAAAGTTATGATTTAATAAAAAATAATTAATTATAAAAAAAAAAGAAAACCTAGTTACAGCAAAATAAATAAATAAATACTAGAAGAAAGTACAGGGAAAACACTTGAAGAAATTGGCCTGGGAGAATATTTTATGAGGAGGACCCCCTGGGCAATTGAGGCAACACCAAAAATGGATTGCTGGGATCTGATCAAATAAAAAGCTTTTGTACAGCCAAGAGCACAGTAAGTAAAGCAAACAAAAAAACCTTCAGAATGGGAGATTTTTGCAGGTTATGCTTCTGACAAAGATCTGATAACTAGTATCTACAGAGAACTCAAACTAATCAATAAGAAAAGAATAAATAGGCTTGGTGCCTGTGGCTCAAGTGGCTAAGGCGCCAGCCACATACACCTAAGGTGGCGGGTTCAAATCCAGCCTGGGCCTGCCAAACAATAATGACGGCTGCAACCAAAAAATAGCCAGGTGTTGTGGTGGGTGCCTGTGGTCCCAGCTACTTGGTAGGAGGAGGCAGGAGAATCCCT
>NW_003852491.1:7054491-7061628 GCF_000181295.1 Otolemur garnettii | reverse complement strand
GTATATCGAAGCAGTACCCTGAGCCCCATAAATGCATCAATGTACAAAGTTATGATTTAATTTAAAAAATGTACTCCAACGGAACATCTTGCTCAATTTTTAGTTCTCTTGTTGCACAGAGAAAGAAACATGAGGCCCAGTAATACAAAATCACTTTTCTGAAGTCTCCAAGTGAGTGGGTGATAAAGCCAGATGGAGAGCCAGAGGCCTTGTCTCCTAATGTCCCTGCCACACTGCGCTGCTTCTCCTGAGTGCTTGGTGTGGAAGCATCCAACCTGTCTCTTTCTTCTGTTTCCCTGACAGACTGCTCACTCCTCGTGGGTAGAGTCCTCACAACCCTGTCTTGGCAGCTGATGGTGACAATGAGAAGTAAAGCAGTTATCCAGCTCCTGAGTGACAGAGATGGGCCAGGAGTCTTGATCTTTACTTGGGATCAGTTTTGTGTCCACATCTTATCTCACCCCTGCCTCCACGGCTCAACACCTGCCACTAGAGAGACTGTGAGTTCCTTGAGGCCAGGACCAGGTCCCCCACCCAGTGCCTGGCTCAGAGAAGGTGCTCAGGACACAGGATGGATAAGTACACCTGGTGGGAGAGGCTGGACTGGGTTCTTGGTCCCCTCTGCCTAGGGGTGTCTCATTCCCTGGCAGCTGCTTCATCTTCTACAGGATTGGAGGGGAGGCTCCAAGTGCGCCTCAGCTCTCTCAAGCAGGAAGAGCACAATGTGTGCCTGGGTTGGGTGAACTTGGGAGATTGCTGACCAGCAATAAACAACTCAGGATCATTGTCCCCTGTGCAGGGCTCTCTGTGCCTGAGAACTTTCAGAGGAAGGTCTCAGTCTGGGGCTAGACTATTCTAACACTTTTCTGAATTGCTGATCTATCCCCTTTTCTTTAACAAAAAGCAGAGTTTTGGCTCAATGCATTCCACAGGGAACATTACTTAGAACTAATAGCTTAGCTGACATTGTATTCATTTTCATGTTCTACCTTCTATTTATGGCAAGTGATAATGTTTTTCTATTTACAGAAGTGATACAAAAAACTCCTTTTAAAATAAGTTTATTAAGTGAATAATGGACTAATTTAAAGAAAAATATAAAGTAAATTACAGTACAGATGGTAAACGGATATGGCAAAAATCCTAATATTCATGTCTGGAGTTTGGTCAATCAGATCCCTAGGAAATGGAAACTCCATTGGCTTTCCCCACCCTTGCTCCTCTCCTAAAAGGGAGGTCAGTTAGTACAGACAGGAATTAGGGCTAAATGCGTTTGGGGCTTCATTTCTCTGGGGTGGAGCACTTTATATAAATCTGTCTTTCTCTGTTGCCCAGGCTGGACGGCAATGGTGCGATCACAGCTCACTTCATGGATCATTACAAAAGCTTTGAGGGACATAAAAATCAAGAAACATAAAATTTGCATGGGTGGAAACAAAGGAAGTCCTCCCAGCAACAATGATAAGCCAAGCAAGTTGAAATTTGCATGTACAACCTAAAACTCCTGGGCCCAAGTAGTCTTCTCCCCTCAGCCTCCCAAGTAGTTAGGATTACAGGCTTTTGACACCATACCTGGCTAATTTTTAAATTTTTGGTAGAGATGAAATCTCACTTTGTGCCCAGGCTGGTCTCAAGTAATCTTCCCACCTCCATCTCCCAAAGTGCTGGGATTAAAGGTGTAAGCCCTATAAGTAACAGCCCTATAAGTAATGCTGTCTTGTGGCAAATCTGTCTCTCTGGACCACTCCAGTAAGCTGGGACGGGAGATGCTAGAGGCTGTATTTTTGAAGTTGCCTTGCCCTGGGATAATGCTTCTTTCCATATTGGATCAAACTCAGGTTTCTTTGATTCAGGCTTTCCCTGCCGTAGAGTGGCAGGTTTGGGAGGGCTGAGAAGTGTGCAGCTATAGAGGGTGGGCTGAGGAGCCCGTTAGTCTTCTCTGACCTTAGGTCCCAGGACTCCAGGCAAGAGAGGGCCACTGCTCCAGCTTGCCTCAACAAGTTCTTTGTTGCAACTTGGGGGTTAAAGCCACAATTCGTTTGTGATCAGATGCTATTTTCCTGGAGAACTTGGGGGTACCAACGGCTGAAGAGGGATAAGATTTGTGGCTATGAGAAACTGGAGTCCTGCCATCTCTTGCTACCCACAACTGTCACTTATCACACCAAGGCATCCACAAGATTGATCTTGGCATCTTAGGTAAGCACTGTAGGAAGATGCAAGCGGCTGGAATGATGCTATTTCCTGCCTGTCTGGTACCTTGAGTTCTTAATCCGGATGAGATCTTGAAGGTTTCTGGCTCAGAGTCAGCCCCGCCTCTGCTTCTCTAAGCCACAGCCCCTGAGAGGCACTGCTGAGCGGCCTCCCGCCCAGGCTCTATGCTCACTCAGCCTACCCACTGCTTCCACCCAGGGGAATTGAAACCTAGACTTAAAAGGCCGGGGAGGGTCAACCTTAGGATCGGCTCAGACTTGCAGTCCCTTTGCGCAGGCCCTTCCTCAGGGGTCTCTGTGGGGCTAGTCCTCCAGGCCCGGGGGATTCAGAACCCCACGCTAGTCCGGCCTTCACGTCTCCAGAAAGCTGAGATCTGCTCCAGTGTGACCCGAGGCTGGAGGCTCCAGTCAGGCTCAGGGCTCCCAGCCCGCAGCCTTTGGAACTGCGGGCTCCCAAACTGCGTGCGGGTCTCAGCCTCGGGGCTCTGCTCCGGCTCGGCCCAGCTCACTAGACCGGTGGCTGGGGGCCTCGCCTCCCAGGGATGGGGCCCCCAGAAGGTGCTGCGAACTGGGACCAACGGCGGAGTCTGGGGACCCAGGGAGCTGGGAGCAGAGTGTGGAATTGAGGGGGCTGGCGGGGCAGTTGCTCGGGCCTCCAGTGTGCCGCCAGGGGTGGGGGGCTCTGGCGCCCGGTCGGTTAGCAGGGGCACCGCAGAGCCGTACCAGTCCTCCGATCGCTCCCGCGGGGTGCCTACGGGCTCGATCCACAGCTCGCCTCCGGGGCGCCAGACCAGCGTGGGCGCGCAGCGGCCGGGGTCCGGGCGGAGCGCGCGGCGGAACAGGCGCTCGGCCAGCACGGCTGTGGTCAGGATGAAGAGGGCGGCCAGCGAGGCCAGGCCCACCATGATGGGGATGCAGGGCCCGCAGGGCAGCGGGGGCCACGCGGCCGCGTCCGACGCTGGGGGCCCCTCGGCCTGCCCAGCTGGCTGCTCTGGAGTCACAGGCATCTGGGAGACACAGGGCAGGGAGAGGAGGCCAGTGAGGCAGAGGGGACGCGATAGAGACAGAGGCAAGGAGGTGGCAAGTGTCCAAGAGCCCGCAAGAGCCAAAGGACAGCAGGACTCTGTGTAGGGCTTGGGGGAAAAAGCAAACGGGACCCCGGAAGGGCAAAATCGAAGAGGTGGGACCAGAAAACTGCAGAGCCTACCTTAGGCTGGAGCCAGGCCCTCCTGCCCCGCTCTCCAGCCCTTTCCAGAAGCCCCGTTCCCTCCGAGACCCCAGGATGCCTCAGACAAGAACTTTAGGGCCCCTAGGGCTTCTCTCCTGGCTTGGAGGTCTTGCTCTGCCTAGAGAGGAAGTGATGGGTGAGGAAATAAACCCCCTTCCAGTCCCCTCCCGCCTGTGGCCTGTGTGCCCGCTGCTGCCACCACTCACCTCCTCCCCTGAGGGCTCTGTTTGCCCCCTCGACGCTCTCCTTGGACTTGGTCTTGCTGTCTTAGGCTCCACGAATCTGGTTCTGGCCAGGTCTCAGGCGCCACCTCTGTACCTGCCCAAGCTCACCAACATGGCCTGGTCTGTGGTCCCTCTCTAGCACCCTTGTTTGTCTTTGCCCTTCTCTCTCTGTCCCCAGATTCTCATCTACAGGAGACTGCTTCACCTTTACCTCACCTGGGGTCAGTCCTGGGCTCCTCTTCCTCCCAGAGCCACTGTCCCCTGCGACCCGGGAAGGCGCTGGGCGGTTGCCTGAAAAGGCTCAGACAGAGAGGCTTGGTCTGGGTGAGGGCGGAAGGGAGGGCCCCACCTGTTGCTGGGCAACTGCACCCCAACTCCCCTGCCCCCATGGAGTGTTTATTTCCAAGGCAACCTGAGGGGATGTGGTCACTGTGGTGAGGAGGCGTTTCCTGGGGTAAGGCCGGCAGAATGAGCAGTGACTGTGGAACTCAGTTTCACCCTAGAGCCAGGCCCCAAGACCAATGTTTCCAAAACCTGAAACATCTACCATCTCTGTCCTGTCTCCTGGTGCTGGAGTGTCCTCAGGGTCTGGAGTCAAGGGAGCTTTCAGAGATTGTCTTTGACTCACACATTGAGAGATGACAACAGTAAGCCTGAAGAAGGGAGGTGGTGTGCCCAAAGTCACACAACTCATGTATATGTGTATGTGAGCATGTGACAGTGGGAGAGTGAGGGAAGTATAGATTAAAAATAAATACTATAAATACTCACAAACTGCTAGCACACAATGCAGATCTTAATAGGTGTTAATGGTTAAAACACACACACACACAAAACAGTTATTTAATGTGATTGACTACAAAAATACTGTATGTTGAAATGTTAGTATCTTACAAAACATGGTCACAAGGGCAGCCTACTCAGACTGCTCCGTCCTGATGGTTTTGAAGAAGGGGCCAGAAGAAGCTCAAGTGATCCTCTTGCATTGGCCTCCCAAAATGCTAGGATTATTATAGGTGTGAGCCACCATGCTCTGCCCATGTGGACTATTTCCTTATTTTGTGTATTTGGGTCTCAACTTTTCCAGAGGAATACGTCTAGGTAAAGCATGTAATATTAGCAATTGCACACACATTTTATTATTAAACCAAAGGATATTAAAGGATTTCTCAAGTTATTGGCAGAAGTTACTGATTGTGAAATTTCAATTACATCATTTACTATGGGGTAAGAGAGTCATTATGATATTGATACTTGTTCCGGCGTCTTGAGCAAAGCTGTGTATGGAAATGTCAACTTCTAAATATCTCTGGTCCTGGCATCTAGCAGTTTGGTAAGCTTTACAAACTCGTACGCTCATACAACAGCGACAAGATTTGTTTTTTAAAATTCATCTCGGGCTGGGCAGAGTGGCTCACGCCTGTAATCCTAGCACTCTGGGAGGCTGAGGTGGGTGGATTGCCCTGAGCTCACAGGTTCGAGACCAGCTTGAGCCAGAGCAAGACCCCCATCTCTCAAAATAACTGGGCGCTGTGACAGACACCTGTAGTTCCAGCTATTTGGGAGGCTGAAGCAAAGAGGATCACCTGAGCTCAAGACTTTGAGGTTGCTGTGAGCATGATGTCATGGCTCACTCTACCGAGGGTGACAAAATGAGACTGTCTCAAAAATAATAATAATAATAATAATAATAATACATTTTAAAGTAAAAATAAATAAAATTCATCTGGTTTCAGCTTATAGGGCTGCAGAAACAAAACAGATTGTGGGTTTAGTTGGTGAGTTGTAGGAAATTAGAAGAATTCAGGATCTAGTCTAGTCTACAGGTAGATAACAAGAATTTGAAAACAATGCATAGTCCAATAACAGGTGCATTATAGTCTTTCTTTAGAAATATACTTTTTTCTCTCCATATTGATCATGTGGGAATCTCAAATTTAGAAACCTTTTGAGGTGAGGAAGCCAAACCAAGGCAGACTTTAGATTTTACTTACAGTCTTAGCATTCCTGGGCCTGCCAATAAAAGATAGTTTTTACTCTTTTAAGGTTTGGGAATTCTAAAAGCTAAGGAGTTAATGCACATTCTCAAATATGACATTTCAGTCAAAGCTTTTGTAATACAACCAATGTTTCTAATTATATTCTGCTTATAAGAGTTTTCCTTCACTTATGCAAATAATTTCATTGTCATAAAAAATAAGAATGCTCAGCTTGGTGCCTGTAGATCAGCGCCTAGGGCAACAGCCAATAAAGCAGAGCTGGTGGGTTCGAATCCAGCCTAGGCCTGCCAAACAACAATGACAACTACAACTACAACTACAACAACAGAATAGCTGGGCATTGTGGCAGGCACCTGTAGTCCCAGCACCTTGGGAGGCTGATGCAAGAGAATCACTTGAGCCCAAGAGCTTTAGGTTTCTGTGAGCTGTGATGCCATGGCACTCCACCAAGGGCGACAGCTTGAGACTCTGTTTCAAAAAAAAAAGAATGCTCATGAATAGTTTCCAAATTTTGGAGGAATCAAATAGGGAGAAAAAAGCAAATATTTCCACCTTTGTTTATAAAAGTATTCTTTACTAAATTATTGTAAACTATAGATAGCTTAGGAAGAATTTTTCTTAAATCTGAAAATATTTTCTTAAATTATAAAACTTTAAAGAACCAACTATGTTTTAAATAAAAGTCATAAAAATATTATCTTTAACAATTATTTTCATGCAATAAATTTTTTGTTTTGTTTGATCTTGATTAACAGTTTTATGAATCCATCAGTTTTTTTATTAGCATTCTGGAAATTTTCATTTAGCTAAACTTTTATTTGAATCTTAAAGTTATCAGAATGTCTTTGTTCAAGAGTACTTATTATTTTCCATGAAAAGCAATTTTGGACTATAGCTGATTACAAATGATTTTTCTTCTTTTTGAGATAGAGTCTCACTTTCTTGTCCTTGTTAGAGTGCTGTACCATCACAACTCACAGCAACCTCCAACTCTTGGGCTCAAGAGATTCTCTTGCATCAGCCTCCCGAGTAGCTGGGACTATAGGTGACCATCACAACGCCCAGCTATTTTTTAGAGATGGAATCTTGCACTTGCTCAGGCTGGTCTAGAACCTGTGAGCTCAGGCAATTCACCTGCCTAGGTTTCCCAGAGTGCAAGGATTACAGACATCAGCCACCACATAGAAAAGAATTCAAAATGATAGCTGTGGATGACAAAAATATGGTTATTGAATATTTCAACCAATATCCATGGTTAAAAATCTGATGAAAAGGGACTGGGTGCAGTAGCTCATGCCTATAATACTCACACTCTGGGAGGCCGAAGCAGATGGATTGCTTGAGGTGGTGGATTGCCCGAGCTCACAGGTTTGAGATCAGCCTGGGCCAGATGGAGACCTCCTCCCTAAAAATAGCTAGGGGCATTGTGGCGGGCACCTGTTGCCCTAGCTACTTGGGAGGCTGAGGCAAGA
>NW_003852491.1:7051419-7054235 GCF_000181295.1 Otolemur garnettii | reverse complement strand
GGGAGGCTGAGGCAAGAGAATCACTTAAGCCCAAGAGTTTGAGGTTGCTGTGAGCTGTGACGGCACAGCACTCTACTGAGGGCAACATTGTGAGACTGTGTCTCAGAAAAAGAAAAAAATTTGATGAATGTTGACAATGGACAAGGAAATTTTATTATTTCTATTACATGCAGCATTTTAAGTAATCAACCAGAATCATGACTGACAACATCACATCAGAACCATCAGACTTATAAATTTTATATAATCATTAAGATATTCATATCAATAACATATCTATGCAAATATAACTTTGGGAAAGGTTAACATAACCAAAGGTTATGTTAGTTATGACTAACCTATTATATTTCTGTGAACTTATATAATTTTTGAAACATATATATGAATATGTATACATATACATTTTTTTTAATCCAATATAGTCTCATTCTGTCACTTTGGGTAGAGTACCGTAGCATCATAGCTCACAGCAACCTCAAACTCCTGGGCTTGAGCAATCCTTTTGCCTCAGCCTCCTGAATAGCTGGGACTACAGGTGCCTGCCATAATGTCTGGTTCAGTGTTTTTTTGTTTTTTTGTTTTTAAGACAGAGTCTCAAGCTGTTGCCCTGGGTAGAGTCTTGTGGTACCACAGCTCACAGCAACCTCAAACTCTTGGGCTTAAGTGATTCTCTTGCCTCAGTCTCCCAAGTAGCTGGGACTACAGGCACCTGCCACAACGTCCGGCTATTTTTTTGTTGCAGTTGTCATTGTTGTTTAGCTGGCCCCAGTCAGACTTGAACCCCTTCACCCTTGGTGCATGTGACTGGCACCATAACCACTGTGTTACGGGCACCGAGCCCGGTCTGGAAGTTTTCAGCTCAAGGAATCCACCTAGAGCCCTCCCAGAGTTCTAGGATTACAGACGTGAGCCACTGCACCTGCCCTAACTAATTTACCTATTATTAATAGTTTGCCTAGATTACTTATGAAAATTGATGTATTACACAAAGCTAGTCATTATTTCCTATTTCCCTGTTAACCTTTTTTATTGTTTGTAAACATTAGTTGTTCAACAAAGAACCTTAAAATTAAATGTATGAGTAGTTTGTTGATAACTCAGAAGATAATAGCTGTTTTTTATTAAATCAACAATATTAAATTAGTCTTACAAAAATTACATAAAGATCATTTTGGTTTAGGTTGGGTTTATAGTCTTTAACCTTTGTGTCAAATCTTAAAATATCCAGCAGAGACAAATATGAAATAGTCTAACTAGTAAATTTAGGCAAAAAAATGTATGCAGACAATTCTGAAGATATTTCTATTTTTATTTTATCAATAATTTTAAAGCCAGTTTATATGTTGTATATTGAAGATTTACATAAGTCACAAAAACTAAAAAGCATTTGGGTTAATTACTATATATTTTATATTTTATACGAGACTCTATTTATCTAAATAGAATTCCTTAAATGATTTCTGGCCAACTATGCCAGATTGTACTGCACAGACGGAACATATAGAATAATCATGTAATGCATGTGCATATACGTAAACTTGCACAAATAAAGATCTTGTAGATTTCATGTTAGAATTCTAGTGGTGAAAAAAAAAAGAATTCTAGTCGAAAGCGAGTAATATAAACTCACCAGTTTACAAAAGACAGGGAGATCCAAATTATATTTCTGACAAAACTGAGACCTGTTCACGTGGCTAAACTTTATTTGTCCTGATAGGTAATCTAATGAAGGCTGTGGACCAAAATTCAGGATAAAGCAGTCTCCAAGGCAATTTGATTAACAAAACCAAACCAAACCTCTTTTACCCTATTTTTTTCTTGTTCTCAGTTTCACATGAGTTTAGGGTTAAATTTTCCAGCCAAGACTGGTTGAATTATATAAGAAAAACAAAATCTCCAAGTAGTCTTGAACTAATAACAAATCCATCTTTTGTTTGCCTGACTGGTTTGTTTGATTAGCAAATGTGAGCTGGAAAGAATTCTAAGAGGTTTTTTGTTTTGTTCCATTTTTTTTTTCCCCTTTGGTTTTTTGGTCTCTGTGTGGCAGAAAAGCAAAATTTTTACAGTAGACAAAGCTTCTTTATATTCCTCTGAGTTCAAGATTTTGACCTGTTTGATCTGACAGACCGACTTTTGTGAACATTTATTTAGTTCTTTTTCTTTTAGATTATTAATTTTTCAATTAAGTGTTCTATCACTGTAAGAAATTGTTAGTCAAGCCAAAAGAAAAAAATTTTTTTTGAGACATTCTCACTGTTTTACTGGGTTGAGTGCCGTGGCATCACAGCTTACAGCAACCTCAAACTCTTAGGCTAGTAATCCTCTTGCCTTAGCCTTCCAAGTAGCTGGGATACAGGTGTTTGCCACTATGCCCAGCTAGTTTTTCTTTTTTTACTAGTGACAGGGTCTCACTCTTGCTCAGGCTGGTCTCAAACTCATGAGCAATCCACCTGCCTCAGCTTCCCAGAGTGCTAGAATTATAGGCGTGAGCCACACCGCACCTGGCCTCCTTAGCAAAATTAATTTATATTTTAAAATGGTGTCTAAGCTCGGTGCCTGTGGCTGAAGTGGCTAAGGTGCCAGCCACATACACCTAAGGTGGTGGGTTCGAATCCAGTCCAGGCCCACCAAACAACAATGATGGCTGCAACCAAAAAAAATAGCCAGGTGGTTGAGGTGGGCACCTGTGGTCCCAGCTACTTGGGAGACTGAGGCGGGAGACTCACTTGAGCCCAGGAGTTGGAGGTTGCTGTGAGCTGTGATGACACAGAACTCTACCCAGGGGGACAGCTTGAGGCTCTGTCTTAAAAAAAAAA
>NW_003852491.1:7049156-7051088 GCF_000181295.1 Otolemur garnettii | reverse complement strand
GTCTCCAAAAAAAAAAAAAAAAAAGTCTGGGTTGTTGGCTGCAAGAGAGCTGTTGTAATTTATAAAGCCACTAATTCGAAAGCCCTATAAAACTTTTAGTTCTTAAAGTCAAATCTTTTAATCTCCTTTTTTTTTTTTTAGACAGTCTCACTTTGTTGCCCTTGGTAGAGTGCCATGGTGTCATAACTGACAGCAACCTCAAACTCTTAGGCTCAAGCAATCCTCTTGCCTCAACCTACCAAGTAGCTGGGACTACAGATGCCTGTCACAACATCCAGCTCTTTTTATACACAGGGTTTCACTCTTGTTCACGCTATCTACCTGCCTCAGCCTCCCAGAGTGCTAGGATTACAGGTGTGAGCCATGCCAGCCCCAAGTATTTTAATCGTGGCTGGAAAATCATAAGCAGTGAGTTTTATCTCAACACTAACAGAAAAGTCAGCAGGTTCAAAGAAAAAATGTAGAGATAATGAACTTAGAAGCCTCTACATGTTAACTCGATACTTGAAGGTTTTTCAAATAATGCGCATTTGAACTTTGAATTTTCTTTGATGTAATTTTGTCCATTGATTTAAAACTGTGCACAAGAATGGGCTATACAAAACATAACTATAGTCTAGTAAGTAGAAGGGAAGAGGAGAGGGGAGGGGAAGGAGGATATGGAAAGAGGGAGGGTTTGGCGGGGCATCTCACCTAATGCACATGATGCAATGGTACATTTCAAAACTATTAAGAAATAAGTATAACTGTGATGGATGTGTTTCTTAGTTCAACGTAAGCATTTCACATTGTATATCGAAGCAGTACCCTAAATCCCATAAATCCGTCAATGTACAAAGTCATGATTTTATATAAATAATAATAACATTGGGGCGGCACCTGTGGCTCAGAGGAGTAGGGCGCCAACTCCATATGCCAGAGGTGGCGGGTTCAAACCCAGCCCCAGCCCAAAACTGCAAAAACAAACAAACAAAATAATAATAACAAAATAAAAATAATAAAAAGAATGGGCCATAATATGTAGCTAACTGAAGTCCCCCTAAACCAGGCATGCCTTAATATTTGGGAATTTTATTCCATCTTTTATTAATTGCTTGAGCAAAGAAAACCTATAAATCCTGGGAAGATTATGTCAGGAATTTAGACTGGTGTTTTAAATGGTTGTGATTGCTCTATTGGCTTTTAATTAGCCATCATGTACAAACCATTTGGAATGTTTATTTTTGCTCTTGGAAGATTTTTAGAATTAAGAGAAAGGAGTCAAACCTTATCAAAAGAAACCAAGGCAAGAGTGTTCATGAAAATTTTAACCCAGATGTGCAGATCAAACAAAATATTTTGTTTGTTTTTTCTTTTTCCCTGAGTCTGGATCAGTACAAATAAACTATTGAACTAAGCACACAGACCAAACAAAGTAAATTCACCAGAAAAGACATGCTTCACAGACAAAATGTAAATTTGGTAGAAATCAGAGTACTCAATCCAAAGACTGTTGTCTTTATACCAGAATGGACTAAGAAAAAACAAAAAGGCTTTTGTCATCCCAGGAAGGATCTGTGGTTCTTTATTCAGGCAACTTTATCCAAATCCGATCTCAAACAAGGTTCAAGAGCTTCTACCAAAAAGAAGGAGGCTTGGTCTGAGATGAGACTCTCCAGGGCAGACCAGGCAAACAGTAGAAGCAGAGCACACAGAGGGCTCAAGTGATGGGGACTCAAGAAAAGACCAGAGCATGAAGCTGGTAAGGTAACCAGAGCATGAAGCTGGTTAAGAAATTCCGCCAGAGGATTGGCGCCTATAGCTCAAGCAGCTAAGGTGCTAGCCACATGTAGCAGAGCTGGCGGGTTTGAATCCAGCCCAGGCCTGCCAAACAACAATGACAACTACAACCAAAAAATAGCTGGGTGTTGTGGCAGGTGCCTGTAGTCCCAG
>NW_003852491.1:7045739-7048162 GCF_000181295.1 Otolemur garnettii | reverse complement strand
CACACAGCTCACAGCAACCTCCAACTCCTGGGCTTAGGTGATTCTCTTGCCTCAGCCTCCCGAGTAGCTGGGACTACAGACGCCTACCACAATGCCTGGCTATTTTTTTGTTGCAATTTGGCTGGGGCTGGGTTTGAACCCGCCACCCTTGGTATATGGGGCTGGTGCCCTATCCACTGAGCCACCAGTGCCGCCCCAGTGCAGAAAGTTCTATGAGACAGAGAACCATGTTCTCTAGTATGTTCTGAGTCTCAGCAACATGAGTATCTCCCAGGAGGGCATTAGTGTGCAGAATCTCAGGCTCCTTCCAGACTTGCTGAATCAGAGTCTGAATCATCAGGGTACCCAGGAGAAAAGCAAGGCACCAGCCAGAAGACCTCAGCCTCAGGGGTACCTTGGAAGCACCTGGGAGACTTCACAAATGCCAAACGCTCAGACTATACCCCAGACCAAGTAAATTAGAATCTCTGGGGATAGAACCCAGGCATCGCAAATCTTTAAGGTTTTCTGGGTGATTCCAATCAGGTGACTCCACTGCGCTCATCCATATCCTCCGGGGATCCAGCAGCTGGCCCTCTGTAGTGGGCACCTATTGGAGGACTTGGATAGCATCACCATTTGAAGAACTATCTGATCTGAATGATAGCAGCAAGAGCTGCTGCTGGATTCCTACAGTGTCACACCTCACCTAGCCACAAGTGACTAGGTTAAACCCCTTCACATACTGGACCAATTACAGTGGACCCTCTGTAAGTTGACCACCGGGAGACTGTAACATACTGGTTAACATATGGAGGTAGTCAACATAAGGAACTAGGCCTGCTGTACTGATAAGTGGTGCGTGTCTGGTCTATAAAAATTAGGTCAACTTAAGGAGGTGGGCAGTGTAGGTAGGGTCAACTATGGAGGGTCTACTGTAGTTCTTTCCCTTGGAATTTTGCAACTGAGACCAAATGACTCTCTAGTGACAGAATCTGTTATATGTAAAAGTTAGGAACTGTCAGCATTCCCCTTTCCCACTGTGTGGGCTGGAGAAGTGGAAGAAACCACTAAGCAGGGCAGAGGATTAGAGAGAGAGAGAGAGAGAGAGCATGCTACTGGTATTTAAGTCCCTGGTCTTACTTCCCTTCTGGTCCCCACTATGTCCCCGTCTTCGAGTTCCTGCATCCTTATAATACATTTATCTTTGTACTTATAATTTGAGTTTCTGTGTCTTGCAACCCCAAAATGCTAATTTCTATGATCCCAGCCCTCTTTCCTAGGCTCCAGAACAGGGTTTCCAACTAAACCCCACAGGTATCTCAACGTTAATAAATAAAAAACAGCTTTATTATTACCATGGAGCATGTTTCTTTTTTATATATATACTTTTCTATATTTATGCAAATATTCATAATAAAAAGTTTTTTTTTTTTCTTTTTTTTGAGATAGAGTCTCACTCTGTTGCCCTGGGCTAGAGTGCCATGACCTCAGTCTAACTCACAGCAACCTCAAACTCCTGGGCTCAAGCAATCCCCCTGTCTCAGCTCTCCTAAGGAGTAGCTGGGACTACTACCAGGCACCTCCCACAACACCCAGCTAGTTTTTCTCTTTTTAGCTGAGACTCTGGCTCAGGCTGGTCTTGAACTCTTGAGCTCAAGCAACCACCCGTTTCAGCCTCCCAGAGTGCTAGGATTTACAGACATGATAAAAAGTTTTGAAACCCATTGTCTCCTCCTCCTAACCTGTTCTCCTTCTTGTCTGAGTCAATGGCATCATGGCCAGCCCAGTTTGCGTTCCTCTGCCTCACTGCTTTCAAGAGCCAGCTGGTCCAGGTGATTGTATATATAAAACACCCCACAAATGTGTCTGCTTCTCACCCTCCCATAGCCACTGCCTCAGTTCAGGCTCTCTCATTGTCTGTCTCGCCTGTCTCCTGCTATGTTTTCCCTCACTCTCATTTCTTCCTCCATCCCAGTCTTATTCAGGGTAATCTTAAAAACACAGAGCTGGGCCAGGCACTGTGGCTCATCCTTACAATCCCAGCACTTTGGGAGGCCACGTGCCAGCACTTAAGGGCAGGAGTTAAAGGCCAGCCTGGACAACATAGGGAGACCCAGTCTCTACAAAAAAATATAAAAAGAAATTACTCAGGCATGGTGGCCAAGCTACTGTAGTCCTAGCTACTTGGTAGGGTGAGGCAGGAGGATTACTTGAGCATGGAAATTCAAGGCTACAGTGAACTATGATCAAGCCATTGCACTCTACCCTGGGTAATGGAACAAGACCCTGTTTCTAAAAAATAAAAAATGAAAAGAAAAAAATAATAATAATGAAATAGGGCAGCACCTGTGGCTTGAGGAGTAGGGCACCAGCCCCATATACTGGAGATGGTGGGTTCAAACCCAGCCCCGGCCAAAACTGCAAATAAATAAATAAATAAA
>NW_003852491.1:7044065-7045673 GCF_000181295.1 Otolemur garnettii | reverse complement strand
CTTGAGCCCAGGAGTTGGAGGTTGCTGTGAGCTGTAATGCCATGGCACTCTACCCAGGGGTACAGCTTGAGGCTCTGTCTCAAAAATAAATAAATAAATAAATAAAATGAAAAGACAGACTGGGTACAGTGGTGCAGTGGCTCAGTGGCTCACACCTATAATCCTAGCACTCTGGAAGGGCAGGAGGATCACTTGAGGTCAAGAGTTTGAGACCAGCCTGAGCAAAATAAGACCCCCATCTCTACTAAAAATAGAAAAAATTAGCTGAGTGTTGTGGCGGGTGCCTGTAGTTCCAGTTACTAGGAAGGCTGAGGCAGGAGGATGGCTGAGCCTAGAAGTTTGAGGTTGCTATGAGCTAGGCTAAGGCCATGGCACAAGAGTGGGACTCTGTCGCAGAATAAATACATATATACATACATAAATACATAAATAAAATTTTAAAATGAAAAGACAGATTTGACTCTATCACTTCGCTGCTTTAAACTCTTCCAGGCCCTATGGCTACCAACAAGTTGAAATTCCCTCATTAGCACATGAGGCCCTTCATAATCTGTCTTCAAACTCAACTTTCCTCCCTGAATTTTTACCACTGGAGGCACCATCTCACATTCAGATCATTCACAGCTCCCCAAATTCACCATCTGACTTTCTCATGCACGTACTTATTTATTTATCCATCCATCCATTCATCACCCAACAAACATCCAGGAATCTTGCACCTTACTAGGTGCTGGGATACGATCTCTTTCCCTCTTGAGGTTCAGCGCCCTCTATCTGGCTAACTTCTGCTAGTCCAGCAAGACTAGACAAAAACATCATCCCTTTCAATGCCTTCTTGACTCCTCCAAAGACAAAGAAGACAGAGTCTCGTTGTGGTGGATAGGAAGGGTGTGCAGTGAAGGCTTCCAGAAGTAAATGATGCTTGTCTAGTCACACAGCGTTGCCCAAGGAATGACTCTGCTTCTGGGCTTGGTTCCAAAAAAAATAATCAGGAACCACCTGGGGTGGATTGGCCTCTATTTCTAAAAAAGGCAGCCAAGCCAAGTCCACTAACAGATCCATCATGCTGAGAGTAAGACTGGACACCTAATTTTCAGGAAAAGAAGCCAATGTGGGTTGAAGCATGTGCATATGGGGGTGTGTGCTTGTGCTCATGAGGGTCCTGATGTGTGTGTCAAGATTCCTGAGGATAAAAGCTGAATGGAGCTGCAGTCAGCAGGGAACTGTGATGATAGTCTGGAAAGGAGCCCTGCCTTTAGGACTCCTCACTGCCCAGGGAGAAACACAACACTGTTGATCCTAAACTGGGTTTGGGGCATTCTGGCTACCAGTAAAACTACAAATCCAAGCTATATTCATTGAGTGTCTGCTATATACCAGGACTCCACAGCGAGCTATCAGACAGACATGGGCCCTGCACTCATGGGGGGGGGATAGATAGGCAGCCAGGCAATTAAAAAGCAGTGTCTTGGCTCAGCACCTGTAGGTCAGCAGCTAAGGCGCCGGCCACATACACTGGGGCTGGCAGTTTGAACCTGGCCGGGGCCTGCCAAACGACAATGACAACTACAACAGAAAAATAGTCAGGTGTTGTGGCAGGCGCCTATA
>NW_003852491.1:7042328-7043783 GCF_000181295.1 Otolemur garnettii | reverse complement strand
CCTAAATCCTATGACATGTTGCTGCCCATGTGATGTTCCCAGGAGATAGGAGGGCCCAAGTCTTTTCCAGATTTCTATGTGTGATCAGTCTGATTTTGGTGGAGATGAGTACTCCCAGGAAAAGATGCTTCACACCTTCCATAACTGCCACATGCATCAGGGGCCATCTATGGGCCATCAGCTGCCTGAATTCCAACTTTGAAACCCACTTATATCCTGGCTCTCAGGAACTCATCCATCCAAACTAGATCTACCCCAATGTTTTTCAACTTTTTTTTTTATCTCATAGCACAACTTCCATGGCATGCCTTAATTATACTGACAAAAAAAAAAGAGTGGCCAGGCAGGGTGGCTCATGCCTCATCCTCTGGGAGGCTGTGGCAGGTGGATCCCTTGAGCTTAGGAGTTTGGGCCTAAGCCTGAGTAAGAGTGAGACCCTATCTCTACTAAAAATAGAAAAACTAGGCGGTGCCCACAGCTCAGTGGGTAAGGCGCCAGCCCCATACACCAAGGCTGGCGGGTTTGAACCTGGCCCAGGCAAGATAAAACAACAATGACAACTGCAACAAAAAAATAGCCGGGTATTGTAGCAGGTGCCTATAGTCCCAACTACTTGGGAGGCTGAGGCAAGAGAATTGCTTGAGCCCAAGAGTTTGAGGTTGCTGTGAGCTATGACACCACAGTACTCTACCGAGGGCAACGTAGTGAGACTCTGTCTTAAAAAATAAATAGATAGATAGATAGATAGATAGATAGATAGATAGCAGTGTATCTAGCCCTGCAACCAATATGGCCCCTTAAGGTCCTGCTTGTCTCAGTATATTTTAATTGTGGGCCCCGTCTTTATGTGCTTCCTGGATAGAATCGCTTGATTTGTTTTTGAGGAGTGGGCAGGCCACAAAGGGGGAAGAAGTAGACTTTTTCTAGCAGTGCAGCCTCTGAGAGAACATGTGTTTACAAACAGTTTCGGGATATGTCATCTCCAGTCAGAAGGTCCAGATGATGCCAGGCCCAGTGTACATGGTCCTCAAAGGAACAGAGATTTGGGAGGTTGGTGAGTTACCCCCTGGGGTTCTGCTCACTTTCAGCCTGCTGAGTTTGCTAATAGATTCCAGGCACCTCCTTTACTTCTGCTGGATCCCAATCTGGCCATCTCATACCTTAATAGTTCTCTGTAGCTCTAAATTGAAGCTGAGCTCACAGGTCCCACCATGAGATAATGGGACCTAATGGTTCTCTGTGGCCCCCACAAAGAAGCAATAGATGGAGTTGAGTATGGATAGGGCCCACCCTGCCCACATGGCCACTTGTTGCAGGTCCTATTTCTCTACCATGATGCCACTTGGAAAGTCATTAATGCTGGCTCGGCGCCTATAGCTCAACCAGCTAAGGTGCCAGCCACGTACACCTAAGGTGGCGGGTTCGAATCCCCAGCCCAGACCCGCCAAACAACAA
>NW_003852491.1:7025818-7041239 GCF_000181295.1 Otolemur garnettii | reverse complement strand
TTGAGGCTCTGTCTCAAAAAAAAAAAAAAAAAAAACTTAATTAATTATCTTTAAAAATATTCATGGTAGGGGGGTGGCGCTTGTGGCTCAAAGGAGTAGGGCGCCAGCTCCATATGGCAGAGGTGGTGGGTTCAAACCCAGCCCCGGACCAAAACTGCAAAAAAAACCCCAAAATATTCATGGTACTGGGAGGCCCAGGCAGGTGGATTGCTTGAGCTCACGATTTAGAGACCACCCTGAGCAAAAGCGAGACTCTGTCTCTACTAAAAACAGAAAAACTGAGGTAAGAGGATAGCTTGAGCCCAAGCTACTTGGGAGGCTGTGGCAAGAGAATCACTTGAGCCCAAGAGTTGGAGGTTGCTGTGAGCTATGACACCATAGCACTCTACCCAGGGTGACAGCTTAAGAGACTGTCTCAAAAAAAAAGTCATAGCACATCTAAAATCGCCTCACGGCACACCAGCATACCAACCACAGTACACCAGTTGAAAATCACTGTGCTAGCACTCTCATCTCAATGCTGGGAGGTGTCACCTGAATTCTGAATGCATTACTCCACTGCTGTATTTCTGCATATAGCAGGATTGGATAGCCCAATTTTTAAAAATTATTATTTCTGTTGAGCAATAATTCACACTATGACAATCATTCTTTTTAAACTATACAATTCAGTGGAGTTGTGTATACTCACAAGATTGTACAACCATCACCACTGTCTAATTTCAGAACATTTTCATGATTTTTTTTTTTTTGAGACAGAGTCTCATTATGTCGCCCTTGGTAGAGTGCCGTGGCGTCACAGCTCACAGCAACCTGAAACTCTTGAGTTTAAGTGATGCTCTTGTCTCAGCTTCCCAAGTAGGGAGAGATTACAGGCGCCCACGTGTAAATGCCTGGTTATTTTTTGTTGCAGTTGTCATTATTGTTTAGCAGGCCAGGGCCGGGCTTGAACCCACCAGCTTTGGTGTATGTGGCTGGTGCCCTACTCACTGAGCGCCGAGCCCATTATCATGATTTTTCATAACCCCCAAAGAAACCCCAAACCCATTAGCAGTAACTCCTCATTCTGGCAATTACTCATCCTTTTCTGTCTCTGTGGAGTTGTCTATCCTGGGCATTTCATGTGAACAGTCATAGAATATGGAAATCCTTGTGAGTGGCTTCTTTCAAGCAGCATAATGTTTTCGAGGTTCATCCCTGCGATAGCACATGTAGTACTTCATTACTGGTGTATTTTTGTTTGTCTGTTTTGTTTGTGGGGATTTTTTCTTTTGTTTTTGAGACAGGATCTTGCTCTGTTATCTGGGCTAAAATACAGCAAAATAATCATGGTTCACTGCAACCTCAAACTCCTGGACTAGAGCAATTCTCCTGCCCCAGCCTCTTGAGTAGCTAGGACTACAGGTGCATGCCATTACAGCCAGCTAATTTTTCTATTTTTTTCGTAGAGATGGGGTCTCACTCTTGCTCATTCTGGTCTTAAACTCCTGGCTTCAAGCACTCCTCCCTCCTCAGCCTTCCAGCCATTGCTCCCAGCCTTGTTTTCTTTTCTAAAATTCCTTTTTATGGCTGAATAATATTCCATCACATGGACATACTACATTTTGTTTATCCATCAGCTGATGGCCATGTGGGTTGTTTCCACTTTGGGCTATTATGATAGCTATTTTAATGCTGCTATGAAAAGGCATGTACAAGTTTTTGTGTGGACATCTGTTTTCAATGTCTCTTGGGTACATACCCAGGAGTAGAATTGCTGGATCATATGGTAACTCTATGTTTAACTTTTTGAGGAACTGTGGTGGCCAAATTTACAACTGCTAATTCATCCACTTCCCCCCATTTTCTCTTCAGAGCTCACACTTCTACAGCAGCACCAACTTCCTCACCTTCCCCTGCACCGCTGAGGAACACAGCACAAACCTGGCTACCGGGCAAAATGTGGAGGCCACCAGCCTCCTACCAGAAGAGAATCGACAGCTGGCTCGGGGGAGACAGTCCTCCAGGGAGAGGGTTATCTCTCTTCCTGCCATATTTTAAGCCACCCATCCGGCTGAGCCTAAATACTTCTTCTTATGTGATGTTATCAAGACCAGACTTCTATCTTGTATTTCAAGCTGCTTTCATCCATGTACACCCACCCCCCATCCCACCACTGCCTACTATGCACAGTGTGCTTGGACCTTGCCATGCTCCCCTGGTGACAAGAAATAGAAGCCAAGAATGGTAGGGGAAGTGATCAAAGGTGGGAGAGTCGTGATTTGTGGTCCAGGCCACAGTACAGGCAAAAGCTGAGGCCTCCAGACAGGATGGTGGTGAAAAGTTGCTTTGCACTTCAGAAGTCTGGCTTCAACAGATGAAGATGTATGGTATACATTCTGGACAGGACTTTTTCCTGTCCAGAATTCAGAATTCAGAATTCAGAACTCCTGCATTTATGTTCTATAAAAACAAAACAAAACAAAACAAAACGCACACCTCTGGATGGTGAGAAGCAGAAAAGGCAGGTCTGAGTTCAATGAGAGCAGGCAGCACCACGCAGCCATGTTTTACATTTGGAAACGGAGGCCTACAGGGGTTAATGGTCCATCCAGGCTGACCAATTATCCCATTTTGCCTAGGACTGTCCTGTTTTGCGTACTGAACCTCCTGATCTTGGGCAAACTGAGAAAGTTGGTGATGACATCCAAAGTCATAGCTGGTGTCAGAGCAGAATCTGAACCCAGATCTGACCGTTTCCAATGTGTTCCCTCCACTGAATGAACAACTTGTCATGCATGTCAATCACGTGGAACATATGCCAATCCTCAGCAAGAGAGTCCAGGTAGTTCTTGCTATTCGTCTCTTCACCCTCACCGCTCTGCAGTGGGACATAACCCAGCTAAGAGTTCTGGCCCTCATCCAGGGCCATTTTCTTGCCAGCAGAGAATAAAGACAGAGCTGAGCTCAGGAGTGTTTTTTCATCACTCAGGGCCTGCCAGATCTCTCCTCTACTTGGCTGCCAAGATTCCGCACTTGAAAGCTGAGAAATGAGAATAATGTTGAAAGCTTCCCAGGTGCCACCTCTTTGGGGGAAATCTGGGGTAGAAAGAATCTGGCTTTGTAGCCAGTTAGCCCCGGGATTAAATCTGAGTCTTCCTGTTAACAGCTCTGAGACCCTTGGCAATCTACTTAATTAAGGTCTGAATTTTTTTACTAATCCTCATCTTGAATGGCTATTGGGGAGATAACATTAGATAATTTACATAAAGCACCCCATAACAGCAGGCACTCAACACTTTGTTCCCTTGATCCACATTAGGAGGGGCAGATCCTTTTATAAACCTTGTCACCATCCAGGATTGCTTTATGTTGACAATCACATCCCTGAGGATCTGAGCCTGCCCTTTCTTCCATTCCACCTGCTGGCGGGCGCTGTTGACACTGGAGCCCACACCCTGGAGTCCACTGTGGGCTCGCCACCTGCCTGACCTCACTCCACTTCCTCTGTGACATTGACTTTGTCCTGCATTGCTTCAGCTGTTCTTGCCAGCTTCAGTCCCTGCCACATCTCACTCATACCTCTTCCACTTTGGACCCATACAGCCACTTTCCCGTAGTCCTGTCACCAGGACTTAGTGAGCACTCTGGTTCCTGCAGCTACAGCTGCCCTGGTCCTTCCCTCCGGCAGCACAGGAAGCCGGGTCCCCTCTGTGCACCTGCTGCTCACCTTTTTCCCCTGTTCAAACATCTCCCTCACTCCTATGCTACTGCCTCAGCCATAAAGGAATGTGAGTCTTCTGTGTCCCTGACAATTTGCTAAGCATATTTTTAGATCTCATTTCTTGAATCCTTCGAAGTGGATGCTATTCTTCCTTTCCTAGTGAGGAAACTGAGGTTCAGAAACTTTACATAACTTGCCTGAAGTAGGTGGCAGAACTGGACTTCAGCCCACTTCTCCTATGTCATGATTTCCTCTGATTTGGTCCTGAGGTCTGTCTTCGGAGAGTGGCCGGGAGCTCAGATAGCCACTTGCTAGGAAAGCCCTGACTGGAATGAGAGATTCAGGTGTGGGGGTCAAGTGAGACACAGCAGAGGCCGCAGAACAAAACACATGAAGTAAGAGAAGCAGTTTTATTACTTACAGATCCACAGAGAAGAGGGCAGCACGTGGTGGGGAAGAGACCTGACAGCCCAAGCCTCAGGGGAGTCCAGAGTTTCCCTGATGGAGGTGTTTAAAGCAAGCAGGCACAGGTTCCGGGGGTCTCGCTGTGACTGCTGGGGCATATGTGCATAGTCCTCGCAACTGTCCCACTTCAGATGGTGACCAGGAGGTGGGCACATAAGGCAGATAACTGGATGCATCATACTGAGATCTGGAGGAGGCAGAGAACTGGAAACTGTGTCCAGGGTCACTGAGCCCTGCTTTCAGCACGAGAAAGCTGAACTTATGTTCACCATGGTTATCGCAGCAACATAAAATTGTAAAAATCACTACACTCTAATGGTTGAAATCTTTTCACTCTGCAATCTTGGGGGCTATGACCACACTTCCCTGGCCCCCGGCAGGTCCTAATTCCCTCTCAGAGATGCCCCCGCTGTACCCACTGCACTGTGAAAAAAGTGTGCATATGTTGCCCTGTGAGCCAGTGAGCCCCTCTAGAGCAGGAAACATGTATTAATACTTCATTTCCATCTTCCTAGCAGCCTCAGTAAGTGCTTTGAATCCGTTAAGTTCGAGCTATCTTCGCCTGTTTCACAGTGTTCTAGGGTGAGGTGAGCACTCTGCGCTCACAGGGATGATAGTGTGTTTTTGCTTTTGTTTTCCATTTATTTTGTTCTTCTCGAGGGCCAGAGAGATGTGCCTCCTCCCTCCTCCTTGGGGAGCCAAACTGGTGAGCTGGCCATCAGGCTTCTCCCAGGCAGTGGTGGAGGGGGGCTGGGAGCCACCACTGCTTCTTTCATAAAATGAGTGAGCATGAAAAAGCAATCACACTTGAGAAAACATGTAAATCTCATAAATTTGGTTCCACTGGGATAAAGTTGAGAAGCACAGTGGATGCCGAAGTCAGGGACTCTGGCTTCAGCTGGATGTGCGCTGGACTTCGGGTTGGTCTGCAGCACATTCAATTGGAAAGGAAAAGAACAAAATGGAAGCCTACGTATGGAACGCTAAGAATGTATCATTTTGGTTTATAAACTAAAACACGAGGGGGAGTTAGGACTTTTGTGATTTTCTCGTTTCCGTGGGTGGAGCCACACCTTAGCCCATGAGCCCCTGCTGTTTCACTTGTGCACTGATGCACTGAAACACTTTCTTGGCACACAACAGCACCAGGCACTGCCCTGGAGCTTTGCCCACAGCAACTGTTTAATTTTCACAGCAATGCGGAAAGGTAATTATAGCTATCACCTGCTTTTTTTTTTTTTAAAGATGAGAAAACAGATGTACAGAGAAGCAAAATAACGTGACCAAGGCACACGACTGGATTCCAACACAGCCTAGCTCCCGAGTCTGTGCTGTCAACTAGCGCACCACTGTACCTCTGTCTTGACACATTGCAGAACGTCTCACTCACAAGAACAGATGACTGCTTCAATCACATGTGATTTTGAAAGGAAATCAAATCTGTTCATATTTTTAGATGACTTCTTCCTGACACAAAGCAGAAAAAAAGTGCATCTTGGTGGAAGGAAGTGACCTCCTTTCCACTTGGATAGTAATTTATCCACCAGATATGGCAGATTCCAACATTTCAGATGACAGGGATTTCATCCCTTAGAATACCATGTTGTCACATGTTCTAGAGAGTGATCACTGCTTGGAGGAGAAAAATAATTAAAGAGAACAAAGGGGATCGGCACCCATAGCTCAGTGAGTGGGGTGCTGGCTACATACAACAAAGCTGGTGGGTTCCAGCACCACCTGGGCCTGCTAAATATCAATGACAACTACAACAACAACAACAAAAATAGCAGGCATTGTGGCAGGTGCCTATAGTCCCAGCTACTCAGGAGGCTGAGGCAAGAGAACCACTTAAGCCCAAGAGTTTGAGGTTGCTGTAAGCTGTGATGCTACAGCACTCTACTGAGGGCGACATAGTGAGACTCTGTCTCAAAAAAAAAAAGAACAGGGCAGTGCCCGTAGCTCAGTCAGTAAGGGCGCTGGCCACATACACCTAGGGTGGCAAGTTTGAACTCAGCCAGGTCTGCTAAGCAACAATAACAGCTGCAATAAAAAAAATAGCTGGGCATTGGGGTGGGCACCTGTAGTGCCAGCTACTTGGGAGGCTGAGGCAAGAGAATGGCTTAAGCTCAAGAGTTGGAGGTTGCTGTGAGCTGTGACACAATAGCACTCTGCCCAGGGCGACAGCTTGAGACTCTGTCTCAAAAAAAACAACAAAAAAAAGGGAAGTAAATTAAACAAAGAAAAAAAATGGGTTGCACTTGTCAAATAATTCAGTAAAACATGTGGACATCATGAAAGCAAAACCTCAGAGGCTAAACAAAGTTACCATGAGAGTTATAATCAATAACAAAGGAAATTAAAACCAGGATCACAAATGACTTGTCCAAACCAGTTGTCTAAACCAACTTCCAGAAAACTCTTTTTTTTTTTTTTTTTTGAGACACTATGTCACCCATGGTAGAGTGCTGGGGCATCACAGCTTCAGCAACTTCAAACTCGGGCTCAAGCGATTCTCCTGCCTCCGCCTCCCAAGTATGTGGGACTACTGGAGCCCACCACAATGCCCGGCTATTTATTTGTTGCAGCTGTCATTGCTGTTTTAGCCGGCCCAGGCTGGGTTCAAACCCAGCATCCTCGGTGCATGTGGCCGGCACCCTACCCACTGAGCTACTGTTAAGGTAAAAGAGAAGCGAGCCTAACTCCATTTTGATATAATTCTTTTTCCAGAGAATCAGTGGGAAGGCAAAATAGAACTAATTCCATTCTATTGTTTGGCTACATTTTATTGCTTAAAAAAAAAATCAATTCCACTTGCCTCCCTGCCCATAGCATAGTATTTTAAATGTAGCTGGTTGAACTGTTAAAATTATTAATATTGTGTAGAAAGTCACTAACTACCCTTGTGACAAACAACCTTCATGATCATGTTAAAGTGATCTTCATACCATTTGTATGTAATATTGAAATGTTAACAGAACAGGCTTAACTCCATTTTACTATTTATTTTTTTACCTTCAAAACTAGTTCCTCTTGTTTCTCTCCCAGTGTAACTGTAAATATCTTTAGCTAAAATGGTTAGTAATGTAAGTTACTGACCATGTAGCCCTTATGATTATAGCTTTTTATGATCACATTGTCTATGACCCTCACCAGCGAGTCCCCCACCCTACATTACCTAAGTACATTGTAGATTGTATTTGTTTTGTAAAAATTACTAAGTGCTCTTGTAATCATAACATCGTGTACTTGTTGTTTTCCTCCCTTGTGACTTCCCCTAACTGTTGTTTTGGCTTTTGTAATTATGTTTGTTTACCCCCTGGAAAAGTTTTGCCTTATAAAACTCAGAGCCCCAGTCAACTCAGGGCTGCTCTCAGAAAACCTATGTTGGGACACTGAGGCCATCGTTGGCTCTTCAATAAAAGGACTCCTCTTTAATTCAACTTGTCTGGTGGAGTGGTCTTGGGGGGGGACTCCTGGGCATAACACCACAGGCACCGTCTGGAAAATTCTTTTTCAAGTCTTAAGATGCATTTTAAAGGCTGTCTTGTATCTTAACTCAAGGTAAACTGTAAAATACAACTAACTGTAGATGAGTAAGATAATGGCTGCCCAGAACAACATTATCTGAAAGGAGCCAAAAAGAAAGACCACAGTATTCTGTGAAAATCTTCAGAAAAGATTAAACATTTACCCAGTGCTTACCACGTGCCAGGCCTCTGCCAAAAAGTTGGAAAAAAAAATGGTTGATTGTATTATCTCCAATTTACAGATTAAGAAACTGAAGGTCACCTATCAAGTAAGCTATGATGGTGTCACTCCAGCCTGGGAGCAAGATCTTGTTTCTAAAAAATACAAATTAAAATTTAAACAATAAAAACAACTTAAATCCTGCAACAGGAGTGACACAGTTATGTGAAAAGACAAAGGAGGAATATTTGCTAGAAGTCTTGCTGCAGCCTAGACCAGGGGTGCTGCCTCACTTAGTCATTTGGCAATCATTGATGGAGTGTCTACACAGTACCAGGTGTGATGCTAGGGACTGGGAGTTCAGAAATGAATAAGACCTGGTCTCTGCCTTAGAATGAGCTCATGAAGAAGGGTTCCATGTAAACAGATAAATTACAGTGCAGGGTAATTAGAACCATAATAGAGAAATGTAGGAAGCACGATGGGAGGCCAGGGGAGTGAATGACAATTCTATTTAAAGTGGAGGAGCTCCAGGGGGTGTGGTGGTTCCGTGTTTGTAATTCTAGCACTGTGGAAGGCTGAGGAGGAAGAACTGCTTGAGCTCAGGCGTTTGAGACTCTGACTCCTAAAAAAATGGAAAAACCCAGCTGAGTGCCAAGGCAAGCGCCTGTAATCCCAGTGGCTTCCAGAGGCTGAGGCAGCAGGATGCCCACAGCCCGAGTCTGAGGTTGCAGTGAGCTGTGATGCCATTGCACTCTGCTCAGGGCATAGGGTGGGGACTCTCAACAACAACAACAAAAAGCAAAGAAATAAAAATAAAAAATAAGCAAGGAAATAAAAAAAAAGTAAATAAAGTGGAGGAGCTGAGAGCTGAGGCCCTTGTGAGAGAAGGTTTGGTGGTGGGTGCAAGCTGGTGGTGTTAGTGTCTGAATATTCTGGAGGCTTCTAGGTGGGCAGAAAAGGCATGGCATTTTAGGCAAAGAGTGAAGATTAGCAGCTGGAGGCCATTGTTGGGCCTGGAGTGTGGGACATAGGAGATGGGGCTAGGGGAGCGGAGGGACCCCCTTTGCAGCTTGGTAAAGTCATTTCTGCTCACTAAAGTTTAGTCATTGGAGGAGCACTCAAATTTGTCTTTTCGATGAGACTCATTGTTCAAAGGAAATGCCTACACATGGAGTATGTAATAAAAGGCAGAGAATTTTTTTTCTTAATGGGAAACAGATTTTCCCAATTGTTTGGAAAAATATTTTGAAACATTTTGATGGGGATAAAGAGGGACATCCCCACCAGAGGGTCTGAATTTGCACCAGGACTCTGAAAAGAAGGCAAAGCTGCTCTACCTGAGAAAAGGGTGGGGGTGGGGGGGGGCAATGAGCCACGCCACTCCTGCCTTGCCTCCCATTTCCATTCCTACTTGCCCAAGTCTATCCTCCACTTAATCAAAATCTGGAGAGTATTCCATCTAAAATGCAAACACGATAATGTACTTCTCTGCCCAAAACCCTTCCGTGGCTCCCTTAACTCTCAGAATAGAAGCCAGACTCCCAGGCCTGGCACCATCTGCCTGCTGGCTACTGCCCAGACCTCACCACCCACTGGCTTCCCTGGCTTCCCAGAGGCCACCCTGCCCTCCTTGCTGTTTCCAAATTTATCACACACATATTTCCTGTTCCGGGCTTTGGGACTTATTGTTCCCTCCGCCTGGACCACTCTTTACCCAAATATCTGTAGTCTCTCCAACACGTCAATCTGGTCTCTTCACAAAGGGTACAAGAGAAGCCTCCCAGTTGAAAAGGCAGCTTCCCTGTGTCTCTCTGTGTTGTCACTCTGCTTTGTTCATGTTGTAGCACTGAGTTCGTGTGTAGCAACTTATATATTCATTTGTTTGAGCTTTCTTGGGGCTCAGAAAATGCAACTTCCATATATGGCTCTTTGGCGTGCTAAGCTAAAGAAGTCTCTCTGGTCTTCCCTGCATCTATCCCCTCAACCCTCTGTCTCTGCCAAAGCACAGAATGAGACTTTTCTCTGATATTCTCTCCTCCACCTTAAGACTGAATCAGCCAAAAAGATCACAGGTGCCCTCCATCCCCTTCCTGACAAGGCCAAAGAACGCAAACATACCTGGTCAGACTTTTTCCCAAGATGGCCTGACTCTTGGGCTCATTCAAATTCCAAAGAGAATCATTTACAAGTCAGTTTCTGTCTCCCAGGTTCATTCATTCCCCCTAGAAACTCTTTACTACCCCTCAAAATGGCTACACCCCCCAGCTGCTCTTCTCCTATGAAGAAGGGTTTAGAAGCATGTGGATCTCATTGTGTTAACTGGTTAATCATTCTCTTGCAGTTCGTCATGCTTATGCATATGTTTGTTAAATAAATTTTGTGTGCCTTTTTCTCCTGTTAATCTGCCTATTGTCAGTTCATTTTCAGCAAACCTTTCTAGGGCTAGAGGGTAAGTGGGGCAGGGGTGGGGGAGCTTTCCCTTGGCCTCTATGTTACTGGACAAAGAATGTCCAGCCACCTGTCACTGTCAGCCAATACGCAGAGATATTGGGAATAGGACCACCAAACTTTGTCAGAAGGCCAAGATTCTGGAGAACAATGAGAGTAGCCTGTCCGAGACTGTTCTGTTCTTTCATACATTACAGTTTTATACATTTGGGTTCAAAGTGAAGACCATTTTAACCCTTATCTTAGACAATAATCACCCAAACCCATGAGCCATAGGGAACAATAATTAGTATAACTCATGATCCTAAATAACATTCCAATTTAAAAGTTAATCCCATAAATCAGTCCACCTAAACTACTCAAGATAGGCATCTTTAGGGTGGGAGCTAAATTTACTGAACAGTAAGAATGGGAGACAGGGGGGTGAAGGTCAGGCAGAACCTAAACTGACCAGAGTGGCTGCATCTGCCCTAGCCTGCCTGACTCCATCTTATTTTTACTATGTATGCTTTTACCTATAGCTCCTCAAGGAAGGCTGCTGACTCTTCCTCACTGCTATCTCTCCAGCATTTGGAATGGTGCCTCCAACAGAGATGCCTGATAAGTATGTATTAAGTGCCATGCTTTGCCAAGGGGGCAGAGCAGGCAGTGGAGAAAGTTACCCTACAGGAGCAGAAAGCTTTGAAAGGGTTTGGACTTTCATGCCTATAGGACTGCGGAATGGGAAGAGGGACTAAGGCAACTTCTTCTAGATTTTAAGGAAGAGGTAGGCCCCTAGTTGCACCTGGATAAATATAAAACAGATAATACAGGCTGGGCTCAATGGCTCATGCCTGTAATCCCAGCACTCTGGGAGGCGGGTGGATAGCTTAAGCTCACTGGTTCAAGATCATTCTGAGCCAGAACAAGACATTATCTCTAAAAACAGCCAGGCAGGCAGCGCCTGTGGCTCAAAAGGGTAGGGCACCGGCCCCATATGCCAGAGATGGCGGCTTCAAACCCAGCCCCGGCCAAAAAAATAAAAAATAAATAAAAACAGCCAGGCATTGTGGTGGGCATCTGTAGTCCTGGCTACTTGGGAAGCTGAGGCAAGAGAATGGCTTAAGCCCAAGAGTTTGAGGTTGCTATGAGCTGTGACGCTAAGTACTCTACCAAGGGGGACATAGTGAGACTGTCTCAAAAACAAAAATACCAGATAAAACAAGAGCTGACAAGGTGGAGGCAGAGGTGGGGACCTGATGTCATAGTGTCTTCACCTTCTTCCTTACAGTTGCTCAGTCACCACATCAGAGCAAACTGTAGAGGCACAGCATTAGCTCCGTGGTAGCCTTCCTCTTCTGGGGCACAGACAGAGGATGGGCCCTGGGACCCCTCCCACCATAGGATTGACAGCCCCTGCACTCTGGAGAGGAGAATTAGGACTTGTTATAAGGGACCCAGGTGAAACCACCCTTTATAAAATTAATAAAGGGGCACACACACAAATAAATAAATAAATTGACGGCCACAAGGTAGAAACTGTGGTAGGAGTCTGAACTCTGCAAAGGTATAGGTGTAATTAAAGTATACAGGGTGGCCATAAAGTTCATGTGCGATTTAAAATAGTTGTCTTTTTTTTTTTTTTGAGACAGAGTTTCACTTTGTGGCTCTTGGTAGAGTGCTGTGGCATCACAGCTCACAGCAACCTCAAACTCTTGGGCTCAAGTGATTCTCTTGCCTCAGCCTCCCAAGTAGCTGGGACTACAGGAGTCCACCACAAAGTTCAGCTATTTTTTTTTTTTTATTGTAGTTGTCATTGTTGTTTAGCCCACGCCAGGTTCGAACCCACCAGCCTCAGTGTATGTGGTCGGCACCCTAACCACTGAGCTATAGGCACTGAGCCTCTTAGCTTTCTTTATTGCTCCCATAGATGACATCTTTGTGAAACCTAAGACTAATTTTTGAGGTATCTTTCCAGCCCTGCATTCTGGTGGACCAACTGACTCACCCAGACCTGTGGCCATACCAACTGACTCAACTGGTCTTGTTACCCCCATGCATGAATAAGAAGACAATTTCTGCTCCTGACCCTATGAGTTCATCCCCAATCAGCAAATCCAAATACCTAGCCCTTGGTCCATCAAACTTCTTTAAAAATTCTTTTTCCCAAATTCTCAAGGAGATGGATTTGAGAATTTCCTCCTGTCTCTTCACATGGTGCCTGTGATATTAAACTCTTTCTCCACTGTAACACCTGCTGCCTCAGTGTATTGCCTTCCTCTTGAGCAGTGAGCAATGAACCTGGTTGGGCTGTAACAAAGGTATCAGTCTCCAGGTGATGGAGGAGACTCTGGATCTCAACACAGATAGTATGTGGTCTACTGGGTGAGGTAGCTCACACCGGTAAACCTAGTACTCTGGGAGGCTGAGGTGGATGGATTGCCTGAGTTCATGAGTTCAAGACCAACCTGAGCCAGAGCTAGACCCGGTATCTAAAAATAGCCAGGCATTGTGGCAGGTGCCTATAGTCCCAGCTACTCAGGAGGTTGAGGCAAGAGAATCACTTAAGCTCAAGAGTTGGAGGTTGCTGTGAGCTGTGATGGTACAGCACTCTTCAGAGGGCAGAAAAAACTCGGCTTGGTGCCTGTGGCTCAAGTAGCTAAGGCACCAGCTGCATACATCTGAGCTGGTGGGTTCAAATCCAGCCTAGGGCCACCAAACAACAATGATGGCTGCAACCAAAAAATAGCCAGGCATTGTGGCAGGCACCTGGGATCCCAGCTATGTGGGAGGCAGAGGCAGGAGAATTGCTTGAGCCCAAGAGTTGGAGGTTGCTGTGAGCTGTGATGCCCCGGCACTCTACCCAGGGCAACAGCTTGAGGCTCTGTCTCAAAAAAAAAAAAAAAAAAAATATATATATATATATATATGGAACCTCTACTCTGAGGGTGTCATGCCTGGAGAGATTAGGGCGCTCTCACAAGGTGTCCACTTGGGAGACCTCTCTGGGCTGCCATCTTTGACTTCCTATGTTTGAACAGAGACTGTGTGATGTGCCCTAATAAGGAAGGGGAAAGATAGACAATAGCAAGACGGGAGAGAGGCAAGAAGTAGAGAGACAGCTTTAGGAGAGAGGTAGAGACAAGGAAGAGAAGAAGCAGAAGGAAAAAGTCATGGAGAGAAGGAATATAAAAAATAAAAACTCAGAGTGGGAGGTGCAGGGAAAGATCAAGACATAAAGGGGGTGAGAAATAGGGAAAGAAAGGCAAACAGAGGGCGAGAGACATAACAAAACAAAAAGGCTGAAATAAGGTAAAGATTATATCACTAGGATGTGCTTATCTTGAACCTGGAGAAAAGGAGAAGAGAGGAGAGGTGAGACAGTGGCATCCGTGGCTGTGGTCCTCCTGGAAGTTCACCACCCAGGAGGCCCATCTGCCCTGTTTCCGGCTTATCAGGGCAGGACTCCCTTTGCTATCCGGGATGAGTCATCTGCCCCAGATGGTGAGCCTGTGAGGGGTGGTGCTCTGAATGCAGCTACTAGTCATTAATAACTGAGAGAACTTATTCCAGCCCTTTCCTGGGCTGCATCCTTTTCTCTTCTTGGAAGGATCTGTTGACTTAAAGGGATCAGAGAGCCAGGCCTATTAGGGGTCAGGCAACAGGACTCAGGAGGCAGTTCTAGGGATTTTAAGCCACAGCAATCAGTCCTGGGAAAGAAGGGCCTAACCAGAGAAGAAATCTATATGATGTCAACCCTGGGGATGTTTCAAACATAAGAAAAGAGCAATTGCCCTGGGTGGGCTACAGACCCAGGAAGACCCAGCCATTATGTGCAGGAGGCCTAAAGGCCCAAAACCCAGGACCACCCCCCAGAGGAGACCTGTATATCCTAGTTCCTCAGTTTCCCACTTGCCCAGTGTACTGACTCTGACTGCTTCTGGGAGAGGAGATCTCCAGGTGTTCAGTTTCCACCTGCAGCCTCAAGTCCCCTTCTCAGACAGAAAAGGCTTGAAAAGAGTCTGGAAAATTGAGAATAGATAGATAGGTGGTAGGGGGAAAACAAATACAGCAAAATATTAACCGTGGTAAAATCTATATGGCAGTTATACGGGTGTTCACTATACAGCTCTTTAAATATGCATGTTTAGATTTTTTTCATGATACAATATCAGAGAAGGAGGAAAAAAAATGTCTGGCAAATTGCAGGCACTCTTAAGTATAAGGCCTTGGGAGTGCATTCCCTTCAAAAAAAATCTACATTTCAAATGCCTGCAGAGGGCAAGGTTTACCCTAACAGATGGCAGAGTTTGGGTTAGAGCATCTGCAGATCATTTAGGGGAGGGAACCTTTCAAGAGTACACCTTAGAGGAGATTAGCTACTTTGCCCACCCAAAGCTGCTGGCCCTTTGGTTGGTGACCTGTTCTCAAGTTTATTCTGTCCCTCCTGAGATTTGTCACTTGACCCAGAGTTGACTCTACCCTGCCACCTGTAACTCTTAGGGAAGGGGCAGGATAAAGTGTTCCAGGTCCTGCCTGACCCCTGATCCTAAAAAGTTGCTTATGTTTGCTCAGGAGGTGAGGTTCACATGATAAAGAAAAGGGGGAGGGCTAGGGCCTGGTATAAAAGATTGGCAGTTTCTGAGGGGGATTACTTTGCATCTGAAACTGCCAGGTGAGAGGTGACGGGGATACCTGGATCTGAGTAGGGTGGATTAGAATCTAAGCTGGAAAGGGGACGCCTGGGCTGAGTGACAGGGGAGACAGTTAAGTGAGGCTCCTAGATCTGAGCTGGTCTTAGGCGCAAAGATAGCTGGGTTTCAGCTGGAGGACTGGGGACACCTGGGGTGCTCAGGGGAATGGAAGTGGCCAGATCTGTGTTAGTGGAGACAAAGAATAACAAATAGACCAGGCACCTGGGATCTGATGTCTTGAGCTCATCTCAACTCCCTCTGCATATGCTCCGTCTCTCAGTCCCACCAGCATTGCTGGGTTACTGGTGTCGGCACATCTCTTCTATCACCACCTTCACTCCCCAGGGGATGCAGAAGCACCTCTAAAATGTCCCTTTCGGCTCAGCGCCTATAGCTCAACCGGCTAAGGCGCCAGCCACGTACACCTAAGGTGGCGGGTTCG
>NW_003852491.1:7021827-7025685 GCF_000181295.1 Otolemur garnettii | reverse complement strand
AGGAGACTCGCTAGAGCCCAGGAGTTGGAGGTTGCTGTGAGCTGTAATGCCACGGCACTCTGCCCAGGGGGACAGCTTGAGGCTCTGTCTCAAAAAAAATAAAAAATAAAAAAATAAAATGTCCCTTTCCTTCTGAATTGAGACCAGGAGGAAGCCAGGGATTTAAACCGTGCCCCAGATGCCCTACAGTCTACTATTGGCAGAGGGGATGTGCTCAAATGTTTGGTCAACTCGATATCTCTATACTTTGGAGATGACCTCCACCTGCTCTGGAGAAAGCTCCTCTCCTGCTTTGTGCCAGAATAAAATGAAGCTTGACACAGCTTAATCTGGAGACAGGGTTAAGGTTGATCTCCTGGCTTGGGAAAGAAGAGGAGGGGTTGGCTACAGCCAGACCAGGGAGAGCTAAAGTGTTAGGGAATAGAAGATAGTATCTGGAAGGAACAGGATTATAGACTATGGATGGTCCTAAGCTCAAGACTGGGTCTGCTGGCTCTGAGCTGTTGGACCAAGAAGTCTGAATCTAAAACAGAAGTACCTGGGTAAACAGTCCAGAGAGGGTAAACCTTCATTTTTCTCCTTTCTTCCCACTCCAGCCTCAGAATGTTGACCATCGCTCTCATAGCCCTTCTCTGTGCCTCAGCCTCTGCCAATGCTAGTAAGTGAGACACCAGGAGCTTGGTCACAGGGCATGGGAAGGCAGCCCTGGCACTGCTGGTGGCCCAGGCTTTCAGAGGCTGACTTGGGCAGTAGGAACCGAGTGGTGGAAGGAACAGGGGTGGTGGGGAGAAACTGGGCTCCCAGGGGTTTCTCCCTTCAACTCCTACTCTCCGCTCCAGTCCAGGCTAGATCCTCCTCTTACAGTGGAGAGTACGGAGGTGGTGGAGGAAAGCGATTCTCCCATTCTGGCAACCAGCTGGAAGGCCCCATCACTGCCATTCGTGTCCGAGTCAACAGATACTACATTGTAGGGTAAGATGCTTTGAGTTTCTGTGGTTCGGGACCCTGTAGGATCTTACTGAACTGGGAAATTCTTATTCACTTTGGGTTACCTCTGTTTTAATCAGCAAGTCACAGGTATAATACAATCTGGTATTGTATTATATAATTGTATTATTAAAAGTAGTTAGAGAGCTTTAGATCTGCACAACAACCCCCACCTCTCCCAACACAATTGACCTTGTTTGGCAAATCATAAAACCATAAACTCTCAGGGCCTGGAAATTGTCTAGTTCAGCCCCCACCTGAGGTTTTGACCTCCTGTGCCGTATCCCCTCCAGGCATCCTCCATCCTTGCTTGTTGCCTCTCCTGAGCTATTCACATTGGAACATTCCATCATATGCAAAGCCAAAATGTGTCTCCTTCTGATCCGGGATCTGCATTTTGGGACAGCACAGACAAATGTCTTCCCTTTCCCCCATGGGAGCCTTTCAGATGTTTGAAAATCTCTTTACTGCTTCCGTATGGGGGATGGGGTCATCATGGTAAAAGCCTGGACTTTAAATTCAGGCTCTGACACTTGCTGTTGGGGTGACTCTGGGCAAGTTGTTTATCTTCATTCAGCCCATTTGTCAGCAAAAGGAGGAGTTGGATTTCCCTATGTGATCTTCTAGGACTAGCTGGAGATTTGTCATCCCTGTCACCAATGTCCTGAATTCTGACAAGCCTGCACTCTGAGTGTCTCCTCTTCTTTCTTCCCTCCCTACTGCCCCCAGTCTTCAGGTGCGCTATGGCAAGGTGTGGAGTGACTATGTGGGCGGCACCAGTGGAGATCTGGAGGAGATCTTTCTCCACCCTGGAGAATCAGTGATCCAGGTGTCTGGCAAGTACAAGAACTACCTGAGGAAGATGGTCTTTGTGACAGACAAGGGCCGCTACCTGCCTTTTGGGAAAGACACCGGCACTAGTTTCAATGCCGTCCCCTTGCACCCCAACACTGTGCTCCGATTCATCAGTGGCCGAGCTGGTTCCGTCATTGATGCCATCGGGCTGCACTGGGATGTCTACCCCAGTGACTGCAGCAGCTGCTGAGCCCTGGTCTGCTCTTGGCAGGACACTGTGGTGGGGAATAAGAACGCCCTCATCATTAACCCCTATCCAATTGGCTCAATAAAAGGATATGGCTAACACTAGTGTGTACGTGGGTGTCTGCCTCTGGGATCTGTATTCTGACTCAGGTCGGAGTGTGCAAATCTCATTTCTGGTTATCTGTTGGACATCAACCTGGGAAGAGTGGAGGATGAGGGAGAGAAGTGTGAGAATCTTGGGCTTTTCTTTAAAATTTATCAAGAGGAGGAAAGCTTCTGGCTTGCACCAACTATTTTCAAGCATAGTTCCTGAGAATGTTTGCCTAAACTAGTTCCTCATTCTGGTTGATCGCCCAAACCCCAGATGGTCCATTCTCCAGCTCCCCTCTCTCTTTGTACTCCTTTGGGAAAGTGCTGTCACCTCAATCTCGTGACTGTAACCCAGTCACCAGATAGAGGTGTCTAAACCATTATCTTTTGTTCTTTTCCAGAACCTACCTAACTCCTGAAGTTTAGCCTAAGTTTGTGCTCAAGGCCTCTGCCCTATTGCCCCAAGCCATCCCCTCCCCACCTTTGCCCAGAAGTCCTGCTGCCCTTGCTTAGCTCTTTCAGGACTGGGATTATGGGGGTGGTGCCTGTGGCTCAAGGGGCTAGGGCACCAGCCCCATATACCGGAAGTGGCGGGCTCAAACCCGGCCCTGACCAAAAACTGCAAAAAAAAAAAGTTAAATAAAAAGGAACTGGGATTATTCTTTCCTTTGGAAGGCACCACTTTCTCAACAGCATGCACTCTGCCAACACTATCCTTCAAAAAGGAAATTCCAAGCTGGGGAGATTTTCTTTCTTTCTTTCTTTCTTTTTTTTTTTTGAGACAGAGTCTCACTTAGTTGCCCTTGGTAGAGTGCCGTGGCGACACAGCCCACAGCAACCTCAAACTCTCGGGCTTAAGCGATCCTCTTGCCTTAGCTTCCCAAGTAGCGGGGACTATAGGTGCCCACCACAACACCTAGCTATATTTTTGTTGCAGTTGTCATTGTTGTTTAGCAGGCCGGGGCCAGGTTTAAACCTGCCTGCCTGGAATATTTTCCTTGTGGGTTGTCATGAACATAAAGGGTTGGTTAGTGTTCAGGGGAAGCACTAGGTTGACAGGATAGATTCAGCAAGGATATAAGGTTGCTTTGGAAATAATTTTTAGGACCCTAGTTCCCTAATTCCCAGTCCTGAGATATTGACAAGGGGTTTTTGTTTACTTTTTTTTTTTTTTGGTGGTAGTTGTGGGGAGGTACTCCTTGCTCCCAACAGATTTATTCTTGTCACAGGGAATGCCAGAGTCATGTTTCTTCTAATTAGACAAAGATAACAATTACATAACATATAATTTTCTTTTTATTTTTTTTTTTGAGACAGAGTCTCACTATGTCACCCTCAGTAGAGTGCATCACAGCTCACAGCAACCTCAAACTCTTGGCTTTAAGTGATTCTCTTGCCTCAGCCTCCCAAGTAGCTGGGACTACAGGTGCCTGCCACAACGCCCAGCTATTTTTTGTTGCAGTTGCCATTGTTGTTTTAGCTGGCCCGGGCTGTGTTTGAACCTGCCACCCTTGGTATATATGGCTGGCGCCATAACCACTGTGCTACAGGAGCTGAGCCAACATGTACTTTTCTTGAATACCTGGCCTTACGTAATCCTCTCACCTCAGCCTGCCAAAGTGCTAAGATTATATGTGTGAATCACTGTGCCTAACCTATGCGTGTAATTTTATTTAAAAAATTAACATAATAGAAGCAAAATCATGACTAGCCTATTTCTTCTTTCTTTTTTTTTTTTTT
>NW_003852491.1:7019590-7020801 GCF_000181295.1 Otolemur garnettii | reverse complement strand
TGTTTGATATCGCCACCTTTCTTGACTCAGAATTTACATGCTACCAATTAGAAATCCTTTTCTAGGCTCGGCACCTGTGGCTCAAGTGGCTAAGGCGCCAGCCTCATACACCTAAGGTGGCGGGTTCGAATCCAGCCCCAGCCCGCCAAACAACAATGATGGCTGCAACCAAAAAAATAGCCAGGCACTGTGGCGGGCGCCTGTGGTCCCAGCTACTTGGGAGGTGGAGGCAGGAGACTCGCTTGAGCCCAGGAATTGGAGATTGCTGTGAGTGATGCCACAGCACTCTACCCAGGGAACAGCTTGAAACTCTGTCTCAAAAAAAAAAAAAAAGAAATCCTTTTCTATACCTATTCACACATATGTACTTAACAGTGTAAAATGTAGCATACATTAATTAAATTAATTAAAAATAATGTGTTCGGGGTAGCTAAGCATCAGCAGAATGCCTGTATCTGCTGTTAACCAACAGCAACAACAAGTAACAGCAGGCTCTCAGTCTCTTTCTATGATTCTGGGTTTTGGTTATTTGGGGTCAGAAGAAACATCAGAGACAGTCTAGGGACCTAGAAGTGGGTCCTCTAGAAATGAGGAGGCATTCTGCTGCATAGCTTTATAAAAATGCTTCCTCCAGAGCCATCTGCCTCATTAATGATGGTTTTTGTCTTAGAAAAAAGACATGAAGTCATGAAGACAAGAAGTCGTGTCAGTTTATTTTTGTAAACTGACACGACTTCTTGTTCTGAGTGCACACTTCAATAAACCTCTCACATTTATTCCACACCATCTGTAGGCACTTTTTCTGTAGTGTTTACAGTATTGTCTTCCTCATCACTATTATCCTGATTACCTTGATTCAGAGTCATTTTGGCTACTTAACCACTGGTAAGTGAATGAACAACTCTAGCCACACTATTTGTGTCAAAAAATTCTTCAGCCTGTTGGCATACCCTATTAAACACTAGAAATAAAAATTGTTTTGGTGGGCTTGGCACCTGTAGCTCAGGGAGTAGAATGCCGGCCACATACACCAAAGCTGGCGGGTTTGAGCCCTGCCTGGGCCTGCTAAACAATAATGACAACTGCAACCAAAAAATAGCTGGGCATTGTGGCAGCCACCTGTAGTCCCAGCTACTCAGGAGGCTGAGGCAAGAGAATCGCTTAAGCCCAAGAGTTTGAGGTTGCTGTGAGATGTGACGCCAAGGCACTCT
>NW_003852491.1:7017274-7019570 GCF_000181295.1 Otolemur garnettii | reverse complement strand
AGCACCCACCATCACTCTTAAGTGGTTTTTACACCATACCTACTGAAGGCTCAGGCACTTAAGAGGCACTATGGCAGAAGAGGATTAAGCGATGCGATTTTAGCTTTTATCTATTCTACATGTAAACCTTCTGCAGAAAATTTTTGAAGAAAAGTTTCCTTTACTTAAGAAATAATTTGGCTTGGCGCCTATAGCTCAGCATCTAGGGTGCCAGTCACATACAACGGAGCTGGTGGGTCAAATCTAGCCCAGGCCTGCCAAACAACAATGACAATTACAACCAAAAAATAGCTGGGTGTTGTACCATACAGGCTGTGTGGCGCCTGTAGTCCCAGCTACTTGGGAGGCTGAGGCAAGAGAATCACTTAATCCCAAGAGTTTGAGGTTGCTGTGAGATGTGACGCCACAGCACTCTACTCAGGGCAACATAGTGAGACTCTGTCTCAAAAAAAGAAAAGAAAAAATTTAAAAATTGCTGAATTGAACTAATTGCACATTTATCACACATTCCTTGCTAGGTGCGTAAAGATTAGTACAGATTTGGTTCTCTTCCTCTCCAGTCTACAACCAAGATTATATATTTATTTATTTTTTGTTCTTATTGCAATTTGGTCCAGGGCAGGTTTGAACCCACCACCCTTAGTATATGGGGCTAGCACTCTACCCACTGAGCCACAGGTGCTGCCCCTCTCTTCCTCCTCTAGTCAAAGAGTTTTGTTAGTGCTGTAATAGAGGTGAGGCAGCTAACTTTCTCAGGGCAGTGGTTCTCAACCTTCCTAATGCCGTGACCCTTTAATACAGTTCCTGTGGATCTTGACACACAGATTGAGAACTGCTGCTCTAGGGGGTGTCAGGGAAGACTATTTTTTTTTTTTTTTTGAGACAGAGTCTCATTATGTTTGCCTTGGTAGAATGCTGTGGTGTCATAACTCACAGCAACCTCAAATTCTTGGGCTTAAGCAATTCTCCTGCCTCAGCCTCCCAAGTAGCTGGTACTACAGGTGCCCAGCACAACATCCAGCTATTTTTGTTGTTGTTGTAGTTGTTATTGTTGTATGGCAGGCCCGGGCTGAGTTCGAACCCACCAGCCCCTGTGTATGTGACTGGCGCCCTAGCGGCTGAGGAACAGGTGCTGAGCCAGGGAAGACTTTTTGAAGGAAAGAGGGTATGTGTGTATGCATGTAGATGAGTATAACTAGAACAATGACATAGGCCCAGCTTCTGCAGAAATAGGAAGCCATGAAGACCACAAGTGGGGGGCAGCACCTGTGGCTCAAAATAGTAGGGCACTGGCCCCATATGCCGGAGGTGGTGGGTTCAAACCCAGCCCTGGCCTAAAACGGGGATAGCTTGAGGCTCTGTCTCAAAAAAAAAAAAAAAAAAATATTTATACCAGAGAGCAGAGAATAAGCAGAAACCAAAACAAACAAAAAACCCCACTAATGCACGTAAGTCTTGGCCCCACATGGGACATCGTGGGGAATGTGTGTGGCCTGCATACATGCCATCTTATCACCTTGTGTGGGCATGTTTGTATGTGGGAATCTCAGTGAAAAAGATATGTTGCAGCTAAAGGGGGATTGGAGGGTTATTTTTCCCTCAGAAGCACTGATGAAACCGTATGTTGTGAACCTGTGTTTGACTGTGACCAGTCATGTGAGGTCAAGTGTGGAGTTTCTCGATTGTGACATCATGTTGGCTCTTGAAAAGTTTCAATTTTACAGAAATTCAGATTTCCGATTTTCACATGGGATGCTCAGCCTGTATTGAGATATGTCATGTAACATGAAATTCACCCATTTATAGTGTGCATTCTGTGGTTTTTAGTATAATCACAAGGTCATGCAAATATCACTACTCTCTAATTTCAGAATACGTTCATCGCCTCAGTAAAAACTCCACACCGGCAGTGCCCATAACTCAGTGGGTAGGGCACTAGCCACATACACCGAGGCTAATGGGTTTGAACCCAGCCCGGGCCAGCTAGAACAACAATGACAACTCCAACAACAACAACAAATAGCCAAGGTTGTGGCAGGTGCCTGTAGTCCCAGCTACTCGGGAGGTTGAGGCAAGAGAATCGCCTAAGACCAGGAATTGGAGGCTGCTGTGAGCTGTGATGCCACAGCACTCTATCAAAGGTGATAAAGTGAGACTCTGTCTTTAAAAAAAAAAGATGTGGTCTCACTAGGTTACCCATGTTAAACTTGAACTTCTGGGCTTAAGCAATCCTTCTGCCTCAGTCTCTCAAGTATGTGGCACACCACCATCTGTCTGTCTTCTTTTTTTTTTTTTT
>NW_003852491.1:7015890-7016919 GCF_000181295.1 Otolemur garnettii | reverse complement strand
GCTCAAAGGAATAGGGCGCCGGCCATATACTGGAGGTGGTTTCATCAAACCCAGACCAGGCCTAAAACTGCAAAAAAAAAAAAAAAGAAAAAAGACTACAAGTGGTTTAGTATACCTAAAATGCAAAGTACATGTACAGCTGGGCAAAGGACGAAGCCCCGTGAAAAGGCAGGGTCTGTGAATGTCATGCTAAACAACATGACAGGGGTGTCCAACCTGCGGCCACATGCCACCCAGGATGGCTATAAATGCAGCCCAACACAAAATTATAAACTTACTTAAAACATTATGAGACTTTTTTTGTGGTTTTTGGTGGAACTCCATTGTGTGGTTCTTGAGTGCGAACTTGGTAGACAACATTGTGTTGCAATGTCACATAAAATAAACATATGCTTCAGTTTTACAACCGCGGGCAGCTTCCAGTGTGTTATCTGCTGAGCTCAGACAATTGAGTTGACACCATCAGATGCACATGTGCTTGTGGTGACTTTGTGAGGCAGAGATTATCAATAGTATTTTAACCTACCATTGCAATGTTATTAGAATGCAATCTTATTTAGAAATCAGGTAAGCACTCTTATTTGATTACCAAGAGCACTTCCACACCTCAGCACCACCTCCCAACAGTGGGCCCTCTGTCTGGCCCTTCATCAGCAGCCAAGATGTGGAAGGGCCCAAACCTTGCTTTCTATTTTCCTGTCATTTAATTTTCACAATAAAAGTAAATATAATCCCTTATTTATTATTACCTTCTTAATCCCAGCATGGTTTCTACACTGTCTCAAAAGAAAACAGAACCATAAAAAAGGATAATTATGGATGAAGAAAGATTGTTCAATGAAAAGTCAACAAATGACTACGTTTTTTGTTGAAGCAAATAGCAAGGCACTCTGCTTAATTTGTAGGGAATTTGGGCCTATGATTTGAAAAGGCATTAAATTCAAAAACATGCTGCCAAATTTGATGCATATGAAGGATTGTGTTGTTAAGACAAAATAGCAGAACTGAAAGAAAGAATCAACAAAAAAA
>NW_003852491.1:7012097-7015870 GCF_000181295.1 Otolemur garnettii | reverse complement strand
AAAAAAAAAAAAAAAGTTATAACTCAAATGGATTGCATTATAAAAGCTAGTTATATGGTAGCATATTAAATAGCAAAAAAATGGAGACCATTTACTGATGGTGAGTTTCTTAAGCATGGTAGATATAATTACCCTTTAAAAAAGTGGGGATAGTTCTAAAATCAGTTTGTCTCACCAGACTATAGCCAGGCAAATTGAAGAACCTGGAAAAAATCTATAGAAAGAAGTTTGGAGAGTAAAGCTGCTAGTTTAAAATTCTATGCTTTGGTGATGCAAGACAGCACTGATGCTACAAATACAGCTCAACATTCCATTCTTTTTTTTTGAGACAGAGTCTCGCTATGTCGCCCTCAGTAGAGTGCTGTGGTGTCGCAGCTCACAGCAACCTCAAACTCTTGGGCTTAAGTGATTCTCTTGCCTCAGCCTCCCAAGTAGCTGGGACTACAGGCGCTTGCCACAATGCCCTGCTTTTGTGTGTGTGTGTGTAGTTGTCATTGTTTGGCAGCCCCAGTCTGGGTTCGAACCCACCAGCTCCCATGTATGTGGCTGGTGCCCTAGCTGCTGAGCTACAGGCACTGAGCCAACTTTCCGTTCTTAATAGAGGTATTGATGATGAGTATAATGTCACTGAAGAAATGGCTTCTTTAGTGCCATTAAAAGACACAACTAAGACTGGACATGGTGGCTCACGCTTATAATCTAGCACTCTGGGAGACTGAGGCAGGTGGATTTCCTGAGCTCACAGGTTTGAGACCAGCCAGAGCCAGAGCAAGACCCCATCTCTAAAAAATAGCTGGGACACCATGGCACTCTACCAAGGGTAACAAAATGAGACTCTGTCTCAGAACAAACAAAAAACCCACAAATAATCAAGAGATTTACACAAAGCAGTAAAAAATATGTTAAAGTGATTTTCTTTGTCCATTGTCAACATATGGATATGACAGTAACTACCAGATATGTTGTTCATTGTCGACATATCTGGTAGTTACTGATGGTGCCCCAGTGATGGCAGGTAAAAGAGGAACTTGTAAAATTAATAGATGATGCAATTGCAGCCCCAAACTCACGTTTGATGAAGTATCATTGCATAGTACGTCAAGAATATTTATGCAGGCCCAGCACCTGTAGCTCAAGCAGCTAAGGCTCCAGCCACATAACCAGAGTTGGCAGGTTCAAATCCAGCCCAGGGCCTGCCAAACAGCAATGGCAACTATAACCAAAAAATAGTCGGGCATTGTGGCAGGTGCCTGTACTCCCAGCTACTTGGGAGGCTAAGGCAGGAGAACTGCTTAAGCCCAGGAGTTGGAGGTTACTATGAGCTGTGATGCCACGGCACTCTACTCAGGGTGACAGCTTGAGGCTCTGTCTCAAAAAAAAAAAAGAAAAAAAAGAATATTTATGCAGTAAAGCTTTAAAAATGGACAACATCATGCAAATAGGCTGTGAATCTTCTTAAGGGTTGAGGGACTGAATCATCACCCATTCCAGGAATTCCTTAGAAGTGCTGATACTGACTATGGTGAGATCATTTACTTTTCAGAAGTAAGATGACTAAGTTGAGAGCAAATGTTAAAAAAATTTATAATTTGAGAAATGTTTATAGTATCAAAAACCAAATTTATACCAGAACTTGACAATGAAAACTGGCTTATAGATTTAGCATTTTTAGTGGATTTAACCGCACATTTAAATGAGCTAAACATGAGTCTTCAAGGTGAAAGCAAATTTATCAATACAATGTTTCAAACCATAACAGTGTTCCAAATGAAACTATGGAATTATGGCAAGCTTATATTAAGGCAAACAATTTTATGCATTTCTACACGAAATTTATGCATTTCTACGCAGCTAAATGTGTCCTGTGAACAGCAAAAAATATGCAGCCTTGCTTTTCCATTTGATATAAGAATTTTAAAACAGATTTCAGGATTTCCAAGAAAATAATCAACATTTTGGTACATTTGTGACTCCTATTTTCTTTCCTTTTTTTTTGAAACAGAGTCTCACTATGTCACCTTTGGTAGAGTGCTATGGCATCACAGCTCACAGCAACCTCAAACTCTTGGGCTTAAGCAATTCTCTTGCCTCAGCCTCCCAAGTACCTGGGACTACAGGCACCTGACACAATGCCCAGCTATTTTTTTGTTGTTGTTTTTGTTATAGTTGATCTTGTTGTTTGGCAGGCCCAGGCAGGGTTCGAACCCGCCAGGCCCAGTGTTTGAGGTGGGCGCCCCAGCTGCTGAGCTACAGGCGCCAAGTCTGCTCAACCATTTTAAAAGACTCTTAGAGGCCGAGGTGGGAGAGTCCCGTGAGCTCATAAGTTTGAGACCAACCTGAGCATGAGGGAGACCCCGTCTCTACTAAAAATAAAAAAATTAGCCAGGCATTGTGGTGGGTGTCTGTAGTCCCAGCTATTCTGGAGATTGAGGCAGGAGGATCACTTGAACCCAGGAGTTTGAAGTTACCGTGAGCTAGGCTGACACTTCAGCCTGGGCAACAGAATGAGACTCCATCTCAAACAAAACAAAATAAAATAAATAAAAGATTCCTTGAATGGGCCACTGCATAATTAGGATTATTATGCAAGGACTTTTTTGCTTATCTCTAGTGGTGAATATCATGAAAATTATGCATGGACTTTTTTTTTCTTTTTTCAAGACAGAGTCTCATTCTGTTGCCACAGGCTATACTGCCATAGTTGTCAGTCTAGCTTACAGCAACCTCAAATTCCTGGGCTCCAGTGATCCTCTTACTTCATCCTCTTTAGGAGCTGGGACTACAGGCACCTGCCACAATACCCAGCTAATTTTTCTATTTTTTTGTAGAGACAGGGGTTTCTCTTTTGCTCAGGCTGGACTTGAACTCCTGAACTCAAGTAATCCTCCCACTTTGTCCTCCCAGAGTGCTAGAATAGACATGAACCATCACATCTGCCTGATTTTTTTTGTTGTTGTCCATCAGCTTTAATTAGTGTTTGTGTATTTAACACGTAGCTCAAGCCAACTCTTCTTCTAATGTGGCCCAGAGAAGCCAAAGTTTGACACCCCTGATTTAAACTTTATCTTGTAGGCTACAAGGAGCCCCCCCAACCAAAATTTTGGCCACTGGACTGATACAATTTATAATAAAGCATCATTTTTCTGTTGTAAATAGGAAAAATGGACTGTAGGTAAAGCAGGATGAGAGAATAAAGTAGTTAAGAGACTAAATCTAGCTGTGGCACCAGGCACTCTACCGAGAGCGACAAAGTAAGACTCTGTCTCTAAAAAAAAAGAAAAGGAATAAAGATCGATATGCTTGAAAGGAAGAAAGAAATGTCAAGAAGGAGTTGTTAAGAAATCAAGAAAAGAACAATTTCAGTTTTCACAGGCTTTGACAATCAGAAGGTCATTATTATTTTTTTGAGACAGAGTCATACTCTGTCACCCTGGATAGAGTGCTGTGTCATCATAGCTCACAGCAACCTCAAACTCTTGGGCTCAAACAATCCTCTTGAATCAGCCTCCCAAGTAGCTGGGACTACAGGTGCCCACCACAATGCCCAGCTAGTTTTTCTATTTTTAGTAGAGATCAGGTCTCACTTTTATTCAGGCTGGTCTTGAACTCCTGAGATCAACAAATCCACCTGTCTCAGCCTCCCAGAGTGCTAAGACTGCAGGTGTGAACCATTGCACCTGGCTTAGGTCATATTTATCTTTTTTTTTCCTTTTTGAGACAGAGTCTCACTATGCTGCCCTTGGTAGAGTACCATGGTAGTCACAGCTCACAGC
>NW_003852491.1:7009555-7012034 GCF_000181295.1 Otolemur garnettii | reverse complement strand
TTTTTTTTTTTTTTTTTGGTTGCAGTTGTCATTGTTGTTTAGCAGACCCAGGCTGGGCTTGAACCCACCAGCTTTGGTGTACATGACTGGCACCCTACTCACTGAGCTACAGGTGCTAAGCCCATAATTATCTTTTTTATCTTTTTTATTTTTTTTGAGACAGAGTCTCACTATGTCACCCTTGGTACAGTGCTGTGGCATCACAGGTCACAGCAACCTCCAACTCCTGGGCTCAGGCGATTCTCTTGCCTCAGCCTCCCTAGTGGCTGGGACTATAGGCGCCCACCACAACGCCTGGCTATTTTTTGTTGCAGTTTGGCCAGGGCCGGGTTTGAACCCACCACCCTTGGTATATGGGGCCGTCGCCCTACTCACTGAGCCACAGGCGCTGCCCAGCCCATAATATTCTTCTTCTTCTTCTTTTTTTTTTTTGAGACAGAGCCTCAAGCTGTCACCCTGGGTAGAGTGCTGTGGCATCACAGCTCACAGCAACCTCCAACTCCTGGGCTTGGGGGATTCCCTTGCCTCAGCCTGCCGAGTAGCTGGGACTACAGGCGCCCACCACAATGCCCAGCTATTTTTTTGTTTGACCCGGGTTGGGTTTGAACCTGCCACCCTCAGTATATGGGGCTGGTGCCCAACTCACTGAGCCATAGGTGCCACCCCACCCATAATTGTAAGAGATAAGCACCCCTTGCTCAGACATGGCAGTTTGCTTCAATGTGCTCCCCCAGGACATTGATTCTGAGAAAGATTTCTTTGAAGATGGAGCTTCTGTACCTGCCTATAGATATGCAGAAATATGCAGAAAGCCTCTCTTTAGAAATTCTGGAGAATCAGCCAGGGTCGCAGCTGGGGGCATGAATGCCTGTGTTTGAGTGTTGAGTTCTGTTCTCTGTCTTCTCCCTTCATTAACATTATAATCTCAGGTTTTGGTTTGGGCTAAAAAGAACAGCCAGCCAGTCTCTTATGTTTTTACTCTAAACAAAATCAATTGTATATGTTTTCCTCAGCCTTTACACTGATTTGTAATCTTAAATGGTAGCTTCCTAATGTTACTTCACTTCTTTGTATATGTGTTAAATTCTTACTGAATGTTTGAAAGTATATAAGATAATCAGTAAACTTTAGCCGGGCTGCCGACCAGAGCGAGTCTCGGCCTCCCTTCAAATCAATCATCCCGTCTGCAGTTCCTTTTCCCTGAGTCTCCGATCAGAGGCTCCAAGAACACTTTCACATAATTATCTTAATGAAAAAAGCTGCCATGGCTTGGCACCTGTGGCTCAGGTGGCTAAGGTGCCAGCCATGTACACCTGAGCTGGTGGGTTCAAATCCAGCCTGGGCCCACCAAAGAACAAAGACAGCTGCAACCAAAAAAATAGCTGGGCATTGTGGCGGGCGCCTGTGGTCCCAGCTACTTGGGAGGCAGAGGCAGGAGAATCACTTAAGCCCAGGAGTTTGAGGTTGCTGTGAGCTGTGATGCCACAGCACTCTACCCAGGGTCACAGCTTGAGGCTCTGTCTCAAAAAACAAAAAAAGAAAGTTGCCATGGACTGGGGGAATGAATGGGAGATAAGGAAATAAAATCAGCAACAGCTGAGTATTTCAAGAAGTTTGGCTTTAGAATGCCAGAAAATAAGTTAGTAAATCATGGTTAGAAAGAATGTAAGGAAGGTGGGATATTTTTTTCCTCAACAGGAAAGACATGAGCATGTTTATATAATGAAGAGGAAGGAGAAGTAAAGCAAGAAGCTGAAGATTCTGGAAGGAGAAAATTGATAGAACAAGATCTCAGAAGAGGTTGAAGGGGATGATTTATGCAGTTGTTGAAGGAAACTTTAAGAAAATAGGAGAAAATTAAAATGAATGAAGTTATAGATTAACTTTGTGAAATTTACAGGTATCAAAATTGAATCACTTTTGTCATACTCTAATAAAATAGAGTCAAACTGACACATAAATTGTCACACTTGATAACATCTAGGAGGACTGAGATGGGGAATCAGGAAAGAATGTCAGTAAGTGAATGAGTTTGCTGACCGTGGTCAAGTAAAAGGATTACTGAATACTGTTGGGTACCTAGTTATCATGGTATCACAAAGGGAACAGCCTAAAAGAGAGTAAAAATGCTTTCTGTTTTTTAACACCCCTTCTTTTTATGGGAATTAAAACCTACATTCCTGCCTCAGAATAGCAGTTGGGGCTCAGCGCCCAGAGCACAGTGGTAATGTGCCAGCCACATACACCAAGGCTAACAGGTTAGAACCTGGCCAGGGCCAAGTGCAATAAAAAAATTGCAAACCTGGCCCCGGCCAAACTGCAACAAGAAAACAGCAGGGCGTTGCGGCAGAAGCCTGTAGTCCCAGCTACTTGGGAGGCTGAGCCTGAGGCAAGAGAATCACTTAAGCCCAAGAGCTGGAGGTTGCTGTGAGCTCTGATGCCACAGCACTCTACCGAGGGTGACAAGTGAGACTCTATC
>NW_003852491.1:7007811-7008972 GCF_000181295.1 Otolemur garnettii | reverse complement strand
AAAAAAAAAAAAAAAAAAACTAGCCTGGTTGTTTTTGTTACCATTGTCTGGTGGTAGACTGTTAATACTGGGGTTACTGAGGTATGTGCATGGGTAAGGGGATCTAATAGCCCAAGATGGCTTGAGATGGGAGCATCCCTGGAATAGTCTGAGGCCTCCACAAGCAAGAAGTGCTCTGGAACATGGCTGGAATAAAGGGTCCAGAGTCTTAGCAGCTCCTCTGTTGGTAACCTGGAATTGAAAGGCATGCCTCAAAAAGAAGTCCTCTAGACCCACAGTGAGTTCACAAACTTAACTGTGTTATATAACTATGACTGCTTCCTCATTTGGACTCTCATGGATTCCTCCCAGTTGCTGGTACTGAGTCCTCAAGCTCTCACTTCAGAGCAGAGCAGAGAGGGAACATAGGACCAGGCCTCCTGTGTAGCCCCTAGAATACAGACATCTCAACCTATGCAAACTTATGCAGTCAATCCAGTTGGAGTCAAATTCCTAAGCAACAATCACCAACACAACCTAGCTCTCCAAGTAGCAAGAGACTCCCGTTAGACTATAGTTCAAGTGTTCCAAGAAAGTTTTCAGCCAGGTGTGGTGGTTTATACCCATAATCCCAGCACTTTGGGAATCCAGTGAGGGAAGATCACTAGAGATCAGCCTGGGCAACATGAAGGACCTTATCTCTACAAAAAAATAAGAAAAATTATCTGAGCATGGTGGCACACACCTGTAGTCCCAGCTACTTGGGAGGCTGAGGCAGGAGGATTGCTTGAGCCCAGGAGTCTGGGGCTGTAGTGAGTTAAGATCACACCACCACACTCTAACTAAAGTGACCTAAAGTGACAAAGCAAAACCCTGTCTCAAAAAAAAAAAAAAAAAAGAAAGAAAAAGGGAAAAAATGAGGTTTTGGCCCAGTAAACTCAAATCCAGCTAATGAAAGTGCAATCCTTGGCATTACCATGAATTTGAACTTGTATGTTCTGGGAAAACAGAGTAAATACAAATCAATTATTAGCATTGGGTATATGAGAGAACATGTGAGGATTTTATAGGTAAGGAAAATTATATTAGTAGTCATACATGTTTTGGGGGCATTATTTCAGGAAAATGGTAGGGAGAGATAAAAGATGGAAGAGGCAACTAACATTTTTTTTTTTTTTTTTT
>NW_003852491.1:6999309-7005981 GCF_000181295.1 Otolemur garnettii | reverse complement strand
CCAGGAGTTGGAGGTTGCTGTGAGCTGTAATGCCATGGCACTCTGCCCAGGGGGACAGCTTGAGGCTCCGTCTCAAAAAAAAAAAAAAGTTACGTTTCTTCAGTCGCATTACATATATTAAGCACTTACGATGTTTCAGGCACTCTGCTAAATGCTGTTACTTGTCCAAAGCCACTAATAGTAGGTAGCAGAGTCAGGATTAAACCCAGGTCTTTCTGCTATCAACACTTCGGCAGATTTCATGCATCCATGATTATCAAACTTCTTAGAAACAAAATCTTACAAAGAATTCCAATATGTGAAGAGGAAAAAAGCAGACTTGGGGCGGCACCTGTGGCTCAAAAGGGTAGGGCGCTGGCCCCATATGCTGGAGGTGGTGGGTTCAAACCCAGCCCCAGCCAAAAACAGCAAAAAAAAAAAAAAAAGATTTCTTAAAAAAAAAAAAAGCAGACTTGCTCTGGGTATAATGAAATTGCAATGTCCTGAGCTCTACCTACTTTGCCCTCTCCTTTCTCATCTGTCACCTAAAAGAACCTGTCTAAAGTCCTGATGAACCACCATGACCGGAAGGAGCACAGGTGGGAAACCATGCCATGCTTCCATCCATGATTTTTGACAAATGTACACATCTGTGTAACCCAAATTCCTACCCACATATATGACATTACATTACACAGTGTATGTGGCTGGTGGGTTTGAACCCGGCCCGAGCCTGGTAAACAACAATGACAACAACAACAACAACAAAAATAGCTGGGCATTGTGGTGGGCGCCTATAGTCCCAGCTATCTGGGAGGCTGAGGCAAGAGAATTGCTGAAGCCCAAGAGTTTGAGGTTGCTGTGAGCTATGACTCCATTGCACTCTACTGAGGGTGACATAGTAAGACTCTGTCTCAAAAAAAAAAGATATATGACATTACATTATCATCCCCACAGAAAACTCCTTCTGGGTCCTTCACAGTCACTTCCTGCCTCAACTTCTAAGAGGCAACCACTCTTTTTTTTTTTTTTTTTATCTTAACTACAGAGTAGCCTATTATGCATTTAATCTATTGTCATGTTACATATACGGAACCTCCAGAAAATTCCACTGAACATTCACGAGAAAATAGTGAAAACGCAAACAGCATCTTAGTATTATTATGAAAAAAGTTCTAACTTTGCAGTGGCAAAGGTCCCCAGAGGACTTTTGGAAAATCCTTGCCCTAGGGCCAGCCGGTGGCTCACACCTATAATCCTTGCACTCTGGGAGGCTGAGGCAGGTGGATTGCCTTGCCTAAGCTCACAGACCAGCCTGAGCAAGAACCAGACCCCATCTCTAAAAATAGTCAGACGTTGTGGCAGGGGCCTATAGTCCCAGCTACTTGGGAGGCTGAGGCAACAGACTCTCTTGAGCCCAAGAGTTTGAGGTTGCTGTGAGCTATGACACAATGTCACTCTACTCAGGGTGACAGAGTGAGACTCTGTCTCAAACAAAACAAAACAAAAACATACTAAAGACCACTGAAGTGTGGGCTTTAAAGCAATAGATTTGGGTCCAGGCATAGTAGCTAGTGCCTGCAACCCTAGCATTTTGGGAGGCTAAGATGGAAGAGCACTGCTTGAGACCAGCCTGAGCAATCATAGGTTAACTCTACAAAATAATTTTTAAACAATTATGGCTTGGCACCCGTAGCTCAGTGAGTAGGTCTCCTGCCACATATACCAAAGCTGGTCTGTTCCAGCCCGGCCCAGGCCTGCTGAACAACAGCGACAATTGTAACCAAAAAATAGCTGGGCATTGTGGCAGGTACCTGTGGTCCCAAGTACTTGGGAGGCTGAGGCAAGAGAATTGCTTAAACCCAAGAGTTTGGGGTTGTGAGCTGGGTCGCCACGGCACTCTACCGAGGGCGATATAGTACGATTCTGTCTCAAAAAAAAAAAACCCCAAATTAGCCAGGTATGATGGCGTGCCTGTGGTCTGAGCTACTTTAGAGGGTGAGGCAGGAGGATCACTAAGCCCAGGAGTTTGAGGTTGCAGTGAGCTATGATGTGTCCACTGCACTCTAGCCCAAGCAACAGAGCTAGACCCTGCCTCAAAAAAAAAAGGTAAATCATACATTATGTGAATTATATCAATAAAAAATTGCCAAAAGTTATCTCACTACATTGAACATAAATAACATTTTTAATTTAAAAACCCTCTTTTTCAAAGCATGACAAATTAGTGAAAAGAGTGACATGATTTTCATTTTGTTTTTCCTGCGACAAGAGTCTCATTCTGTCACCCTAGAATGCTAGAGTGCAGTGGCATCACTGTAGTTCACTGCAACCTGAAATTCCTGGGCTCAAGCAACCCTCCTGCCTCAGCTTACCAAGTAGCTGAGACTACTGGTCCAGTGGTAGTGTGCCACCACTCCTGGCTAAGTTTATATATATATATTTTTTTTTTTTTTAATTTTTAAGAACTCCTGAGCTCATGTAATCCTCCTGCTTTGGCCTCCCAGAGTGCTAGGATTATAGGCATAAGCCACCATACTTGGCTGTTTTACATTTTTACAGATCTAATATCTGACTTAAGAGAAAAATAACTGGATTTTCATTTCTGCTCCTGCATTCAGTTCATTGTGATATCACACAACCATATACTCAAGAAAGAATGCAAGGAAAAAGTCAAGTGGCATTTAAGTTTTGTATATATATATATATATATATATATTTTTTTTTTTTTTTTTTTTTTTTTTTTTTGAGGCAGAGCCTCAAACTGTCCCCCTGGGTAGAGTGCTGTGGCATCAAAGCTCATAGCAACCTCCAACTCCTGGGCTCAAGCGAGTCTCCTGCCTTAGCCTTCCAAGTAGCTGGGACCACAGGCGCCTGCCACAACGCCCAGCTATTTTTTGGTTGCAGCCATCATTGTTGTTTGGCGGGCCCGGGCTGAATTCGAGCCCGCCACCTTAGGTGTATGTGGCTGGCACCTTAGCTGCTTGAGCCACAGGCGCCAAGCCAAGTTTTATTAATAATATGAAAATGGTTTTGACCTTGCAGATCCCTTGAAAGTGCCTTAAAGGACCCCCAGAAGTGCCTAGACCACATTTTGAGAACCACTGGGTTTGGGAATTGGCAGTTTGTTTGCCCTTCTGAAAGAGCTATTCAGGTTTTCACATTTGTTGTCAATCGCCAGATATTTGGTAAAATATCTGCCAGAACTAGTGGAAAGAGCATGGATCAAGGAGATAGGAACCTGTATATAAACTGGCTGAGCCACTGCACTCAGCTAGTTCTCATACCAGGTCTCAAACTCCTGGCCTCAAGTGATCCTCCTGCTCTGGCCTTTCAGAGTGCTAGGATTACAGGTGTGAGCCACTGCACTCAGCCAGTTCCTATACTTGTATGTAACAGCCACATCAGCCAGGGCTGGGGTACTACCCAAAGGGACTCAGCTAGGGTCCTGCTTAGCTGGGGGAACAGTTTATGGGCAGCTATCAGTAGACGGTCCTTTCCTTAAGGCGCTGAAATCAGCTTTGGTCGCTGCTGCGCATGGGTTAATCAGTGTGTTCAAACTCCTGGGCTCAAGCCATCCTCTTGTCTCAGCCTCTAGAGCAGCTGGGATGACAGGCGCCAGCCTCATTGCCAGTGTAGTTTTAGAGATGGGGTCTCTCTCTTTTTCAGGCTGGTCTCCAACTCCTGATCTCAAGCAATTCACCAGCTTTGGCCTCCCAGAGTCCTAGAATTACAGGGTCTGTGTCACCATGCTCTGCCCTTTTAGTATGCTTAGTATGTTCACTATGTGGTGCAACCATCACCAGTATGGTTTTCATTACCACAAAGATAATGAAGTAGTAGTCCAAATTTTGTAGTAGTCCAAAATTTCCCAACTCCTCACCATCCCCTGGCAATCACTGACCTAGTTTGTCTCCATAGGTTTATTATTGTAATTTTAAGTGCATTTTTAAAAATTTGTTTTAATGCCTAATACATTAAATATGGATAGAAACTCATATAAACAAAAGACCTTTGCAGACCTCAATTTTTAAGACGCTAATGAAATCCCAAGGGCTAAAACTTCGAGAAACACTGATCTAATATTTGTTGTATTTTTTTCAATATGGTGAAAAATAATGTCTAAACCAGAGTTCTGTCCACCTGGAGTTCAAAAATGAAACAATCATTCCTGGCTAAGCTTCTATAAAGGATAGGGAACTACTTGATAGGCACTTGAACCTATAAGAACTCGCAACCATATCCACGGATGAAGTTGACTAATCCACAGACCAAGCATGATCTTAAACGCTCACTCCAATATGCTGAGTTCTAAGTTACAAAGAAAGGAACCTCTGAGCTGCTCTTCCAGGATCAGAAGTGCGACACAAAGGGACACAGAGTGGCCTTAGGCTCAACAAGAGATGAATGTAACATGACTGTCCACAATCCATCCTGTGAGCGTGGCCCAGATGTACAAAACTGACTAGACGTGACAGCACCGATGAATGGTACAAGTCCCACACTCCACAAAACGACCAGCTCTTCACAGAGGTGCCAAACGACTCCTGAGGCAAGTGAGTAGCACCACCAATCATTTAGAATAATCCCATTTCCAGGTAGCATCTCCCTAATTCATATAATCACTTCTTCTGCCGATTAAATACCAAAAATTATATTCAAGCGCAGGGAAATTTTTGCATAAATCGATAAGTGCCTTGAAAAGTCTCCACTTAGAACAAATCTACACCACGAAACCGTAAGTCTGAAAGTAAAAGGAGCCAGGGACCCGTTGGCGCTCAGCGGCCAGCCCAACCCGCATGGTCAACAAAGTCTCTGCCTCTGCTATTAGCTCCCCAACACAAGCCGGGCGGGTAATGGCGGCGGGGCCAAAGTGTGCGCATGCGTCCTCTACAGGGGACAATCTTTTCACCAGGATCCCGTAGGTGCGCACTAGAGGGCGGTATGGTCACCAGCCACAAGCGGGACTTCCGGCGGTGGCTAGTCGTGATTGGTGGAACTTAAGAGAGAGGGCGGGGCACCGGAGAATTCGAATGGAGAGGCGGGCCAAAGGAGGGGGGAGGAATGGATGTGGGGCGCTCGGCTCGTCCGAGGCGACGCGAGATGGCGGCGCCGATCTCAGGTACGCTATGCTGGCCTGGGCGAGGTAGGGCACCAATGTTTGGTGCCTTGTGGAGTAATGCGATAGAGTCTGGTCTGGGCTCCGTGGGTTGTCCAGGAGTGGCCAGAACAGCGCGGGGGAGAGGAGAAGGGGAGCATGGGGGGTAGCAAGCTTGTTAGTCCGCCTCGCCCTTTTCTTCTCATGGTTTCTTCCTCACCGCTAGGGTCAGTTAACCAGACCCTCCAGGCGCAGGCACTTGGTTTGATTCTGGCGTACTTTTCGTTTGTGAGGTTCAGTTTCTTCGTCTGTAAAATAGGAACAGTGACCCCATTCCTCAGGATTATTTGAGAAAGCAAGAGAAAAGTGGTTAACGCTCTAACCGTACAGTAAAGGGAAAGGAGCTGGGTGCAAGTGTCGGGGAAGGGTTCTGTGTATGACGTAGTGTTTGGGTGCGGCGAGTACCCTGAAATGCTGGAGGGCATGCTGAGATTCAAAGCTAAGTGTGAGTTGACAGCATAAGTTGCGCTGAGATCACAGAAAAGGGAAATAAGTGAAGGGACTGTTTCCTTTCACTCTAGCTGTGGAAGTGAGTGCTATTTTAGGGTTGGAACGGCTGTTAGGACCCTCAAAATCTTATATGTATTTGTTTACATGTGCCTCACCTCCTTAGACTGAATTCTGGTCAGTGATTTGAGCTAGTAGTTTGTCAGGCTCCATGGGGAAACCAACTTTTAGGCCTAAGTTTGTTGAGCCCTTACCAGGCACAGTTGTAAGCATTTTATGGCGATGAACCATTTAATGTCCACACAATGTTATACGGTGGTTACTGTTACAGTCTTTGAGGACACTGAGGCAAGGATGGGTTAAACAGATTACTAACCGTTGTTGTCCGTATTTGCCTTCAGTCAGTCTGATTCTAGAGTTTCCTTAAGCCTCTGCTCATGGTGTCGAAAGTACATTCTGTTTCTGCTAAGCACAATCTCCCCTCACCCTTTGGAGACCTGCTGTATCTGGTATACAGTGATATCATAAAAATGCTTGAGTGACTATTGTCCCTTCCCTAGTGAAGCTTACAGCCTGTTTCAATAGATAGTCACATAAATATATGTAATGTAATGAAGCACAATGAGAGACAGTACTAACTGGTATAGAAAGTGTAAAATCTGAACTACACTCTTGGCTATTCTGGGAGGACTTCATTAAGGGAATGATATTTTAAGTGGGTTTCAAAGGTTAGAGAGGAGTTTGCCAGGCTTTGGCTGAGAAGCACTGCAAGTGTTTGTTTTGGTTTTATAATTTTGAGAGGCTCAAGACACTCTCTTGGCTTAATTTCTTCATCAGTACAAAGAAGAGTTAAGCTGAATGAAATGTGGCGATTGTGGGAAAGGGGAAAATTAGAAATAAGGGCTAGCCTCGCCCAACCTTGGGATGGTTTTTTGTTGTTGTTGAGACAGAATCTATGTTGCCCTTGGTAGAGTGCTGTAGCGTCACAGCTCCCAGCAACCTCAAACTCTTGGGCTCAAGCCATTCTCTTGCCTCAGCCTCCTGAGTACCTGGGACTACAGGCACCCACCACAACGCCTGTCTATTTT
>NW_003852491.1:6997642-6998818 GCF_000181295.1 Otolemur garnettii | reverse complement strand
ATTTATTTATTTATTTATGAAACAGAGTCTCACTATATTGCCCTCAGTACAGTGTCATGGCGTCACAGCTCACAGCAACCTCAAACTCTTGGGCTTAAGCAATTCTCTTGCCTCAGCCTCCCCAATAGCTGGGCCTATAGGTGCTTGCCACAATGCCTGGCTATTTTTTGATTGTAGTTGTCATTGTTATTTGGCAGGCCCTGGCTGAGTTTGAACCCCCCAGCTCTGGTGTATGTGGCTTCAGGCACAGCCTGTTTGTTTATTTTTTAAAGAGGAATTAAGGTTTTATTGTTCACCGCAACCACTGGAGGTGGAGTGGGGTGGTGGTGGAATGTGGAGAGTATATTATTCCACGGGGAGAGAACAGTATACAAAAGAGTTGTAAGAGAATGTGGTGGTTTGTAGGAACTGAAGGATATTTCATTATAGCTGAGAACTCACAATGCAAAGAAGGAAGTGGAGAGAGAATGATTGGAGGGGAGTGAGACTGTAGGCAGGGGGACAGGCTGTTGAGATGATGCTGCTGATGATCTTGGATAAAAGTAGTGCAACGTGTATGGAGAGAAATGGATTCATTCAAGAAATATTTTAGGCTCGGAGTCTGTGGCTCAAGCAGCTAAGACGCCAGCTACATATGCCTGAGCTGGCAGTTTCGAATCCAGCCCGGCCCACCAAACAACAATGACGGCTGTAACCAAAAAGTAGCCGGGCATTGTGGCAGGCGCCTGTAGTCCCAGCTACTTGGGAGGTGGAGGCAGGAGAATTGCTTGAGCCCAGGAGTTGGAGGTTGCTGTGAGCTGTGATGCTACAGCACTCTACTCAGGGCGACAGCTTGAGGCTCTGTCTCAAAGAAAAAAAAGAAAGAAAGAAATATTTTAAAAGATAGAACTGATAGGTGTAAATGATTAACTGATATATAAAGAGAGAAGGTGGAGTTAGAGGCTCCCACCTTTGGTGTTGATGCTGTTCATTTACATGAGCAAAGGGGGAGGATGAGGTTGCAGAGAGATAGGAAAGGTTAAATTTAAGACAGGTGGGCTCGGCGCCTATAGCTCAACCGGCTAAGGCACCAGCCACGTACACCTAAGCTGGCGGGTTCGAATCCCCAGCCCGGACCCGCCAAACAACCATGGCTGCAACGAAAAAATAGCCGGGCGTTGTGGCGGGCGCCTGTGG
>NW_003852491.1:6993299-6995002 GCF_000181295.1 Otolemur garnettii | reverse complement strand
CCACAACGCCCGGCTATTTTTTGGTTGCAGCCGTCATTGTTGTTTGGCGGGTCCGGGCTGGGGATTCGAACCCGCCACCTTAGGTGTACGTGGCTGACGCCTTAGCCGGTTGAGCTATAGGCGCCGAGCCAATTCCCAGCTATTTTTAAGAGATGGGGTGTTGTTCTTGCTGTCTCCAAACTCCTGAGCTCAAGCAATCTGCCTATCTTTGTCTCCCAAAGTGCTAGGATTATAGGTGCAAGCCACTGTGCCCAGTGCCTTTTTTTTTTTGAGATAGAGTTTTACTTTGTTGCCCTTGGTAGAGTCCCGTGGTGTCATAGCTCACAGCAACCTCAAACTCTTGGGCTCAAGCGAAGTGATCCTTTTGCCTCAGCCTCCCAAGTAGCTGGGACTACAGCCTCCTGTCACAACGCCCAGCTATTTTTGGAGACAAGGGTCTTGCTTTTGCTCAGGCTGGTTTCAAACCTGTGAGCTCAAGTAGTCCACTCACTTTGGCTTCCTAGAGTGCTGGGATTATAGGCGTGAGCCACCACACTGGCCAAGCCTGGCACTTTCTGACTTTTTAATAATGGTGTTCTGACAGGGGTAGGTGGTATCTCATTATAGTATTAATTTACATTTCCCTGATGATTAGTAACATTGAGTATTTTTTCATGCCTATTGGCTATTTTGTCTATTTTCTCTTGAAAAACTTCTGTTCATGTCTTTTAACCCCCAGGTTATTTAATTAGTTATAAGTGGCAGAGTGGGACTTGAACCCAGACCATTTTATCTTGCATAAATGAACCTACTGATGTGCTAGTCACTATGCTGGTATTTTACCTGTTACTTTTTAAAGTCCTCATAAAGCCCTTCCAAGACCTGAAACTAAAGCAAATGGATGTTAAGTCACTTGCCCGAGACCACAAGCCAATAAATGTCAGAGCTTGAATTTAAATTCAGTTTTATCTAACCAGAATCTACACCTGTCCTCATCACAGACATCCTCTACTACTTCCCCTTATATTGGTCACTGAGATTCCTTAATAAGTACTTCTTTGTCTGCTTTTCCTGTTCTCCCACAAAAACTCTCTGAAAGTGAGGCAGATGAAGCTTCTGTACATATTTTTGACAAGTCATTGACTCTCTTTGCACCTCAGTTTTCTGTGTGTGTACCTCTGCATGTTTTTACCTGCTTGCTCTTGATTGTGGGATTTCCAGGAGGAGCAAATATAAACTAGATGTTCAAGTGCTTCGGAAACCATAAAATAAAAAACCATCATACTAGCCCCATTTATCAGGTAAAGGAAGAAAGGCTGAGAAAGGCTGGGGTTTTTTTTTTTTTTTTTGGAGACAGTCTCATTTTGTCGCCCTTGGTAGAATGCAGTGGTGTCACAGCTCACAGCAATCTCCAACTCTTGGGCTTAAGTGATTCTCTTGCCTCAGCCTTCTGTGTAGCTGGTACTATAGGCACCCTCCACAACGCCCAGCTGTTTTTGTGAGACAGGGTTTCGCTCTTGCTCAGGCTGGTGTCGAACCTGTGAACTCAGGCAATCCACCTGTCTCAGCCTTCCAAGTGATTATAGGTATAAGCCACCACACCTGGCCCCAAGGCTGAGTTTTTGAAACAAGCCATCTGCTTATAGGCATGTCTTATTTACCTGTAAGATTGTTTCCAGGGGAAATCTGCCCTTTTTGTCTTGCCGTTTCTATATTGGCCACAT
>NW_003852491.1:6986597-6992449 GCF_000181295.1 Otolemur garnettii | reverse complement strand
CCACCTTAGGTGTACGTGGCTGGCGCCTTAGCCGATTGAGCTATAGGCGCCGAGCCTTGGTGCTTTTTTGCCAACTGCGCTGGGACAGAAAGGGACTTGAAGCTGCTCCTCACCTGATCCTTTCCAAACAAAGATGACCATAGTGTTATTTTTTTTACATGTGAACATTACAGCATTGCAGAACTGGATAACATGGCAACTAAAAGTCACATAATCCTCTATCAAAAGAAAACCATTGTTAACAGTTGGTGGGGAGAATATAAACATATATTTAAATATGTATTATAAATCTCAGGTAAGATAAGAGGCACAGAAGTCAGGCAATTTACTGTCTGCTTTTAGATAGGGTCAGATGTCAACTCTTTTAATTCTTACAACAACCCTGTGGGATGCTGCTGTACCTTAACCTTGGCAGTTTGAAACCTGTTCCATCGCAGCAATAGCACATGGGAGCTTGTTAGAAATGCAAAATCTCAGGCACCTTCCCAGGGACTGCAGGTGACTATGCATTTTAACAAGATTTTTTCAGGTTATTCGTGTAAACAGCAGTCTGAGAAGCCTGCTCTACTTCCCACTGAACCTACTTGTAGAGCAAAGAAGGAACTGGGGCCAAGTTTGAGGGCACCCACAGGACAAACAGGGAGGAAAGAACTTCCCTGAAGTAAACTATAGCCCTGGCCCTCCTGGCAAAGTTGGTCCTTACTTCCTCTGCTATCACTGTACTTGATGCCTAAAAGTTATCTATTTCCAGGAGGTGGTCGCTGTCGGTTAAGCAAGGTGGGGGCTAACAGGCGCCCACCTCCAGCTCGAGTAAGGGTGGCTGTGCGACTGCGGCCATTTGTGGATGGAACAGCTGGAGCAAGTGATCCTCCCTGTGTGCGGGCTATAGACAGCTACTCTCTAGAGATTGCCAACTGGAGGAACCACCAGGAGACACTCAAATACCAGTAAGTATCAGGCCATTCCTCCCTCACACCATCACCTCTCTCCCCTAGGCCTGCTCACATTATCACTTGCCCAGAGAGTTTCCCAGACCTGCCTCTCTTGGGTCTTTTCTCCCTCTGCAGCACCAGTCTGTTCCCCACACCTTCATTTGTTTATTCAGGAAATGTTGGCGGGTACCCACTGTGATAAGTGCTTTCTAGGATACTGCAGAGAGAGACTGGAGACTGAATCAGATACAAATTACTGTTCAGTCTTGAGGGGGGAATAGACTCAAAGGGAGGAAGGAACAGCAAAGGTGAGCAAGGGAGCCCTAAGTAGGGTCTGATGGGACATATGGGAAGGGTTAGAGGAACACAGACCAGTCAGCCATAGCAGGGTAGTGTCAGAAGACCACCCAGATTTGGGGGCAGAACTCACAAGGGCAGCTACTTTTAAAAATTCCACTGGGAAGGGTGGCACCTGTGGCTCAAAGAGTAGGGTGCTGGCCCTATATGCCGAAGGTGGTGGGTTCAAACCCAGCCCTAGCCAAAAAAATAATAAAAATCCCATCGGGAATTTAAAGTTCAAACTCCTTAGCCCAGGGGCCCTCAACCTTTTTAAACAGGGCGCCAGTTCACTGTCCCTCAGACTGTTGGAGGGCCGGACTGTGGGCCCCGGGATGAGTTGGCTGCTAAGCAGGACAGGCAGTGGCGGCAAAAACACCTAGCAGGCCAGATAAATGTCCTAGGCAGGCCGTAGTTTGAGGACACCTGCCTTAGCCTGTTACACTAGGCCAACCAGTGGGTGGCAAACCAGGGACTTCAGGTCAGTTCTGACCAGGAGTCTTTATCATTCATTTACATTTTGTCTATAACTGCTTTCCAATTGCAATGGCAGAGCTGAGTAGCATATGACCCACAAAACTGAAAATATTTACTATGTCTTTACAAAAAGTTTGCCAACTCCCATTCCAGGCCCTTGACAATTTGGCTTCAGTTTCTTTCCAGCCTCATCGCCTTCAACACATATAAAACTATGGTGTGGGCGGTGCCTGTGGCTCAAAGGAGTGGGGCACTGACCCCATATGCCAGAGGTGGCAGGTTCAAACCCAGCCCTAGCCAAAAACTGCAAAAAAAACTCTATGGTAGGGCCTAAGCCATAGCTTCTCCCCCAGACTGCAGTGAATTGGCTGTCTGTATGTTGAGTCTATGCCAGCCATAGGCAGCATACCCTGTTTTGCCCATTATGGTATATAAGTAAAATTGTCTATACATGTCACCATGTGAAGAAGATTGAGAAATCATGCTCTTTTACACCTTATCTGTTAATATGTGCTATTTTCAATACTCAGACATTCTTTCTTTCCCTCCTGTCAAAGTCCTATTTCCTTGAGCAGAATCAGTCCTTCTAGTGTGTTCTCATCCTAAATCACAGCAAAGTATGGGTAACTAACCCACCAGATTACAAAATTCCCAAGAGCAGTGACATTAGGTTCGTCTTCAATCCTGACACTAATACATAGACTGGAACAAAGTAGGTGTTCAGTGGATTTTTTAAAAGATTTTTGCAGCTCGGCGCCTGTGGCTCAAGCGGCTAAGGCGCCAGCCACATACACCTAAGGTGGTGGGTTCGAATCCCCGGCCCGGGCCCGCCAAACAACAATGATGGCTGCAACCAAAAAAATGGCCAGGTGTTGTGGCGGGCGCCTGTAGTCCCAGCTACTTGGGAGGCTGAGGCAGGAGACTCGCTTGAGCCCAGGAGTTGGAGGTTGCTGTGAGTGTGATGCCATGGCACTGTACCCAGGGGGATAGCTTGAGGCTCCGTCTGAAAAAAAAAAAAGATTTTTGCATAAGAAAAGGAATTGAGACTTTCTTTTAAATCTGGGGCCTGGATGAGAATGCCTTTTCCCCTAACCAAACACGCACATACTGATTTCTTCCTTTCTGCCTACCTATAGATTTGATGCCTTCTATGGGGAGAGGAGCACTCAGCAGGATATCTATGCAGGTTCAGTGCAGCCCATCCTTAGGCACTTGCTAGAAGGGCAGAATGCCAGTGTGCTTGCCTATGGGCCCACAGGAGCAGGTGAGAGAGCCAAATAGGGAATAGCTGTTGGTCAGAAAAAGCTAGAAACAGAAAGGAAAACCTCACAGCTTTTTCTCTTTTCCCAGGGAAGACTCACACAATGCTGGGAAGCCCAACCCAGCCAGGAGTGATCCCCCGGGCTCTCGTGGACCTCGTGCAACTCACAAGGGAGGAGGGAGCTGAGGGCCGGCCATGGGCCCTCTCTGTCACTATGTCCTACTTAGAAATCTACCAGGAAAAGGTGAGGCCACACTCTTGTTGGGAGGGAAGAAACAAAGGGTCTAAGTAATACCTAGTTCTAAGGTGAGACCTGGAAAGACAGAGATTGGGGTAGAATCCAGCAGAGAAAATGAGGCTGATCCCCAGGAAGCAAGCAGCCTCTGTATCAGTGGTTCTTAACTTATGGGTCACGACCCATAGGAACTGTATCAAAGGCTCGTGGCATTAGGAAGGTTGAGAACCACTGCTCTATATAGAGATCTGGCTTTACCTCTCATTGCTTAAATAGGTATTAGACCTTTTAGACCCTTCATCAGGAGACCTGGTGATCCGAGAAGACTGTCGGGGAAACATCCTGATACCTGGCCTAACACAGAAGCCCATCACTAGCTTTGCTGATTTTGAACGGCACTTCTTGCCAGCCAGTCGAAATCGGACTGTAGGAGCCACACGGCTCAACCAGCGCTCTTCTCGCAGTCATGCTGTGCTCTTGGTCAAGGTGAGGTCTATTGACAGGTGAGTAGGGCAGCCCTTGGAGCTTAAGCTAAGCCTGGGACTTTTGTTCTTACCCCCAGGTGGATCAGCGGGAACGTTTAGCCCCATTTCGCCAACGGGAGGGAAAACTCTATCTAATTGACTTGGCTGGCTCAGAGGACAACCGGCGTACAGGCAACAAGGGCCTTCGGCTGAAAGAGAGTGGAGCCATCAACACCTCCCTCTTTGTTCTGGGCAAGGTGGTGGATGCACTGAACCAGGGCCTTCCTCGTGTGCCTTACCGGGATAGCAAGCTCACTCGCCTACTGCAGGTTAGGGCAAAGAAGCTGGAGAAGGAGGCTCTCAGGCCTGCCAGGGGGCTGGGAAATAGCAGTTAAGAAACAGGAAGGCTGGGCTTCTCATTCACCCACTCTGCCTGACCCCCATCCCTTAGGACTCTCTGGGTGGCTCAGCCCACAGCATCCTCATTGCCAACATTGCCCCTGAGAGACGCTTCTACCTAGACACAGTCTCTGCGCTCAACTTCGCTGCCAGGTCCAAAGAAGTGATAAACCGCCCTTTTACCAATGAGAGCCTACAGCTTCATGGTGAGGACTGGGGGAGGCAGGCATGCATAGGCTGAGTCTGGAAATCAGGAAGTTTGCTGAAACCACTAAGCATGTGCTGACCATCTCCCATCCCTTCACCCACCCCAATCTTCTTTTAGTCTTGGCACCCGTTAAGCTTTCTCAGAAAGAACTGCTAGGCCCATCAGAGGCAAAGAGAGCCCGAGGTCCTGAGGAAGAGGAAATTGGGAGCCCTGAGCACATGGCAGCTCCAGCTTCTGCCTCCCAGAAACTCAGGTGAATATTGGGACTTTGGGTATATCCCCTTCCTGTTGTGTCTGTGTTAGCTGTGGGGCTGCGGTAGGTTTAGCGTCAGATCATTAAGCAGAGACAGCTGTAAACTTGTTCTCCCAATGAATTCACCTAAAATCTAACTCTGATCTTAGCATCTCAGTGAATTCAACAGTCTGTCCTCAGTGGGGACCTAAAGAGCCTTGGGCTCCTACAGCTTTCCCTTTCCATCTTCCAATTCCTTCAAGCCATCAGCAAAACCTCAAATTCTGGGGTAGCTGTTTCAAGAACAAGCAAGGGATAATCTGAATCAGATCTCTCCAGTCTAGAGGATGACAGCAACCCAAAAGAGGGAAGAGATGAAGAGAGAAGTCTTGCTGAGACCACTCCATCTATATGTCAGGGCCCAATCTCCATGACTCTCCAAGGAGCTGGTTGCTGTCCTAATTTTGCCTTGTTTCTACCCTTAGTCCAGATAAAGCATCTAAACGAAGTGACCTCTAAAGGTCTGGGTGAGACCCCCCCCCCCGTATCTGACAGGCCACTGTTTCTGTGGCCTCTTGGCCCAACTCTGGTGGCTCTACCTCATAGAGGAGTACATAGCTTCTGAGTTAATGTAGTATGTACTAATCTTCAGGTCACCTGTGTTCAGTGATCTTAACTTTCTGGATCTGGCCTCTTGAGCCCCCTCCCCTCCTCTGTTTCAAGGAGTCAGTTTTAGCTTTGCCCTGTTTCTATCCCTATCCCTAATAAAGCCTCTAAGCAGTGTAAGTCCTAAAACTACTGAACAGAGGTGATCTGAGGAAGCCAAGGACTAATGTACATTCTGCCCCAGAGGACTACTGTAGTTGAAGAAAATGCCAAACACAAGAAGATGCTTGCTCACTCATGACCCTACCTCTCAGGCTTGTCTTTCTCAAGCTGTCAGCAGTCCCCTCCTATGTGCACAAACTCAGACGAACTTAACACAGGCAAGCTATGAACAGGCAAGTTCTCTGCCAAATAAGTGCTTTGGTGTAGGGGAGGCTCCGAGCTGGAGCTTCCTCAGACCTAGACAGACCCTGAGTTTGTGGGCCTCACTTTTTAGGAAAGGAAGTAAGGTGAGAACCTCATGTGATGCCAGGTTGATAGTACACAGAATAAGGAAAACTAGCTGCATGTTCTGTGACAGCCAAGTAGGAAGAATGACTTCTAGTGTTAGTCTGCATATTTTCTGATCCTGAGGGATATACACATAAAAAACAGGACAGTCGGCTCGGCGCCTATAGCTCAACCAGCTAAGGCGCCAGCCAC
>NW_003852491.1:6981883-6986433 GCF_000181295.1 Otolemur garnettii | reverse complement strand
GAGGTTGCTGTGAGCTGTAATGCCACGGCACTCTGCCCAGGGGGACAGCTTGAGGCTCTGTCTCAAAAAAAAAAAAAAAAAAAAAAAAAAAACAGGACAGTCCCTGTCCTCAAGGAGCTAGTTCCCAGTAGGTGCACAATTAAGCTAGGCATTGTGGGAAAGGTCGCATTCATCCAAATCATTGTGGAAGGTAATTGAGATGAGATATAAAGAAGTTAAGGGGAAAATAGGTGAAAGGAATTAATGTTAGACCCAGATTAAGTCAGGACTGTGTGGGCCTATGGCTCAAAGGGGTAAGGCACTGGCCCCATATGTCGGAGGTGGCGGGTTCAAACCAAGCCCCGGCAAAAAACCACAAAGAAGGAAAAAAAAAAGTCAGGACTGTGCTTGAACCAGCCTTTACCTACTGCTCACAGGATTAAGGCCTGGCAATTGAAATCTTCAGTGGCTTTCAAATCCCTGCTAAAGATGACTTCCCTTCTGAAGCTTTCCCCAGCTACTCCAAATGAATAGGTACTAAGCTTTTGCTGTCACCTTATCATGTCTCTTACTTTCCTCGTTAGACAGTGAATGCTTCTGGGGTAGGGAAATGTCTTACATCCCTAATACTTGGCACTCAGGTAATCATTAAATACTTGTCTCATCTGATGAAGACACTGCACCCAGAGAGGTAAAATGACTTGTTTAGGGTTGCCTACCAAGTTAATATAGGGGTTCTAGAACCATAGGATATACCAAGTTAAAGGATGATGAGGAGAATCCTGTGTAGAAGGTGATGAGAGAGGAGGTAGGTGGTTGTAACCTGTTTGTCTGCTCAGCCCCCTGCAGAAGCTGAGCAGTATGGACCCAGCCATGGTGGAGCGCCTCCTGAGCCTGGACCGGCTGCTGGGCTCCCAGGGGAGTCAGGGGGCTCCTCTGCTGAATACCCCAAGGCGAGAGCGGATGGTGCTCATGAAGACAGTGGAGGAGAAGGACTTGGAGATTGAGGTTAAGTGTTGGTTATGGGGGAGGAGTGGGAAGTGGAGCAGGGATTCCTACCGGCCTTGAGAAGTAATCCTAAGATCTTCAAGACAGGGAAAGACATTCAAAGGCTGGACTAACATCTGGTTTTTACCCACCTTGGAAGTTCTCCAGCTTCTGCTTCAATGTTCTTGACATAGCTAAACTTAGAGAAATAGTTGAGATCAGATATGAGGAGGTGAGAAGGAAATTGTTCCAAGAACAAGGAACAAATGTTAGACATTGCATTTACTAAAACTCAGCTCACATTAAGCCAGGACTCCGCTTGAACAATCTTTCCCTTTGCAAAGTATTTCCAGAGAAGCTTGTTTCACCTCTGAGCACCCCCCTGATCAGTACAAAGCCCTTAATTATAATGTGTTCTACTTGTCTCCCAGTAGCTTCTCCCATTGGCCCTAACCCTGCATATTCGTTCCACTAATCCATAGCCTTTCAAGCTGCCCTGGAGTTGGCTCTGGGTCACATTTCTCCCTAATCCTTTCCAACAGAGACTTAAGATGAAACAAAAAGAACTAGAAGCCAAGGTGCTGGCCCAGGAGGCTGCAAACCCAAAGGAGAAAGAGAATTGCTCTCCTACAATGCTCCGACCCCTTTCCCATCGCACAGTCACAGTGGCAAAGCCCCTGAAAAAGGCTGTGGTGATGCCCCTACAACTGAGTAAGTTTGGCTTTAGGGGCCAGGAGGGCATAGATAACTGAGTCCCCATAAAGGAGGAGGTTTTATCAGTAGCTGTCTTTGTATCATTTACATTCTCCCACCATATGCCAGTCCCAGGGAGGGTAGTGGAGGATCTGAAGCAGTGTTGGATGCTCTGTCATCAGGTGTTAAGTACAATGGCATAGACAAGTACGTGCTTGATTACAATGCAAGACCAACTGAGATTGCTTTCAAATACAGGATATAAGAAAGTCATATGGGGGGCAGTGTCTTTGGCTCAGTGAGTAGGGCCCTGGCCCCGTATATCAAGGGTGGCAGGTTCAAACCCGGCCCCGGCCAAAATAGCCAGGCATTGTGGTGGGCTTTTGTAGTCCCAACAACTTGGGAGACTAAGGCAAGAGAATTGCCTAAGCCTAAGAACTGGAGGTTGCTGTGAGCTTTGATGCTACAGCACTCTACCAAGGGTGATGGGATGAGACTATCTCAAAAAAATAAAATAATAAGAAAGTCATATGGGCTTAGCGCCCGTAGGTTACGGTGCCAGCCACATGCACAGAGGGTGGCAGGTTCGAACCCAGCCCCGGCCAGCTAAACAATGACAACTGCAACCCACTCCCCAAAAAACATAGGTGGTGTGGCGAGTGCCTGTAGTCCCAGCTACTTGGGAGGCTGAGGCAAGAGAACTGCGTAAGCCCAAGAGTTTGAGGTGGCTGTGAGCTGTGACGCCATGGGACTCTACTGAGGGCAACATACTGAGACTGTCTCAAAAAAAAGAAAAATGTCATATGGAAACACAAAAGGTTAACTCAGGACAGAGGGGAGCTAGGAAATTAGAAACCAAGACAACCAAGTAGCTACCAGGGAGGGTAAAAAGTGGCCTCTTCACTGACTCCAATTCTCAACTCCTGCTTTCAGTTCAGGAGCAGACAGCATCCCTAAATGCTGAGTTCCATATCCTGAAGAATAAAAGCCGAAAAAGAAAGGTGAGATTATATGGAGGCTCAAGCTATACCCAACGCCCAGGAGAAGTTAAGGGGGAGTGAGCTCTAGGGGGAAAGAGCACTGACCTTGGAATTTTAAGACCTGACTGACACGTGTCAGCTCTTCAGAAGTCTTAACAGCTTGCTGACCCTTGCATGCAATTATGGTACCTTAGCAGGGCATTTAGGGTAACAGCCATATGGATCCTTGCAGAGTGGGTGTTCACCACCTGTTGCTTTCCTACTTGATGGCTCTTGCACTCAGCAGCTACTTGGTGCAGTGTGTAGCCTGGCTCCTGCCCATTATAAACTTAAGAGGGGAAACTTAGGGAAATATGACTCAAGCACATAAGAATCTTTCTCCCTTACCTGTCCAAAATGAAACACCATTAGAACTACCCAGAAACTGAATGGCGGGGGGATGTAATTCATTGCCTTCTCCCGTATATTTCTCAGGAGTGAAGAGGAGTTTATTCTTTCCTATTTGGAGATGAAGGGCCAGATTTAAAAGCTTACTTTGTGCTTTATACTTACAATTCATTTGAGCTTCACAGTAACTCATGAAAAAGGTATTAATATTACCGCTAGGTTCTAGTACTACCTCTCTCCAGAGGGAAGGACTTGGGGGTAGATACTTGATAGGAAAGAGGTTGGACTGAGCAGGGAGGTAGCTGGTGTTAGGTTCCTGGTCTGGGCAGAAGAGTCCAAAGCCCTTTGCTGCCGTTTCTGCCACTTACCTTACCTTGCCTCGTTGGTGGAGTCCCTGGATGGCTCAGAGCCTGAGATGAAGGCTGAGGACTGCTGGGAACTACAGATAAGCCCCGAACTACTGGCTCATGGGCGTCAAAAAATACTGGATCTGCTGAATGAAGGCTCGGCCCGGGATCTGCGCAGCCTGCAGCGCATTGGTCCAAAGAAGGCGCAGCTTATCGTGGGCTGGAGGGAGCTCCACGGCCCGTTCAGCCAGGTAACAGCCGGTGAAGGCAGCAGTAAAATGAGGGGAGACCGAGAGTCCCAAAGCCCATTTTCCTATTGCTGCTTTCCTGCCAGGTAGAAGACCTGGAACAAGTGGAGGGCATAACTGGGAAACTGATGGAGTCATTCCTGAAGGTAAGGTCCCGGGTGTGGCCCCTCCTCTGTCTGGCCTGTGTCCAGCTCTAATGCTGCTTTCCCCTTCCTTTCTGTGTTACAGGCGAACATCCTCAGTCTCGCCGCTGGCCAGCGCTGTGGTCCCTACTGAAGGCTGTCTTTTTTTGTTTTTTAATCGTTGTATAACCGCATGTTGTGTAAATACAGTTCTTATTCCAGTGCTTCAGTCTGATTTTTGGGACTGCGGGGGCGGGGCCGGGATATAATTGCCCTGGGGTGAGTTTCAAGTTCCACCTGCAAACTTCCTTGAGCGCCATCTTGGGGGAAACCAAAAAGCACGCAAGATTGTAAATAAAACACTGGAGTGGGAAGGGGAAAGGACGGTGGCCGACAGGAAGCAAAAAGCTCAAACCCAAGCCTGAGTACGACGACCGTTAGGCGGGCGCGCGCTCAGAGATTAGCCCCGCCCCATCCGTGCCCCCGCGCGCGCTCCCCTACTCCCGCTCAGCAACGACAGCGGTATTGTGCGCGTGCGCGTGAAATAACGGCCGCTGGCGGAGGGAGAAGGGGGGTGGAATCGTTGAGGGGGAAGAGGAAAGAAGCCGCCCTGTCTCCCGCGCGCCCACCACCTGCGCCGTCGTCAGCCAATCAGCAGCCGTCTCAGGGGTCTCGCGCTTGGGGCGACTCGGGCTGCTGGGTGGCTCCCCGGTCCCTCCTCCCGCCGGAGTCCCTCTCGTACCTCCCCCTCCCGCTGGCCTCGCGCGCGCTCGCGCTCGCGCCCGCTCCAGCCTCTTGTGTGTCCTC
>NW_003852491.1:6965491-6980694 GCF_000181295.1 Otolemur garnettii | reverse complement strand
GGACACAGCGGCCCTGAAACAGCCGCCGGCGCCCCCTCCGCCACCCCCACCCGTGTCGGCGCCCGCTGCGGAGGCCGCGCCCCCCGCCTCTGCCGCCACCATCGCCGCAGCGGCGGCCACCGCCGTCGTAGCCCCAACCTCGACAGTCGCCGTGGCCCCTGTCGCGACTGCCTTGGAGAAGAAGACAAAGAGTAAGGGGCCGTATATCTGCGCTCTGTGCGCCAAGGAGTTCAAGAACGGCTACAACCTCCGGAGGCACGAAGCTATCCACACAGGAGCCAAGGCCGGCCGGGTACCCTCGGGTGCTATGAAGATGCCCACCATGGTGCCCCTGAGCCTCCTGAGCGTGCCCCAGCTGAGCGGGGCCGGCGGGGGAGGGGGAGAGGCGGGTGCCGGCGGTGGCGCGGCCGCAGTGGCCGCCGGTGGCGTGGTGACCACGACCGCCTCGGGAAAGCGCATCCGGAAGAACCACGCCTGCGAGATGTGCGGCAAGGCTTTCCGCGACGTCTACCACCTGAACCGACACAAGCTGTCGCACTCGGACGAGAAGCCCTACCAGTGCCCGGTGTGCCAGCAGCGCTTCAAGCGCAAGGACCGCATGAGCTACCACGTGCGCTCACATGACGGCGCTGTGCACAAGCCCTACAACTGCTCCCACTGTGGCAAGAGCTTCTCCCGGTGTGCACGGGGCCTCGGCCACCCGCTGGGCCGGTGGGGAGGGCAGGACGGGCCACTGAGGTGGCCTGGCCGAGGCGCGGGAGGCGGCTCTGAGGATGGGGCAAGGGAGCTCCTCCCAGGGAGGAGGGAGGGAAGCTCTCCCGGTTTCCAGGGAGCAGGGGGTGGGACTCTGCAGAGGAGGTGGGTCTCAGGGCTGACGGAAAGCTTCGCGTGGGGAGGAGGCGGTGGCAGCGGCAGCCTGACTCCAGGGGAGGGATTTCCTGCTCGAATGGCACCGTGAAGGCCCGGGAGAAAACGCAGGGATTCTGGCAAGACCCTTGTACAAAGTTTGGCAGATTTGGGGCACACGTCCTCACCCCTAACCCCAACCCCAACGTGTCCCCAGGCCGGATCACCTCAACAGTCACGTCAGACAAGTGCACTCAACAGAACGGCCCTTCAAATGTGAGGTAGGAAATCCGCCTCCTCCTGTCCTGGTTTTCATGATTTTGATCCTCATTGTAGCTGTCTGAGTTCAGCCTCTCAGACCCCCTTTTTCTCTCTCTTCTTTTTGCCTTTTCACTCCATTTTCTCATCCCTTCTTCAAGGCCTCGTCATCTCACTCCCATTTCCTACAGATCAAAGATCCCCAAGGCTCTGATACCTTTAACCTCTTGCTCCCTGCTCCTGACTCCCTGAAGCTTTAACTCTCCTGTGACACCCCCCCACGCCCCTCCCCCCTCCCCAGAAATGTGAGGCAGCTTTTGCTACGAAGGATCGACTCCGGGCGCACACTGTACGACACGAGGAGAAGGTGCCATGTCATGTGTGTGGCAAGATGCTGAGTTCGGCTTATATTTCGGACCACATGAAGGTGCACAGCCAGGGTCCTCACCATGTCTGTGAGCTCTGCAACAAAGGTACATGCTGAAGAATGCCTGCAGGGCAGGGACCTGGGTGGGCACCAGCCAGAAGTCCTTTCACAGTTGTGGGTTAAGGGTGCTGTAGCCAAGAGCTCGTGGCATCTAGAATCCTTCAGAAGGTAAACAAAGCAGCATTGGGAACAACTGAACTTAATTAAATTCCAAGAAGTACAACTGGAAGAGATGATCTACTAGAAATATGCGACCTGTTTGGTGTGCACAGGAGAATGGGAGTGGGGCACAGCTGCTTTAGGGAAGGAATAGTCAAGAAATCCAATTTCTAAGAGTCAAAAGGCAAGGTTTCAGCTGTGGAGCCACAAGTTCTTGTTTCAAGCTCCTGGGGCAAGTGGATATCTCAGCAGGGGTTTAGCAAGCACACACCCTTACCCAGTAGCAGATAAAGGTGTTTTTAAACAGGTTTACGTATTTACTGAGTAATTTGGGCAGAGACTATGGGCACTGGAGGGAAGGGACACAGCCGGCTCTGCTGAGGGTCAACCCTTCAAGGGGTATCAGTGTTCAGTCATTTTGGCCAAGATCTCTGTAGGTACCAAAGCTGAGAAGCAGACACCACTCAAGCCAGGCCCCAAGCTCAAGGAGGGGCTGCCACCTCTTCCCCAGCCCCAGCAGAGTAGTTGGCCCTAGGCTACCAAGGATTTGGTGGGAGGAGGACAGGGTCATCTGAGGAGGGTGCCCCCAGCCTAGGAGAAAAGCCCTGTCTCTGGGGTCTCCATCTGGCTGACCCCCATCCCCATCCCAATCCACCCCCCACCCGTAGGCTTCACCACGGCAGCATACCTGCGCATCCACGCGGTGAAGGACCATGGGCTCCAGGCCCCGCGGGCTGACCGCATCCTGTGCAAGCTGTGCAGCGTGCACTGCAAGACCCCTGCCCAGCTGGCCGGCCACATGCAGACCCATCTGGGGGGGGCCGTCCCCCCTGTCCCAGGAGACGCCCCCCAGCCACAGCCCACCTGCTGAGGGGGACCCCCGCACCCACCAGGCAAGGCGTGGGGCATGGCTGGGGGGCGGGATGGGGTGTGTGGGACAAGGGGCTCAAAGAGCCCAATAGGGGAGCTCAGGAAGGCCAGGGATGCCCATCTGTCACTCAGCTTAGGGAGAATTCTGGGGACAGGGAGGGCCCTGCAGGAAAACTCTAATGATGTAGGCCAAAGCTTCTAGGGACCACATAGAATTGAGCAACGGCTGTGTCCCAGGGGAAAAGGTCTGGAAAGGAATCTGGGGTAAGGGACTCTTGCCATTCAGATCGTGCTGTGATCTTGTGGTGTTTTTCCTTGTCCAGGTACTGGTGAGGTTTGTCCAATGGCGGCGGCGGCGGCGGCAGCAGCAGCAGCGGCAGCAGCAGCAGCAGCAGTGGCAGCGCCTCCCACAGCTGTGGGCTCCCTCTCTGGGGCTGAGGGGGTGCCTGTGAGCTCTCAGCCACTTCCCTCCCAGCCCTGGTGAGCTCCAAGTTGGTAGGGGAGAGGGGAGAGTGCAGGAAAGTCCCTGGGTACAGTCTCCTCTTCCCCTACTTTTCTCACCGATTCCTTACTACTACCCCCACCAACCAAGGAGCCTCCAGAACTAGAGGAGGCAGAAATGTTTCCTTAGGGGAATTCACTAGGTTTTAACGATTTGTTTCTCTTGCTCCTCTCTTCTTCCTGTCAGACCTGATCCTACACATACCTATTCCCCTCGGTTGTGTTGAAGTCCCCTGGACAGTGGCAGGGGTGGCAGAGGACAGGAGTAACCACTGCCCTTACCCCTTCTCCTCTCTGTAACCCCAGCCCTGTCCTCCTAGGGATTTGTGAGCCTTTCCCTGGATGGTCCCCTTATCCTCTTTCAGGCCTCCTCCCACTGCTGCCCCTCCCTGGGGAGTTTGTGTTTTTTTTTTTTTTTTTTTTTTTTTCTTTATTTTTCAGGGGGAGGGAGGAGAGGAAGGAGGGGAATCAAAGACTCTGTCCTAGAGAGGGAAGGAGGTGAGGTGAGATTTGAGACCGAGAGAAGCAGGGGAGGCAGAAGCTGTACCTTCATTAATGTGGGGTTGTTTGGGGTCAAGCCCTAAACATCCTGCTTGAGAATTGGTGAGGGGAGGGGGAAAATCAAGGGGAGCAAAGGAAGGAGCCAGGAGGGGCCAGAGGCAGGAGAGATGGAATCTTAGTGGGCCAGGGGAATGAAAGGATCCAGGGACTAGAGGTGCTTCCCGGGGTTGGGGGGAATGCAGCCACAGTGTCTCCCCCTTCCCTCTTCCACCCCAGCTCCAGCCCTGGTCTTTTCTTTTCATCCCTCTTCCCCACGGCAGAAGCTCTGGCCATGGCCATGTCATCGTGTTCCTGTGTCCCCTGCATGTTCCCCACCCTCCTCCCCCTCCTTTTGCGCGGACCCCATTACAATAAATTTTAAATGAAACCTGTCTCTGGCTCTGGGTTGAATGAATTGACCTCACTCAGCCCCTTGTCCCCACCCCAAGGGGTTTCTTGGCCTGGTATCACTCCCAGTCTTTCTCTGCCCAGTGTGGCTCTGGGGCTCTGGCTCCTCCCTCCTAAAGGGCAGCCTTAGTGGCTGCAGCACAGATGTAGGGTGGGGCCGAGGCTCTAGTGGCTGTGGAGAGCCAAGTTTCAGGACCTGGGAATACCCAACCCCAGAATAGCCACTGGAGGTTTGATGAGGAGGGTTAGAAACCCAAAGAGCTGGTGCTCTACCCCATCCACAGCCGCCGCTGCTCTGCAGGTGCCATACTCCTCCCCACCAGCATCCCCACAGGATACCTGCACGCCCTCAGGGCCCTGAAAGGTGGAGAATGATGCGTTGCTGGACGGCTGGGGCGTCTGAGCCCTGGGACTGGGAGCAATAAGTGATGTACAGAAACTGCACTTTGCCCCCTTGATCTTGGCATGGTCGGACCTGTGTTTACACCAGGTCCTCTGCCCTAGCCCATTCTTGCTGCTCCAGACTGCCCCTGCAGCGTCTACTTGCCCCTTGGAATTCCCCTTCCTGTCCTTGCTCGGGCCTTTCCAGGGATTCTCTTAAACCTTCCAGTTCCCATTTCTGCTGCTGCTTCCTTGGGGGTAAGGGAGACCTACAGGTTCCCTTCTCTGAAACCGCACCCTGCTCCTCTTATGCAGCCTCCCCGCAATTTGCCCCATCTTCCTTCCCTCCTGATCGTAAGAGCGCCGCTATCCATTCCAGCCTGCTTCACTGGTCCTGTCTCTCCACGGAGACCCCTCTCCATTTCCCCCAACACCCTGTCTCTGCCAGGACCCCCGGTGACCGTTGGCGGGAGGGGCCGGGGACTTAGGAAGGGGGCGCCCTGCAAGGAGGTGCGCGTGGGAAGGGACAGGGAGGGGGCCCAAGTGGTCCCCAGGCCGGTTGCCTGGGTAACGCGTGGCTCCCTTGGGCTGGCCGGGAGGGGCCAGAGGCTTTCGAGGGGCGGGGGCGGCGCGTTGTGGTGGAGCGTAGGGGAGGGGACCGGAGAGGAGGGGAGACCCGCCGCCGCATCCCTCCCGCCCTCGCTCGCTCGCTCGCTGACTTGCACCTTCCCGGGCTGCGGCTCCGGCTGCGGCAGCGGCAACGGAGAGGTCCGGAGGCCAGCGTCGAGGTGAGACTGGGACCGACTGAGGATGCGGTCGGTCCAGACGGCTGACGCCGGGCGGGTTGCACAGGAATGCGGGCTCCTGGCGGGCTGGCTGGTGGTGCTGGGCACGCTGCACCATCGGGAGGCAGAGGTACCTGCCACCGCGGGCGAGGGAAACCCTGGAAGAGGGGCTGACCAGGGGCTCAGAAGAGATAACCAGGTCTCCTCCCGGGAGGGGCGGGGGCGTCCGCACCCCAAATGCGCAGCAAGAAACCCCGCACCGCCTCGGCCCCGGGAGGAGGGGAGGATGCAGAGGGAGTGGAATGTTTAGATCCTCTTTCCGTCGGAGTGTCTGGGCGTCCGCACAGCCAGCTTGTTGACTTGGGGGTGCTGGGACATCTGCTGTGATATGTGAGTCTGAATCTGAGGGTGGACTCAGGAAAGGACCCCATCGAGGGTCCTGTTTACAAAAGGACGCCCAGGGCTCTCCAAGCAGAAGACTTTATGTCCCACCCCAAGGCAAAGGAAACCCCAACTTTTCTTCCTCTCCTGTGGGGCAGCACAAAGCTGGCCTAAGACAGGAGCATGGCCCTCTGGGGCTTGCAGTGCTTACAACCCCTCTGCCCTCTCCTCACACCAAGCCTGTCTCCTCCTCTTCCAGGGTTTGTTGCTGTGTCTGCTATTCCATACCCCCCTCCCCCGCCCCCAGGGGCCTTCACCCCTTTCCCCTCTCAAGATGGCAGCCAGCAGCTCTGAGGTCTCTGAGATGAAGAGGGTTGAGAAGAGTCCTGAGACCCAGAGAGAAGGGCCTGGCCATTCTGAAACTGAAACTGGCCCTCTCCAAGTCCTAGCAGGGGACGCAGACCAGCCAGAGACCCTGGAGCCAGGCTCAGACACCACTGGGTCCTCTGTGGACTCCAGGCCTAAGGCTGGGCTAGCTCCAGAAACCACAGAGACCCCTGCTGGGGCCCCAGAAACAACCCAGATCACAGACCTCAGCTTAAGCACAGGAGAGGAATCAAAGGCCAACTGCACCCCAGAAGAAGCATGCCAAGAGCCAGTATCCAAGCCAGAAGTGAGCAAGTCTGCCACTGCAGACCAGGGGTCCAAGCTGGAGGCTGCAGCTCCACCTGAACCAGCCTCAGAACCTGCTCCCCAGCCAGACTCCCAGCCTGAGCCCCAGCCAGACTCCCAGCCTGAGCCCCAGCCAGGTTCCCAGCCCACCCCCAAGCAAGATCCCCAACCAGAGCCCCCTCCTACCCAAGAGGACCCCATCCCTGAGGTCCTTACTGACAGTGTAGGGGAAAAGCAAGAGAATGGGGCAGTGGTACCCCTACAGGCTGGTGACAGTGAAGAGGGCCCAGTCCCTCAACCTCACTTGCCACCCTCAACAAAATCCCCCCCAGCCAATGGGGCTCCTCCTCGAGTGCTGCAGCAGCTGGTTGAGGAGGATCGAATGGGAAGGGTTCATAGTGGGCACCCAGGATCTCCCCGAGGTAGCTTGAGCCGCCACCCCAGCTCCCAGCTGGCAGGGCCTGGGGTGGAGGGGGGTGAAAGCACCCAGAAACCTCGGGACTACATCATTCTTGCCATCCTATCCTGCTTCTGCCCCATGTGGCCTGTCAACATCGTGGGCTTCGCTTATGCTGTCATGGTGAGCCCTATGGGACCCTGGCCCAGGCCTGCTATGGCTCCCAGCTTCCCACCAGCACTGGGACAGAGCCCCAGGAGTAACCATGCCTTCCCTCCCCTCTCTGCATGGATTCCACTCCCCCAATTACAGGGCCTTTGCTGGCCTCCCCCTAAAACCTACCCTGTAAGCTGCCACTGTCTACCTTTTGGTGGGAGGGATATGAAGACACAGGGTTACACAGCCTTGCTGACCTGTGTGCCCTCCTCCCCCCGCCTCTCCAATCCTTCTTCCTCCCTTAACCTCTGTCTGTGAGGCTGACCTCTCTCTTCTGGACGACTCTTTCATCTGATCCCTGCCCGGCTGGCTTCTGAACCTGGCCATGGCCTTGGTGCATCCACCCCTCATCCTAACCCCAGTCACGAAACAGCCTGCAGCAGGGAGATGTGGATGGCGCTCAGCGTCTGGGTCGAGTGGCCAAGCTCTTAAGCATCGTGGCACTGGTGGGAGGGGTCCTCATCATCATTGCCTCCTGCGTCATCAACTTAGGCGGTGAGTGGGGTTTGGGAACAGACAGGGGAGGAGTGGAAGGGTTGATGAGGGCAGCGTTACTAACCCCTGCCCCTGCTCTCTCCTGTCTGTCCTTATCTCTCCTTTGTCTCTCCTTGTCTTGCCCCACCCTCCTTCCCTGTCTCTTGTCTGCCCTTCCCTCTCCTCTCCCACAGTGTATAAGTGAGGGGCTCTACCCTGCATTCCAAGACTTTCCTTCCTGTTGGGAGCTGCCTTGGGCCCATCCCTCCCCTGGGGGGAGCCCAATCAATGGCTCTGGCCCCCACCCCTAGGGACCAAGGGAGCCTGAGCATCCTTGTTTACAGCTTCTTTCCTGCTCCTGCATCCCGCCAGGCTCCTCTGCCAACTGTAGGCCTCCCTTCCCCTTGCACTGTTTCCTGCCTCCCTGCACTTCTGTCTGCATCCCCTCTAGCCTCTTGGCCCCCCATCCGTGCACTTCTGGAAACTTCCCTGCACATCTCCCAAACTCTCTGCACTCTTAGCCTCCCTGCATCTCTCCCAGCATCTCCTTGCATTTCTTCCAGCCTCCTGAATTCTCTGAACCTCAACCCTGGCCCCCTCTCAACTTTCATTGTCTTGGCATCTCCATTCTTTTCTTACCTTCTTTATCATCTCCCCTTCCCCTCTCTACATGCCCCGCCCCAATCTCCTCCTGCTTTATCTCCCCTTAGCATCCTCTTCTCCAACCTCCAGCCATCATTTATTCTGCAGAAATTCCAGCACAGTTAGATCAGTCTGGGGTAGGGGGAGCAGTCTTAGAGACGGCTTCTTAGCCCCTGCTCCCAGGCCGGGATGCCCCCAGGGTGCCTTGCCGGTAGCAGAGCTGGCAAGCCAGGATTTGTTTGGGGACTTGTGCAAGGGTGGCAAGTACTGGTTCCACGCGCGCACATGGGAGAAGCGGGGGTGCGCTGTTGCTTGGTCGGCCTGAGTTGACCCCATCCCTACCTGGGCTCTTTAACCCTGGTCAGTGAGTTTCTTTCTTGAGAAGTACTGAGGCTAAGGTCATCCATATATTTTATAACGAAAGAATCCAAAAACATAGGACCAAAGTTTCCAGCTCCAAGGAACGAGGGAGGGGCGGGGAGCTCTATTTTCTAAGATGACAGGGGAAGTCTGTTGCATGCGACAGCCGGCTGAGGAGGCGGAGACCAGGCTACAACTAGGTTTGGAGTTGGCGGGTTTTTTTTTTTTTTTTCCTTAAAAAAAGACTGGGGAAAAACAAATTCTTTTTTAAAAGGGCATATGAAACTGATTTCTCCCTTTTTGTATGCCGGATGCTGCATGAGTCTGAAACACCAATAAACGGAGACTGCATGAGACTCGCCTCCGGTCTCAGTCCCTGCTTTCGTCCCACCAGGCGGGCGGTACTGTCTCCCTTCCGGCACCTACTTGGTGGTGTATACGCATGCACCATCCCGGCGGCCATCTTTACTGTGGGCCGAATCCTGTTATGCCCAAGCGTCTATTTACGCATGTGCGAGCCTTCCCTCGCTTTCCTCTTCCAAGTAGCTTTGAGTAAAGTGGGGCCTCCGGCGCCGTTTCTGAGCGCCTGCGTACTGTGACGCTGCGCAGCCGGAGAGGCGGGTCTTAGCTCCAGGTGCCTACGGCGGCTCAGAGGGCGCGGTGCAGAACTACTAGATCTAGGGAGAGGGCGCCGCGTCCAGATGTGGAGACGGGCGGTGTGAAGGCAAGAAGAGTAGTCCTGCCTCTCTCCTTCCCCTATTTGGCTGAGAAAGTGGTTTCTGCAGACTCCCGGGAACACCAGAGGGCCCTATCTCGATCCCTGGGGCGTGGTGCTTGGAGGGGACTGAACGTCCCCCCATGGGGATAGGCCTCGGAGACAGCTGTTGCAAACTGATTGGTTCAGAGAAATATTGCCTAAACCGCTGGGGAGCCTGATTCCTTATTGGTGGTGGTGGTGGGGACCCGGCTTAGTACTCCAGCATCTCCTGTCATCCCTAGCGGCCTATGTCCCTTGCTCGGGGTCATGGAGACACTGCGGCCACCACGGCAGCGCCTCTGTCTGAAGAAGGGGAAGTGACCTCTGGCCTTCAGGCTCTGGCCGTAGAGGATACGGGAGACCCCTCTACCTCGGCCGGTAAGGCCGAGGAAGAGGGGGAAAGAGGCCAGGAGGAGACTGAGCGAGAGGGGTCTGGGGCAGAGGGTGCGCAGGGAGAAGTTCCCAGCGCTGGGGGGGAAAAGCATGCCGAGGGAGAATCCGAGGACTGGTGCGTGCCCTGCAGCGATGAGGAGGTGGAGCTGCCCGCGAGTGGGCAGTCCTGGATGCCTCCGCCTTCCGAAATCCAGCGGCTTTATGAACTGCTGGCTGCTCATGGTACCCTGGAGCTTCAAGCGGAGATCCTGCCCCGCCGGCCGCCCACGCCCGAGGCCCAGAGTGAAGAGGAGAGATCTGATGAGGAGCCAGAGGCCAAAGAAGAGGAAGAGGAAAAGTGAGGGCACACCCTTACACCTTGTTCCTGGGGCTCTTCTCTTGCCAGGAGGAAATAGGGAGGGGGAAAAGATGGACTCAGGAATAAGGAAAGTGGAGGAATGGAAGGGAGCAGGAGAGGAAGAGACAGTATACTCGGTAGAAGCACCTGTGGGGATGTTTGGGAGCGTCACCCTCACCTTTCACTTTCTGTCCACCTGTCCCAGACCACACATGCCCACGGAATTTGACTTTGATGATGAGCCAGTGACACCAAAGGACTCCCTGATTGACCGGAGACGTACCCCAGGTACAAACAAGAGGGAAGAGTTGGGGGTAGGTGAAGGGCCTTTGCTCCCAGTTACCCAAAAAGTGGCTCCCTTAAAGAGGCCTTTGCTTGGTACCTCAGTTGGCACACAATTTTTATGTGCAGGAGAGAGCATTTACCCAGTGGCACCATCTTTCTGACTCTGTCTTGTTTTGAGAGATCATCACAGATAATTCTTTCATGTTTCCCATTCCTTTTATCTCATTCTCCTCCCAGAAATCCAAGTCACTGTGGTCACTAATTATTCTCTAGATCCATGACCCTTCTACTACTATGTACATCCCCTAGTCTGACCCAATTTCTGATCCATATGCCTTCCTAGAATTTACTCTTGCAGACTTTTGTTTTTTGAGATGGAGTCTTGCTGTGTTGTCCAGGTTGGTCTCAAATTCCTGGGCTCCAGCAATTCTCTCACCTCAGCCAACCAAGTAGCTGGGAGTACAAGTGCAATGCCACCACATCCAGGTAGCCTTGAAGCCATTCTTGATTTTTCTTTCTCTTTTATACAAGCAGAAAGTTGCACTAGCTCTGCCTCCATATTTCCAAGTCCATTTGTGACTCTCCATTTTTTTTTTAATTTAAAAAAAACCCTTTTTTTTTATTGGTCAGTGTTGGCAAGAATCTGTTACAAAACTGGGCCCGTGGACTTGTGGAATGTGAGGGAAGTGGGTCCGTTCTGTCAGATGCCAGCTTTAGGGCCAGGGCACAGAGAGCCCTGTGGCAGACTGTCTTCACCCCAGTGACTCTCCACTTTTAAACCATACCCCCTATCCAAACCACAATCTCTTTTGCCTGAACAGTTGCAGTAGCTCCAAACTGATCTCCCTGCTTCCAGTCTCAGCAGAATGATCCTTTTAAAACATAAATCAAGTCACTTCTCTACTTAAAATCCTTCAAAGGATTCCATTGGTGTGAGGAAGAGCATGTTGTGGGAGAATCTAAGCTCCTTGCCATTGCTCCACCCCAGCTCTCTACAATCTTTTTTTTTTTTTTAAGACCAGAGCCTCAAGCTGTCCCCCTGGGTAGAGTGCCATGGCATCAGGCATCACAGCTCACAGCAACCTCCAACTCCTGGGCTCAAGCGATTCTCCTGCCTCAGCCTCCCGAGTAGCTGGGACCACAGGCGCCTGCCACAACGCCCGGCTTTATTTTTTGGTTGCAGCCATCATTGTTGTTTGGCGGCCTGGGCTGGATTCGAACCCACCACCTTGGGTGTACGTGGCTGGCGCCTTAGCTACTTGAGCCACAGGCACCGAACCTACAATCTTTATTAATTTTGTGGAGACAGGGTCTCAGTATGTTGCCCAGGATGGTCTCAAACTTTGGACTCAAATAGTCCTCCCACATCAGCCTCCCGAAGTGGGAGTGAGCCACCAAGTCCAGCCTATACTTTCTTTGAACTGACCTCTCTGTTCCCCCTGGAGCCCTTGCACTTGCTCTTCCCCCTGTGTGGGATGGTCCTCATCTACTGGTACTTCCCATAATCTAGGACCTTCACTCCTTACTCTGTGTCCCAACCCCAAACTTCAGAACCTTCAGGACAGAAGTCTAGAAACGTGTGTTTAACAAGCTCTCCAAGAGATGAGTAAGATTCAGTCAGGCAGGTCTGGTGCACACTGCCTCCATCCCTCCATATTTCTTTTCTTTTCTTTTCTTTTTTTTTTTTGGAGATAGAGTCTCACTTTGTTGCCCTCAGTAGAGTGTCTGTGGTCTCATAGCTCACAGCAACCTCAAACTCCTGGGCTCAAGTGATCCTCTTGCCTTAGCCTCTGGAGTAGTTGAGACTACAGGTGCCTGCCACAACACCCGGCTATTTTTTTTAAGAGATGAGGTCTCACTCTTGCTCGGGCTGGTCTCAAACTCCTGAGCTCAGGCAATCCACCCACCTTAGCTTCCCAGAGTGCTGAGATTACAGGCATGAGCCACCATGCCCAGCGCCCCTTCCACATTTCTTACCTTGCCCTTCTCCAGGAAGCTCAGCACGGAGCCAGAAACGGGAAGCTCGCCTGGACAAGGTCCTTTCAGACATGAAGCGACATAAGAAGCTGGAGGAGCAGATCCTTCGTACGGGGAGGGACCTCTTCAGCCTGGACTCAGAGGACCCTAGCCCTACCAGCTCCCCACTCCGGTCCTCTGGGAGTAGTCTCTTCCCTCGGCAGCGGAAATACTGATGGCTGCTGCTGCTGGCCCTAGGGTGCATTTTCTGTACCTGCTGGGGCCCTCCTCTCCTAACCCATTCTGGGAAACTTGGGAGGAAGAGAGAAACCTCAGGTTCCTGACAGCACCTTTTGGGAAAGAGAGAGTGTGTGTGTGTCTTTGATGTTGAACTTCTAATCAGAGACCTGGACTGAATTTTCTGAGTCTAAAATAAAAAGATGCAGAGTTATTTTAAAAGGAGGGTCTGCAACTGGAGCCTAAATGATTTGGTTGGACTTGAGAGGATAGACAAAATAGTATTCACCGAGATTGGAAAATTAAAGCCAGATGGGGCAGGGATGAACTCAGCACTTACTTCCTGCTTCATACCCTTTGCCCCTTACCAGCCCACCGTTGTTCAAATGAAGCCTGCACTAATTGCTACCTGCAGGCTCTAAGGCAGAAACTGACGAGTGGAATGAGCTTTGGGGTCTTCTTTGTCTGAAGGGGAGGCAGCCCAGAGGGAAAAATGAGAAGCAGTTACGAGGGCCCTTTAACTACCCAAGCCCCACCCCTCCTGCTGTTATGCCCCGCCCTGCCGTGCCGGGAAATGATCCCCAGGGCTGGGTGAGCGTTAGCCTTTCTCCCCTCTGAGGAGTTTGCTGTTAGCTACCTTTCTAGATGTGAGTATATCCCCAGACCCCAAATCAGTTGTGGGTCTTTGTGCCCCTCAAGGCTGTTTGCTTTCTAGGGCCTTGCTGAATCAGAGGGAGGAAGAAGGGTGGAGGCTTTATCTTGGGAGATTTTGCTTTCCTTTCTGAAGTGATTCCACTCCTTTCCTACCTCCAGCTCTGAAGCCTCTCTCTAACTTCAGGAGACTTTGTAGGGGTCATTCACACCCCTTAGAGCTAGTTTGGTCCTTGCTGTGCTCACCTGCTTCTTCCTCCGGGGGTCCTGGGCTCTGGCCTGTCACTTTGAGTGCCTAGGATGTGATTTATCCCCACTGAGACCCCTGAATACCACTAAGTGGTCAGACTTTACTACTGCCCCACTCGGGCCAGGTCAGCTGTGGGCCTTGGCAGATCATTTGAGAAGACATTAGAGCAATCTTAAGGTAGGCGTGATTTCCGGAAAGCATAGAGTTTGAGCAAGTTTTTTCTTCTTCTTCCTTTTTTTTTTTTTTTTGCAGTTTTTGGCCGGGGCTGGGTTTGAACCCACCACCTCTGGCATATGGGGCCGGCACCCTACCTTTGAGCTACAGGCGTGGCCCTGAGCAAGTTTCTTTTTCTTTTTTCTTGTCTTTTTTTTGAGACAGAGTCTTGCTGTGTCACCCTCGGTAGACTATAGGCCCCTGCCACAACACCCGGCTATTTTTGTTGCAGTTTGGCTGGGGCTGGGTTTGAACCTGCCACCCTAGGTATATGGGATTGGTGCCCTACTCACTGAGCCACAGGCGCCTCCCAAATTTGAGCAAGTTTCTTTTCCTTATTTGTGGGAGAAGGAAGTGAAAAATAAGTTCAGTTGGACCCACTAACCTGTGATCCTGAGGCTCTTAGAGCTGCCACCCTGGAGTGAAACACTTGAGGGTAGGAGATGGTAGTTGCATATGTTCCCTATACTTTGCTCCCTGTTTGAGTGGACCCCGGTATCTTAGGGTGAAAGGCCTGCTGTCACGTGTGGGGGTGAGGAGTGGCTCTCCCGGAAACTCCTGCTGGTTTCTGCCTTTGGTACCCAGGGCAACAGGCTGGCCCTGGGAGGAGCTGTTTGAGCAGGACAGCTCTTCATAGCCATTAGCAGGTAAGGCCCTTGAGTGGATGACCTGCCATGGTGACTGGGTGCTCAGGCCCAGATTACAGAAAATAGCTTTTTTGTTTGTTTTTGGTTTTTTTGTTTGGGATTCATTGAGGGTACAAAGAATTAAGTTAAACTGATTGCATTTGTTAGATAAAGTCCCTCTTTTACTTATTTATTTATTTTGAAGCAGAGTCTCACTTTGTCACCCTTGGTTGAGTGCTGTGCTGTCATAGCTCACAGCAACCTCAAATGCTTGTGCTCAAGTGATTCTCTTGCTTCAGCCTCCCAAGTAGCTGGGACTATAGGTGCCTGCCACAATGCCTGGCTATCCAGCTATTTTTTTTCTTTTTCTGAGACAGAGCCTCAAGCTGTCCCCCTGGGTAGAGTGCTGTGGCATCATAGCTCACAGCAACCTCCAACTCCTGGGTTCAAGTGAGTCTCTTGCCTCTACCTCCCGAGTAGCTGGGATCACAGGCACCAGCCACATCGCCTGGCTATTTTTTTTGGTTGCAGCCATCGTTGTTTGGCGAACCCGCCACCTTAGGTGTATGTGGCTGGTGCCTTAGCCACTTGAGCCACAGGCACCAAGCCTATCCAGCTATTTTTACAGGTGGAGTTTTCATCTTGCTTAGGCTGGTCTCAAACCTGTGAGCTCAGGCAATCCACCTCCCTCCGCCTCTCATAGTGCTAGGATTATAGGCATGAGCCACCTCACCTGGCCAAGGTCCTTATAATTGTGCCCTGCCCCCCCCAAAAACACCTTTGAACTGCCATTGGCATTATCTCTGGGGCAGTAACCAGCCCCACCCAGGTCCTTAAGTCCTTGTATTTTGTTGTTGTTGTTCCTTTGTTTGTTTTTTGAGGCAGAGTGTAACCATCGCTCTCAGGAGAGTGCTGGGGCGTCATAGCTCACAGCAACCTCAAGCTCTTGTGCTCAAGCCAGGATTGAGAGCCAGTGGGGAAAGTGTCAATCCAGCAGGTTCTGTCACTGTCAGCATCATCTTGGGCCACTTACTGGCCTCCAGGCCTTCCTTTCCTGTTTCCTTCTGAAGTCAAAGATATGCCTTAGGAGCTGATACCGTAACTAGGAGGAAGAATAAAGACCATCTCCAGATCCAGATGACTTCTCAGGGCAGGGAATTTCTTTCTTCTTTTTTTTTTTT
>NW_003852491.1:6962224-6964745 GCF_000181295.1 Otolemur garnettii | reverse complement strand
TTCACTGATTTTTTTTTTTTTTTAAGAGACAGGGTCTCTGTTATTGCTCAGGCTGGTTTAGAACTCCCAAGCTTAGGCAATCCACCCATTTTGGCCTCAGGTGTGAGACATGCCTCCTCCTGTGATTTTAAGTTAAACATTTCAGTCTTTGCTTAGAGCAGCAGTTCTCAACCTGTAGGTCGCAACCCCTTTGGACTGTATTAAAGGTTCACAGCATTAGGAAGGTTGAGAACCACTGGCTTAGAGAATAGAAGTCACCTGACTCAGGAACTGCTCCCAGTTCATTTTCTTCCAGCAGATTCCTGGTTTATAGAAACTATTTCCCACTTTAGGGGAAATGTGACCCAGGAACCAGGCAACAGGACCCCTCATCTACATCAGTGTTTTCTAAACTCACCCAATGGTAAGACTCAGCTGGGATTCTTAAAGCTGCTCATGCTGTCTCTCCAGCTTTACCCCTGGGTCTTAACCATTGGGTCAAGGTTTTCAGCAGAGACTCTGAAACTTGTATTTTGGGCAAGTGCCCCCAAACAACAGCTCCCCCTGTTAGGTGCCTTCAACTGACTCATTTAATCCTCACAAGAACCTAGAAGTTAAAGAACTTGCTCAGGATCACAGGGTTTATATTTTTATTTTTGAGACAGAGCCTCAAGCTGTAGCCCTGGGTAGAGTGCTATGGCATCACAGCTCACAGCAACCTTCAAGTCCTGGGCTTAAGCAATTTTCTTGCCTCAACCTCCCAAGTAACTGGGACTACAGGCACCCGCCATAAGGCCCGGCTATTTTTTGGTTGTAGTTGTCATTGTTGTTTGGCAGGCCCAGGCTGGATTTGAACTCACCAGCTCTGCTGTATATGGCTAGTGCCTTAGCTGCTTGAACTATAGGCGTCAAGCCAGGATCACAGGTTCAAAAGATGAAGCCAGAATTCACCCTAGCTACTATGACTGCAGAGACTCCCCAAACCAGAAGGCAGTAGTGGTTTCTCAGGCATAAACAACAGCAAGATTCTGAACTTAAAACAAGGACTTAGAGCAGCAGTTCTCAACCTGTGGGTTGTGACCCCTTTGTAACTATGAAAATACACTGTGGCATTAGGAAGGTTGAGAACCACTGACTTAGAGGCTGGGCACAGTGGCTCACACCTATAATCCCAACACTCTGGAAGGCTGAGACAGGTGGATTGCTTGAGCTCAGGAGTTTGAGACCAGCCTGAGCCAGAGTGAGACCTCATCTCTAAAAACTATACAGGTATTGTGTTGGGCACCTGTAGCCTCAGGAGGCTAAGACAAGAGGATCACTAGAGCCCAGGAGTTGGAGGTTGCTGTGAGCTGTGATGCCATGGCACTCTACAAAGGGCAAGATAGTGAGGCTCTGTCTCAAAAAAAAAAAAAATACTAATGCTTGAATCCCACCCTAGACCAATCAAATCAAAATTGCCAGAGATGGGTGGCTCTAAAAAAATTGCTGACTGCAATGGTTCACACCTGTAATCCCAGCACTGTGGGAGGCTCAGGCAGGAGGATTGCTTGAGTTTGGGAGTCGAGACTTGTCTGAGCAAGAGTGAGACCCTGATTCATGAAAAACCCAGCAAGGCGCTGAGGTGAACACCTGTAATCCCAGCGGCTTCAGGAGTCCGAGGTTGCAGTGAGCTATGACTCCACTGCACCCTGAGTATAGGGTACAACTCTGTCTCAACAACAACAACAACAAAAAGAAGGTGAAATATTTTTTCTCAGGAAGCTAGGCAAGAGGATCTCTTGAGCCCAAGAGTTTGAGGTTGCTATGAGCTGTGACACCAGGGCACAAAAAAAAATTTAAAAAGCTAGCCCTGTAGTATGACTATAATCCCAGAACTCTGGGAGGCCAAGGTGGGAGAATCTTTTGCACTCTGGAATTGGAGACCACCCTGAGCAAGAGTGAGACCCCACCTCTACTTAAAATAGAAAAATTAATCAGGCATTATGGGGGATGCCTATAGTCCCAGCTACTCGGGAGGCTGAGACAGAAAAGATGGCTTGAGCCCAGGAGTTTGAGGTTGCTGTGAGGTAGGCTGAGACCAGAGCACTCTAGCCTGGGCAACAGAGTAAGACTGTCACAAAAGAAAAAAAAAATTCTAACTGATTCAACAGCTCTAGGGTGGGGCCTAGGACCCTGCATTACTAGCAAAGTTCTGGATGGTGGGACACTGATCACTGCAGACCATATACACAATGCGGTCACCTTGGCATTTACTCTTTAAGATTCACTGCATCGGCTCGGCGCCTGTGGCTCAAGTGGCTAAGGCGCCAGCCACATACACCTAAGGTGGCGGATTCAAATCCAGCCTGGGCCCGCCAAACAACAATGATGGCTGCAACCAAAAAATAGCCAGGCGTTGTGGTGGGTGCCTATGGTCCCAGCTACTTAGGAGGTGGAGGCAGGAGACTCACTTGAGCCCAACAGTTAGAGGTTGCTGTGAGCTCTGATGCCATGGCACTCTACCCAGGGGGACAGCTTGAGGCTCTGTCTCAAAAAAAAAAAA